>NC_137923.1:17777912-17800412 GCF_963457725.1 Sprattus sprattus
AAGTTGAGGAAATCTTCCTTGTCAGATTTTATCAGATGTCATAAACTAAAGGAAGAACTTGTGCTGTCCTTTCCTTGTCAGCTTAGATTATATTGATTTGGTTTAACTGAGAAAACATTTGATGTTCTAATTATGTTTTCTCTGCACAAACACCCCTTGACTTACAATAAAAACACTGTCAAAACAGTTGAAACATATTTTGAAGCACTAATGAACAACAAGTTGCAGAGTTGCAGGTTGATTTCAAACTCACATTTATTGATTTAGTAAATTAGTCTTGCAGGTTACATGTCATTACAGTGGCCAAAATGGCCTTATCTGACTTTTCCATCAACTACAACAACGATAATTCCTAAAAACCTATACCTTACAAAACATTATATTTCACAGCTGCAGAGCCATACTGTTGAAATGGTTTGTCAGAAGGTATAGATCATCCCAGCTCTTTCTTGGTCCCCTTTTCTTCAAAACAGCAACCAAGCATTAAACATTGAAGAAGGCCCATTATTTAGTATTGGCCAACTTAAGGACATTAATATGAATATGAATTTATACATGAAAAAAATATGAAAAAAACACCCCCCGAACGCCACTTGCCAACACATGCTCTTACTCTCCTAGCCAACATTATTAAGCTTTGATAATCACAAGAAAGAATTTCATAAGACACAAGTCTATCCTGTGTGTATTATACTCAGCTTGAAGACTCTATGGCATGCTGTGTGATGTGTAAATACTATTCAACAGAACAGCATGAGGCTCCTAAACAGTGTGTATGGAATCTGACATCTGACATTGGTCACCCCAGGTAATGGCCATTTCTTGATCAAACCTCACCCGTATCCCTGCCACATCAGCAATGCATCTAGCAACCCGCTACAGCTCAATCTTGCTGATACAAGCGGCTCTGAATGCCAGTGATGTGAAGAGAGATCTCTGCATAAGTGATGCAGTGGTTGCTTTCTTCAGTCTTTTGGCCAGGCTGATTTTATACTAAAGCAGACCATAGTCCATATCTCCATATTCACACACTCCTGGCTGTTTTCACAGAAAAGAGTAGAGAATTTGTATGTGTTTTGCTTTGTGGTTTCACACAAGGGCGAGTAAAGACAGAAAACAACAAGGAACATGTTTGTGTAAATCTCCTGTTTATCTCGCTGTCTTATGTGGCTTTGTGAGGAATTCACTGCCAGTGAGCCTTGTGCTTCTCCCTAAGCATGAGACTGGCCCACTTCTCTGTCACAATCAAATGATCAGGCATCATTTCTAGATTTCTTGTCCAAAAACAAATTATCAGAAAAGATGCAAGATACCAACCATAGTAGACCTGGGCCAGACTTTTCAAGTATCTTTTAGTATAAAATATTTTTGGTAAATGGTGGATAGTGTCAATCAAGATTGTGGTATCACATATGTGATTTAAAGGTGTGGAGCTAGCCTTTAGCTGAGTATGAATGGGGGCATAGCAGGCCCATCACAGAGATACTTAATCACAGGAACTACAGGAATCATGTTTACTGGCAGGCTCTGGCTAGAACACATGTAATTTAAACACATGTATTCACAGCCCCTTCCATCTCTGGAGAAACGGTGTTTCCATGGCTTAGGCCTTTCTTTTTCAATTTTCCTCTCAGTGAACTGGAACTATGCTGCCTCGGGCTATAGGAAAGGTCACAGCCTGATGACTGAATTTCATTTTAGAGTGTTTGTATTGTTGAGCAGGCTGTGGGGACTGTTATGTCATCTACAAAGAGGATTTATCCAGAAATAACTAAAAAATACTTTATTTCAACATTTTTAATATGAACAAAAAGGATAATCACTCCGAATTGTTTAGATTTCAACAATCAACAATACAACTGTATATATTTTTATAATCATGATCAAAGGACTGATCAGCGTAATTTACTGTTAAATTCTGGCAATTATTACAGTTTTTACAAGGGCTTAATCTATTAATTTAATGATACAATCACAGTGAAATAAAGCCAAAACCACTGCATTCAACCTACAAATAGAGTAGTAACTGTAGGGTTTCACAAACATAACACAACCAAACACACCCCACACAGCCATTATGCTCTGAATTAATCAGACCCAGAGGAGATGGTTATTTTTAATACACACTGAGTACAGCCTCTCACAAGAACAGCAAGAGTACAAATGAAATCAAAAGAAAGGCAAAATAAGACTAGTTAGTGCTTTCAGCATTATCTGTGAACACTCACACATTGGGGGGCTCTATAAAGCAGTTATTGTGGTCGGCCGTCATGATATTAAGTACTGTGATCTGCTTTGGATCCCAAATGCAATGTTCCTCCAGCCCTGACGTGGTGTTAGCTGGGATCCAGGCTGCGTCGTACCCTGCCTGGTGCCAGCTCCTTCTCAAAGGATGATCTAGTGTATGGATTTCCTTCACCTTGCCTACATGCACTTGCAGCTTCAGGACAGCGAGCCTCTGTGCCCGTTTCCCCATTACAGGGTAGCAGACAGCCTTCTTGAAGTTGCGGCTGACGTAGACACCCGGGCCGAGAGAGCCGTCCACTGATGGGATGAAGCCGGAACGCTGGATCCGGCGGGCCGCCCTCAGGGTGGTGCCGTGGTACATGATGCAGTAGTCCTGCTGGGCCTTGCTCTCCGAGCCACACTGAGCGCCTCTGACCAGTGAGGCCTCACTCATGCCTGCTCCTGCAGGTGTTCCTATAAACAGGAAGTCCAATGGAGTTTTGGAGATGACAAATAATGTGTTTTTTTCCCAGACATTACTGCTTATTTTTTACTTAAGAATCATTTAACGTGTGCAGATTTGAGATGTTTTATGAAAGCAGCCTCCTCACAAGGACAGTTGGTCCATTCTGAAGCTTCTTTGTTTTCCTATGCTTTATCGGTCTATCAACAGATTTCATGCATCTGTGCCATTACATAATTTATAGAGGTATCAGACTTAAACCACTTCTAACTAAGAAACTGGACACCTGATATGTAGTTATTTTGCTGTATTTATGTATAGACTAATTATCGAGACTTAGCAGGTATTCAGACAGGCTGTCTTTACTGCAGGCTATAAGGCGAATTGTGTTGTTCTGCGGATGGTAAGACGAAGATATACTAACGGATCTGAATCCTTCAGCCTTTTATAAAACATTGACTTCACTTATTCACATCCGTGTTTTCTAAGTCAGCAAAACGACAGAGGAAAGCAGTTGTTACCTGTTGGTAAAAGGCTAAATACAGCTGCCTCAGAAGCTACTTTTTGAAGTTTTGACATCGATTTGGGAGTTTTTGCAGACTGTAGGCTAAGCTTTGCGTAAGTTCACTCATAACAAAAGGATAAACGTACAGTTATAATCCCCTGCCACCATGAACGTATAGAAAGTTGCCGGATGCCAGAGGTGCAACTGCTAAAAAATCCTATAAGATCTCTGAATCCTGCTGATGCATGCGCAAGCCTATTTGCCAGCGCGCGCTCTATCACACAGTCATTTCCTTTCTGCGCAAACATGGTTGTTTAGAAGATGCATCGATTTAAACCCAAAATGCCACAAATTTTAGGGCTACGATAGAGTAAAGGCATTTCGTTACATCTGTTAAAAATACAATGCCTTTGGGCATTAATATGATCTGTGCAAATTCAGAGGGAAGAATTGTTTCCTCACATTCATGTGCAGAGCATTTAGTATATTTTTTGGTCGCAACATTAAGGACCTAAATAAGAAAACAAACGCCACAAAACAATTCAAACGGTTCTACTGTCACGAAGAGCATAAACTATGTCACCTAAAAGGCCCACGGTTGATTCTAAGCTCCCCATCACAGCAGAACTATGGACGTTTTAACCCCAACACTATGGCATAGGTTTAAACGTTTGATTTGAATCTTTACTAACTTTACTTCAAAGGCAAATACAGATTAAAGAAACTCACACCTTGCTATTTGTTTCCACATTGTTTATTTAGCAAAAGATAATAATGGGCTGTATAAAAATGAAAATGTCCCATACTATACATACAACCAGAGACAGACAGACACACATGAACAAACACATGAACACACAAACACACTAGGGCATGCTTTCCTATTTACTCAAATGGTCAGTGGAATTCCGTAATTAACTCCATTCCTTGGTTTGACCTAATATTTGTGAGACAGAAATACTGCTTTGAGACTGCAGATAGTTCTAGAAAGTGGATTAAACAAGTTATGAATTTCTACTCTATGCATATGGAGAAGGGTTTGTCACATTGCTAGTAATCCTCGTCGGACTCGTAAGAGTATTCATTACTAAATTCTCCATCACTGGATTCACTTGCATTGGTCTCTGTGAAATCATAGGTACTTTGATACATCCCCTCTTCATCACTGGCTTCATCGTCATATCTGTGGTCTGAGGATCTGTCATCAGCAAGACCTGAAGATGCGTCGCCTGTATAGTTTACATATTCATCTGTGGAGGTGTCACTGCTGTGCCTGGAGGATCTCTCATCACTGGAGTCTGAGGACTCTTCACCAGAGACACCATCAGCTGCAATCTCATCCTCATCTGTGAATTCACCACTATTGGTGTCTGGCACATCATAGGTGAAATCATAGGTACTTTCATCACATCTGTACCCCTCTTCATCACTGGCTTCATCGTCATATCTATGGTCTGAGGATCTGTCATCAGCAAGACCTGAAAATGCGTCGTCTGTATAGTTTACATATTCATCTGTGGAGGTGTCACTGCTGTGCCTGGAGGATCTCTCATCACTGGGGTCTGAGGACTCTTCACCAGAGACACCATCAGCTGCAATCTCATCCTCATCTGTGAATTCACCACTATTGGTGTCTGGCACATCATCATCATTATCTTCTTCTTCATCGCCTACCTCATCTGTGGACTCATCATCACTGCTCTCTCTCGTGTTGTTTTGGATGGAGAGCACTCTGATTCTCTTTGGATCCCAAACACAGTTCTCCTGAAGCCCACTTTTCACCATGCCACAGTTGGGCGGGACCCAGGCTGTGTCGTATCCTGCCTGGTGCCAGCTTTTCTGTAAGTGGTGGCCTTGCCTGTCAATCTTCTTCACTCTGCCCACACGGACGCTCAGCTTGAGCACTGCTTGTTTCTGGCCTTTGGCCCCTTTAGGGTAACAGGCGGCCTTCTCGAAGCTGCGGCTGACGTAGACGCCTGGGCCAAGCATGCCATCTGCAGACCAAATGAAGCCCTTGCGCTTGATCTTTCGTGCTGCCTTCATAGTGGTTCCGTGGTACATGACGTACGTTGTCTCCCCCTTGTGGTCTGGACCCTTTTGAAGATTTTCACCGAATGTAGTTTTGCTCATCTTGCTCTTCTGTTACTCCTGAATAGGAGACATTTACACCCCAAGTACAACCACAGTTTAGTTCATTGCAATTTAAAAAATGCCAAGTTTATTGCCAAGTATAAAATATTGCCAAGTATAAAATGTACACACACTGGAATAAAAAAACAGGTGTCAAAAACAACAAACTCAGATTCTTGATCAGTGTTCAGTGGTGTTTTGCTTTGCATTATTATTACACTGAGAGGCTACTATTCATAGTTAACCTCAACGTTACAGAACTCTCTTTTTGCTTGATCACAAAGCAAACTGGCCATCCTCATGCAATTTAAGAACTATTGCTACTACTTATTGAAATATATGTCTGGTACTCACAGCAGGGATATGCCTTTCCACACATACCAAACATGTCCCCAAACCCTATCAGTGTTTCATTAATAGCACTCATAGACATGAATTCACTCTCTCCCATCTTCCAGATTTCTCTGGTACACAGATTTAAAGTTTTTGTAAAAAAAGGGTTTTGCAGAATTGAACTGCATTTTGAATTCTTTCTGTCTGTTATTGTAACTTCCTAGGTGACTTCTGAAGTGGAAAGGCTATCAAAGTGTCTGTAATCTTTACAAATAGGCTATATTTAAGCATTGATCTTTTGACACCTTCATTAACCAGTGAAAAAGCCTTTCATGCACTGACACACTGTCATAGTCTGTGAAAACGGCTGACGTTTTTTTTCTCACCTCCACAAATCTGCGATCTTAATGCTCCTGTTTTAGTTTCACTTTCGTTTCAGCAGAAGAGCAGAGAGCTGGTGCCAATCAAGGTTATTATAGTTTTGCATTTTTCACTAGTTTTTATTTTGATTTAGTTTGACTTTTTGTTTTCAATTTCAGTTTAGTTTAAATTAGTTTTTAAAGCGGGTTTGCTTAGTTTAGTTTTTATTTTCTGAAAATGCTTAGTTTGAGTTTAGTTTTTATTAGTTTCAGTATTAGTTTTAGTCTTTCCGAGAAATGCAACAGACCAAAGGAGGGCCAGTCAGGGAAGCTTAAATTTTTGCTTGTAAATCAAAATGCTCAAAATGAATAGTAGATACTAGCAGTGGTGTAGTCCAGGGTATACACAGGTATACGGAGTATACCCATTTATTTTTCAGTCAGCAGTGGGCATACCCACTTTTCAAAACAGGGCGTTTATCCTGTGCTGTATGGACTGCTTAAAAAAAATTAAAGTTGCCTTTAACCACTTCTCCAGGGACCACTACACCACTGGATACAAGCTATAATAAATAATAAGCAATAAAAACCCAACAAACATACCATTTTTTTATGTATTCAGTTAGGACAGATGAACAGCCATCCACAAAAGAAAACTATGAAAGATGTGTGCCAGTCAGAATTTGTGCATATCCTGTTCAAACAGACTGGAGACGGTGAGGCAGCAACGAGCTGTGCCTCATGTCAGATTGCGCAATCCCTAACAAACTGTGTTGAGCGCATGCGTAGAACCTATTTAGTCTTGCTGATCTTGCTGATCTTGAACCGCAGTGAAAAAGCATGTAGCATACCGCTGCCTCAATGAAGCCCACCTAACGTCGGGTTTATACTTCTTCTGCCATTGCTCTTGTTCTACACTTATATTTTACATTGACTGCGAAAATGGAAGATTATATAGCTAAGCTAAAACATTTCTCAAAACTGGACTTTCAATCAAAACGTGAAGTGATCAATAATGGGAGAAAAATACCGTAGCTAAAATGTATGCTTCATACGACAAAGCAGAAGATAACTTGATCGACTTCTAACATTCAAAACCTCAAGAATAGATTTGGTTTTGGACGTACAGTGGAGACTAAAGGCGGCTGCTTGCTACAGCGTTGGGGGTTAACGGTTGCGCAAAATTTACTCAGTGCAGTTCATGCTCCCAAAGGTTGCGCGTGTTGTCATGAGCCTGCCATTTGCTTGGCAGATAGAAAGCTGTTTCCCTAACAGAAAGTCTGAAGCTTGAAGTTCTTTTCAAACCTTTGCTTGGGTAGCACTGTTAAACTGAGCAGACATGCAGACTACATTTGAGTAATCTCATCACGTAACATTCGTTTTCTAAAAACAATCACATAGTATTGCATGTTTTACTGTGGTAGAAAATACGTTAGCTTAATGCTAACGTATATGGAAAATCCTATAGACACCGCGCTAGGTATTAGCATCAAGTAATTCACGTTAATGTTTTTGTATGAGCCTGACATTTGCTCTGCAGATAGATAACAGGTTCCCTAACAGAAAGTCTGAAGCTTGAAGTTCTTTTCAAACCTTTACTTGGGAAGCACTGTAAAACTGAGTAGACATGCAGAATATTTTAGTAACCTCATCTCGTATCATTCGTTGATAGAATGCAGGCTGCGCGGCTCGCGTAAGGGCTTACGTAAGAAATGACGCAAGTCTAGAAAAAGGGGCCGACGCACGCAAGACGTAAGAAGTCGCGCAAGGGGTGCGCAAGGGGCTTGCGCGGCCTCTTGCGCTTGCGCTTACGCTTACGCTTACGTAATGAAGCATGAATCAGCCTTAAAGGCTGATTTATGCTCAGAGGCGTAAGCGCAAGAGGCCACGCAAGCCCCTTTTTTTCATGATTTTTCACGTCTTGCGTGCGTTGGCCCCTTTTTCTAGACTTGCATAATTTTTTACGTAAGCTCTTACGGGAGCCTCGCAGCCTGCATTCTATCAAAGAATGTTAAGAGATGAGGTTACTAAAATATTCTGCATGTCTACTCAGTTTTACAGTGCTTCCCAAGTAAAGGTTTGAAAAGAACTTCAAGCTTCAGACTTTCTGTTAGGGAACCTGTTATCTATCTGCAGAGCAAATGTCAGGCTCATACAAAAACATTAACGTGAATTAAATGATGCTAATACCTAGCGCGGTGTCTATAGGATTTCCCGTATACGTTAGCATTAAGCTAACGTATTTTCTACCACAGTAAAACATACAATACTATGTGATTGTTTTTAGAAAACGAATGTTACGTGATGAGATTACTAAAATGTAGTCTGCATGTCTGCTTAGTTTAACAGTGCTACCCAAGCAAAGGTTTGAAAAGAACTTCAAGTTTCAGACTTTCTGTTAGGGAAACAGCTTTCTATCTGCCAAGCAAATGGCAGGCTCATGACAACACGCGCAACCTTTGGTAGCATGAACTGCAATGAGTACATTTTGCGCAACAATTAACCCCAACGCAGAAGCAAGCAGCCGCCTTAAATTAGGGAGGCTTCTCACCCCTCATTCGCTTACATTACATTGATGTCCTTGCTCCGTTGATTTCCCATTATTTCTCTTAGGATTGTTGAATGTCTATGTGAAGCCATTTAACACATACTTTGAACCCAAGACTGCTTTTTATTGGTGAGCTGGTTTTAAGAAACTAAACTTAAACTTAAGTTGTGTTTCCTGGTTGTTGTGGTTAAGCAGTTGCTACGCTAGCTAATAAGCAAGCTAAGGACACTTAGCGATAATATCCTTACACGATTTAAATGGAAGAGTTTAATGTGCTTGGAATTAGTTCGTTATCTGGCTGATGTTATAGTCTCCTCGATTTAACTCTTAAAATGATTATGGAAACAGGCAGAAACCCTCAGGGTGCCTGTGCAATTTCGTATGAAAAAGTATATTTCACACGAGTTCACCACAAGCTAGCAGCTGCCTACTGTATGTACCTTATATATATGTATGTAAAGAAAGCTGATATTTAAAACAACCAGTAGTCAATGTGCAAGCTGGCAATTGAATGGCGATTTAAGATACTCTATTGGGTTTATTTATTTGTAAATCTGACTCTGAAAGATTCAATGCCTCACCAGAACCTGTCAAGTAATCCCAAAGAGGACTCTCGCTTTCTCCCGACTCTTGATAGCAGTGATAGCCGGCGAGGGGCGTGTACTGAAAGTGGAACAGAGGAAAATAGACTAGGCTTAGAAATAAATTGACAGCTATGAAATACATTGACAAAGACGAACACTAAAGACATTTTCTCTATAATTCAATTTTATTTTTGTTAGTCTTGTAAAGGCACAATACAGTTTCAGTTAGTTATCGTTTTTTTTATAAAGCTTAGTTTTTATTTTTATTTCAGTTAACAAAAAAAAATAACACCTAGCCTTGTGCCAATAAGCAGTCTGTGACTGTGATAGACTCACTGGTATGGTGTGGTGCTCTCCCTAGTCAGATGGCTGGGGGGCAAATCATCACTATAGGGGGGTCTACACGACCCATGGATAAGAATTGGGAGTGTTTGTTCATAATTTTTAGAGTGACAGGCATTGCAGATACAACTGTTTAAACAAACAGCTACTTGGTCTGGATGGTGCACAGTAGATCTCATTGATATTTGTATTGATTGGTTCTACTAACATAAAAGCTTCCACTCTGGTGCAGCTTTATTTCAGTGCTCTTTACTAGGGAATCAAAAGACTATCTGTAGCCATAGTGGTCTATTTAAAATTTGTGGCGCACAGTTTTTGATTTTAGATTTTCATTTAGGAATATGGTCAGGTAGTTCGGAAATTTGTTGAACAGCATCAACATTATAGAGCAACGACTGTAAAAAAAAAAAAAAGATGGGCAGCATGGCGCCATGCTCTTCTGTTATGTCAAAATGAAAGCTGCCAAATTGGAGGCAGTGTCTGCACAGTAAGTGCAGTGTTGGAGCCAGAGCACGCAGCACGAGTGTCGGCCAGGTCCACCCAGAACGACCCATGTTTTGTAAAACCTGCTCTATGCGATTCCTTTCAGTCGCTTCGATGTGGTGACGATGTCCATGCTTTACATTGTAATTGACCATTCAAGGCAATCCCTCTTTTGCCCTCTGACCTCAAGTGTATTCCTGGGCTTACATCCCATGTCTGAATGCAATACTGTAATAAACCAATCCTGTGTGACATCTTTTAAGACTGACTACTACAGTAAATGTGACTTGTTTTATCACCTTCAAAATCAGCATGTCTTTCAGTGCTAAGAGAAAATAGAGGCAGACGACCACAGTGATGCAAAGGTTTATTACATAAATTCTACAGGCTCTACCATGGGGTCAAGACGGTCCATTGCATGGATCACCATTTCTTTCCCTCTTTGTTTTATTTTCTCTGCCTGAAACAAGAGAGTAAATATTACTGCTCATTCACAAAATGCAGATGTTAAGCAATGACTCTTTCATGTATAAGTATAAGCACTTTAAATGTGGCAATCAAAAATGTGTTGAGACTTTGAGCAAGACCTGTTCAGAATTGCCTTGGCCTTTTCCGTATCTCATCTCAGAGGCAACGGTTTCACAATTATAGGCCAGGGGTCTGTAATTCACTCTTTCGTCAATTCTGGCATTTGCCTGTGAAAGAATAGTGTCAGGAGAGAGAGGGGTCTCCTTGTCGTCTGTGTTTTTGACTTTGAAATTTCCATACGTAGCCACCTTCTCCAGAGGTTCCTTTTCGATCACACTCCCACTAACTGTGGTGTCTGTACAATGGAATGGATGACAAATTGGCACATTCAGAATGGACAGATAGAGGACTGTAAGGATAAATTCGCTGAATTTGACAAGAAGTGTACTGGATTAGAATTGCGGACTGCATCTTTAACTGTAACGTATACATTTACTCAGTTATTTCCACAGTTAACACATGTTGAATATCAGTGAATTCTACATCCAATCAATGGTACAGCTCACCAGATGTGGCGTGGATCACATTGTCTTCTCCATCCGCAGTTCCGTAGTGCTAAAATGTCTACACTTATTGATATATCCCATTGCCCTTTTAGTTGTAGACCTATCACTGAATATGATCAAACCCTGACTCATTACTTGTTTTAAAACAGTGGTAATTCTACATAGTTATAATAATTCCCAATTCTATCTCGTTTGGGGATTTCGATTCTGACATGTGACCCACTATGGCAAAACCTTCAATAATGCCCCCAAAATGAAAGGTGCATATTTAATTTATGGCCATAGAGTCTGCTACAATAAACTACATCAAACATAATCTGTTATATAAGTTTATTGGATACAAATATATTTTATTTCAATATGACTATTAAATCAAATAAAATGACACAAGTTTGTTTACATCAAATGTGATGATTGGGATACATCATAGCCTACTGTACGTGGCTTGATCACACTCTGATAGCAGATCAGGAATATTTAGCTAATTTCTTGGAACTTGAACTATCACTACCTTTAGCTTACTTTAAAAAAATGTTGATCAATATCTGACAAACCTAGTTCATAGATTAGGCTTTAAACCATACATTTATGACAGAATCTCAAAATCAACTGAGATGTTCAGACTTCAATCGCCCATATCTAAAAACAATATGAGCTGCAATGGGAGGAATTTGAAGATGAAAAGCACACCTCAAAAAGTGACAAACAAAGAGGAGGGTTAGGAGAGGAGCTAACAGCATACCACCCCCTTTGTGTGGCAATCCTTAAAGTTTTAAATGAAAACTTTTATCAATACATGAAATAATGTTAGTTATAATTATTATGATGGTGACATTCTATTCTTATTTCCTGAGCTCCTCCCCATTTAATTTCATTGCATAAAATACTATGCAATTCTACAGCTGGTTCTTCTCTACACAGTAATGCACAACCACATTTCTTGTAAGGTGTATGTGCTGTGTTGCTATGTAAAGCTTTGTTTAGAGACAGTATGATTTCTTAGAATGAATTATACTGCAAACTCATGTATGTAGCATCCTCATTCTATTTTGCAACACAGCACAGCCGTGCGTAAATGCGGTATTGGAGCTGCTGTGCAGAGAAGACACAATTGTAACTAGAATCCCATATTATTGGAAACTGAAATAATCTCAAACAATAAAAGCTAACTTCTCTTCATTGTTGTCCGGCTGTCTGTTTAGTGTGTGTGCTCAAAACAATACTGGTGTTTTGTTCACAGTCCTGGCTCTGTCGATGGAAACCAAAGAAAGTGGCTTGGTCAGGAAATACACTATTCCAGCCTATGATTGACGCCATGGCCTGCCCACGAGTTGGGATGTGGTCTTGGTGATGGAGGTTAAAAAAGAATCTGCAGGAGCAGTGGTTTCGGTTTTAAATGGATTTAAATATATATGTATTCACCATCCAGCTTTGCAGGCATTGGAATTGGAAAATATTATAACAAAACAAAAATACTTTTTTACCCCTAATCTACTCCGTCTACACATCGGACCCCCATCGAACCTACACATCGAACTGCCATTTTTCAAATACAGTGATCAAATTTGCAGATCATCAAATCAAATCAAATTAAGCTTTATTTGTACAGCGCATTTCATACCAGGAGGTAACACAATGCGCCAGATGACACGACTGTGGTAAATCACCAACCAAAATGAAAGTGGCTACAGAGACAGAGTTGACAGACTGACAGGATGGTGTAAAGACAACAACCTGTCCCTGAATGTCAAAAAGGCAAAAGAGAGAATAATCGACTTCAGACGGCAAAAGGCGAACCCTCAACCCCTCATCATCAATGGTGAGGAAGTGGAGAGGACCTCCTGCTTTAAGTTCCTGGGGGTTATGCTCTCAGAGGACCTGAAATGGGAGATGCACACAACTGCCACAGTCAAGAAAGCACAGCAGCGGCACTACTTCTCGCGAATACTGAAGAGAAACAACCTGTCTCCCGAGCTGTCTTTTTACCACTGTTGCATTGAAAGTGTCATCACATACTGTATCACTGCGTGGTACGTCAACTGCACAGACAAGGACAGGAAATCTCTCAGTCGGGTCATGAGGTCTGCTGAGAGAATAATTGGACTTCCACTGCCTCCCCTGAACGACTTCTTTAGGACACCCTGCCTCCGCCAAGCATGTGGAATTTTGAAGGATGAGACTCACCCAGCAAACCATCTCTTCACCCTGCTACCCTCTGGCAGACGCTACCGGGCCAGTACAGCCCGCACCTCCAGACTGCAGAACATTTTCATCCGCAGGGCCATCAAAGAACTAAATTATCACACAACCCTCCTACCCTCCAACCAGCACAG
Source organism: Sprattus sprattus (assembly GCF_963457725.1). NCBI lineage: Eukaryota > Metazoa > Chordata > Actinopteri > Clupeiformes > Clupeidae > Sprattus > Sprattus sprattus. The sequence continues at coordinate 17,791,253 of NC_137923.1, forward strand.
CTGCACTTTTTTTAGTGGTTGCACAAACAAATGTCATTGTGTATCTAATGTACAATGACAAATAAAGTCTATTATATTCTATTCTATACTTTAAATACAACCAGATTAAATGGCAAATGTAGTATAATAGTATTACCTATAGCACACCTCACAGCAGGAATGCTGTCCTTCTCTCTCAACCACCCAAGGAAACTGAGCTATCCTCTTAAAAAGGCCACAAATTGGCCTATTAGGGCTGACCCATGAATATGGGGAAACATAAAACAACTTGCTCACTATTAACAAAACTAATTTCATTCAAGAAATGTATATTCAATAATATATGAATTGTTATCATATCAAACACCACTTAACCCAATAGCAAATAACCACACAATACATAGTAATTAGTTTCCTCAATGAAATGAGGACAAAGCAAACACCCCTGTACCAAAATGTCCCGCTCCCTCCCCTAGTGGTAAGTTGGGAATGTAGTAGTACCCCAATGCGAAGCGCGCTTTCGCGTTGAGACCAGTATGGGGAAGTGAGAGCACCAGGAAGTGTGAGTATGTATGTTTACCCGTTTAAAGACGCTATAAAAATGCAAATGGCAAATGGATGATGAGAAAGTGGGTACCCAGTATAAATCAGTTTAATTTAGAGACGGCAGAGGTGTAGGAAAATGTTACAGTGTATGTTATCACGGCAGACCAAACAATGCGTCTGTCCGCGCATTAACACCAAACCCGTGGCAAGCGTCCGACACCAATCCACCATCACACCGTGTAGCAAACAAGCACCACAAATCCACAGAACACCAAACAATATTATCAAGAAGTTCATTGAAGTCCATATATCGCGATCACAGGTGAGACGCTGTCTATGTGTGGCTGGCTGCGTGCGTGTGAGTGAGAATCAATTAAGTCTGTCGTCTCTTGCGGTAAAGCGAGCAAACAAGTACAAAGTTCATAGCACAGCCAATCAACGGTGTTGCTTCAGGAGCACTGAAGTAAGGGGTGTATTTGATCCTTGCGCTTTAGGAGCATTCAGTGTCGTCACCTGGGTAACCTCTGACCCTTTTTCACGGCTTTGTCCCTTTTAATCCCAGAATGCCTTCTGCCAGATGGGACAGCAGCATCCCTAACCCTCCTTTTCCAATTACTTAAAGACCTAAGAAGAACTTTCCCTATCGCCTTCTGAGGGGCCGGTCCTCAAAAATCACTCTGTCATGGAGTTGCCAAACAGCAGAAAGCAGTTATTCAATCATGTCTATAGACCAAACTGCAGCCATCTGGGATGCCAGCAGATCATTAGGGTAAGAGCTTAGGGGATTTGGTGGGATAAACTGGACATGAACACAGATGACCTTAAGGGACAATTTAGGGATATGTGCTTGAGACATTTACTTTAGTCCCTTACCCTAATCCAGATGGTTAACCCTCAAAGATTACCCCACTTTAGGCCACCTTCGTTTGATTCTTGGTTCTGGTTGCATCCATTCAAATTTATGTTATACATTATCCAGAGAGGATGTATTTCAGGGGCTTAAGGTCTGAGTTGGAGGAGGTGTTCCTTAAAACACTGGAGATTTTTCTCAGATTCAGAATCTAGCTAGCGTGGCTCTACTGCATACAAGAGAAATACATTTACAGTGAAGCTCAACAGGTAAATTTAAAGCCAAAATCGAGTTGATACACACCTGTTCTTGAATTATGTGACAAGGTGCTGGCAATAGCATTTCATGTCTTGTAGGTTCATTTGAGGCAGATCAAATGAACACAGGTACCATAAGTGGCACAATTTGGACAATAGATTTGTCTGAACGGATTGTTCTTAAGTTGTGATGGCATTAGCAGGTGTTTGAATTTCTAAGAACTAGAGCTGGTAGATGAGAAAAGTGACTAAGAGAAACTTAAGAGTTCCTGAGAGCTAATATCTTAGACATGGATCATACACAGATAGGGCAGAGGTCAGCAAGGAAGAAAATTCACACGACATGATTCATGGTTGATCTTACAATTAAAAGCTAAAGGCTCTCCATAAAAGTGTTGAGCAACCAGAAAACTAAAACTGACAACACTTTTAAAAATCATTGTGTCATTCACTATGCACAACTGAACCAATTGGCGTCAAGAAATTATTGAACAATTTTACTTTTCTTCCATTCCCTTTTCTTCCTACAATGCAAAGATCATAGGTATAATATTCTCTTAACAGATCTCTCAAGTGTAATCTATGTCAGTGTGGCAGTGTATGTTGTGTCTTTTTCATCACTTTTAACTATCATGTTCATACAGACCATGACAGCAAAGAATATTAATGAAATTGTGTGTTTCTTGATTTTAGACTGAATAACATGATGTAGATGCACAGCAGACACAGTTCAAGTGAACCGCAGATCTAGACTGCTTCATTGTGTTTGTACATTCAACCACAATAGCAGACATGTCAGCGAGATACTGTAGTTGCAGATAGTATATGAAAATAAAGGAAGTTAGTGATAGGTCTATCAGTGAGACCCATCTCACCACCAGACCTGTTGAGAAAAGAGTGACTTGAAGTTATCATACACTGGTGTTTACCCGCAGACATTTGGGTGATAAAAGTGAAATTTTTCTATTGTCCATGCCCATGAAATTAGCACTGAATTATACTGTTTACCGAAATAACATGCCAAAATGGTGTTGACTTGTTATAATAACAAGGCCTCATTACATTTCAGTGGCAGAGAGTACCAGATTTGAATCATGTACTTATCCACATGTAATTAACACCATGCTGTTTTGGTACCTTAACAGCTGAAGCAGGTATCTCTTATGAAGAGAGAAATAACAAAAATACAAGGTGCAAAGTGTGATCTTGTGACATGTAATACACAAGTTTGTGGTCCCAGCATATCAAAAAGTAGTAGATTTATTTAGTCTTGTCTACTGCACAAGAGTACCAGTTAGTTTAGGGAAAAATATTTCCCTGTCAGGTTTTATTTTCTAATAATAATCTGCAAACAATGAAGTGTATTCACATCTGATATCATTATATATTTATGCATCAGGTAATGTATGTCTAATCTTTAAATGTTCATATGAAAATGCAACCCATGAGGTAGAGGTAGGTCAATGGGAGGTTTGGTGCCATTTTATTGTGTGTTTATTATCTGCTACCACGTGAGGGCGCTACACTGTTAAACATATGAGAAGATAGCAAGGTGACATGTAGTCCATTTCTTTTACATTACACAATTTAAAATAATATGCCATAATACTTGTATACGAATGAAAGCATTTTCAAGTTCTTCATTACTTATATATACTGTATATATGCATAAATACACTGTATATTCTTAATGTCAGTGGAAAGTGGCATGTGATCTCAGTGTTTGATGTTAACAGAGCAGTTACCCAATGCTCTCTCTTTCCCTCGCTTCTGTCTCATTGACACTCACTGTCCATTCTTCTCTCTGTTCTTCTCCTTCATTTTACGCCTCTTTTTAATCAAGATGACATGTTTGACCAATATATACACAAAGGTCTCTTCTCTCAACAATACCCTGACACAAACATGTCCCCCCCCCCCCACTCACGCACTCACAAACACACATAACATATCCATGGGGGCCCTTGGGGCCACAATGGGGGACAACACCACCACCAGCTGCATGCCCATGCCCCTCTCTACACACACACACACACACACACACACACACACACACACACACACACACACACACACACAAAAACACTTTTTCTTCCTTCATATGCACACAGCTCAGTGCCAGCCTAGGGGTATGAGCTGGGCAGACACCATAAAAGCATTCCAGTACTTCGTAAGAGATGGTATGGTAGGGAGTAGAAAAGACATTAAGATAAAATATCTGAGTCTTGATTTTGCCATAGTCTTGAGTGATTCCCCCTGAGACAATGTTAACCTGCTGGCTCTGATCTACCCTAGGACAAAAGAACATCAGACATGTTTGCTTGGTACAGAGCTCTACCTAAAGCTTATTCAAACTTAATTGAGTCCCATGGTGCGCTCATCAACTCCAGTTAATTCCCAAATGTGGACGGATTACCTTGCGCTCCGCTGTGATTACACTGCGATAAAGAATGCGATCTGATCTTTACAGTACCCACTTAAGACCGGTATTTAAACCCCGTATGAAATGCAGCTTTATGTAATATGCACCAACAAATAGTCTGCTTTGCATGGAGGTAATCAGTCTGTAGAAACAAGTATTTTTCTTCTGGGCATAACGTTCCTGTTTGAGCTTTCATATAATTTTACCAAAATGTTATTCTCTCAGAGTGATGTTAGTAGGTGACTGTGCTTTACAAAATAATTAATATTCTTAATCACATGTCCATGATAACTTTCCTGTTTAAAAAATATATATTTTTTAATGTGGCATACATTCGCTTTACAGCATCCCTGCATCCCTGTTCTTTTTACAGCGTCTTTGCGTCTCAACTCTTCCAGTTCCCCCTCCGCACAAGCCTCTCCCCCCCTCCCACCTCTGTTATGATATGTTTATAGGCATCGCATTCGCCCGCTGCTCTGTTGGAGTGCCTGAACGGGGGCATTAACGTCTCTTCCGTGATTACCGGGAGCAAAGGGGAGAGTGGATTCAAAGGCAGTTTGAGAGAGAGAGAGAGCACGTAATGGCATCTAAGGAGTTCTCTGCCGCTGGATTCTTTACCGTCAGCAGGGAAATAACAGGTATGGTAATACTTGTATCACTTACAGCAGTAGCTTATTATCGGTACCGTGGACATCTGTTCAACTGGGCTACTGCAAAACTGGATTAGATTAACGATACTTGATTTGGCATGTTGCAAGCGTCGCACAATCCTGCTTCTCCATATGATATTGGAATTGATCGAATTCTTTACCAAAGTCTTTCTGACTTTCCAACGTATTTCCCAAACGTATTGATGTTTATTAAATCATGATAGGTTAAGCGAGTAGCAGGTATCCAAGTGAATGATCATATCCTAAAGCCATGTCTGTAAATTGCATTGTGACTGTAATTCAATCTAGTAAACGGATGCTTTTTAGGTTACATGTTGTGTGCACTTATGAACATCAATAAATATATTTGTATCGTTTGTTGCTGTGTGAATGTGGTGGTGTGCTTAGTGTGTGTGTTTATGCATTTGCGTGCATATGTGTGTGTACATGCGTGTGTGTGAGCGCATGTGTGTTTGCCAGGCGGCTTTGATGTGTTTAATGTTAATCTGGGAGTTTTTGTGCGCAGTTCTGCGAATAAACCCGTACTGAATCAGTGAAAGACTGGTTTGCCTTCACTGGGAAGCACTTGTGTCCCGGGGGTGGACAACACCAGTTAGTCTACAGTTAGCTAGTCTGGATTTCTTAACAGGCACGCGCGTGTGTGACACATAATCATGCTTTGCGTTGTGACTCATACACGTACCAACGAACGCGTGTACACCAGGGGCCTTGGGCGTAATAATGCGCAGCGTTACCCCACACAACTGTTTCATGACAGTAGGACACCTCTCACTGCCAATTACCAAGTCAGACCATCTCTCTCTCTCTCTCTCTCTCTCTCTCTCTCTCTCTCTCTCTCTCTCTCTCTTTCTCTCTCTCTCTCTCTCTTTCTATCCGTCTGTCCTTCTGTCTGTTCGGTATCTATCCATCCAGATATTTGTCCGTCTGTGTTAAGGCTGAGCATGTGCTTTGGTGTAGCCTGTCTTAGACTTGTCTCTTGGAAATCTCAGGGGGTTTAAGTGATTGGGTTTTACACAGATTAAAGTTGATTACAGCCGCACTAACTCTCCGTTTGTCTTTCTATGATCCTCTCACTCCCTCTTTCCCTCTCTCTCTTCCCATCCCCCTTTTCGCTTGGCTCCTTGGGATCAGTCACTCTAGGGAACCGAGGGCCCTGGTTGTGGGAGAATGTCTGTTAGTGGCACAGTGACAGTTCAGAATAAGACCAAGGGGAATACTGCTAGCAGCGGCTGAGAAACTTTCCTGGTATTTTGTTCATAATGTCTTCAGGACTTGTGAAAATAAACAAAAGCAGAGAGCACAGGAGTTAAACACACACACACACACACACACACACACACACACACACACACACACACACACACACACACACACACACACACACACACACACACACACACACACACACACACACACACACACACACACACACACTCTGTGGAGCTCAGATAGGATCTTTAAATAAACCTGCAGCATTCATTCTGCTGTTTCAGATGAGAATAATATAGTGCGCCTGTAGCATTGTGAAAGCTCCTGTTAGAGTTAGGAAGAATGGATGACCTCTCTTCTTGTTACATGTTTTTTCCCTCCCTCAGCACCTTGACCCATGAGGGTGCGCAGTTTCTTTCTTCCTTCTTCACACTTCTACCAGACACATGTCATTATTGGGTATTGCCCAGAAGGATGCTGTTTGTGGAGAATTTACTCAGGCTGTTGGAAACATTTTTATTGACAGTTGTGTGTGTGTGTCAGAGTGTTAGTGTTTTCCAGCATTAAGTATCCAAATGTTTTGCATTGTTCTAGACTCAACATGAACATGTCATACAGCAGTAATTGGGATCAAGCTTGTTGAAGATGCTGTTATTTTTCATTTTTACTGCATCTAAACCCGCTTGTTATTCTCTGTTTATGACTCCCATCTCTCATCTCCACAGATAGCATCAGAAAGGTCATCGACAAACCATCTGTCAAGTTCGCGCGAGCTGTCAAGCTTGATACCAAGGGTGGAAAATCAGAGGACAGAATTCTGGTAAGGTGCTGTTCCTCTGGCCATGTCCACCCACTTAAAGCCCTCGTAAGCCTCACTGCTGCTAGCAGAGACAGGATGACCTCCATGCTGTCATAGTGTGGCATCTCTAAGTGATCAGTAAAGTGCATCTTCTCTGTAAAGTGCTGTATTCATTTCTCTCTCTCTCTCTCTCTCTCTCTGACCATGCTGTCTTATGGTAAACAGTTTTTTTTTACCAACCATAGCATTGACCTAATTACCCTGTTGTATGGGCCTATGGTGTGTTGGCTGTCACCTAGTCTCACGCAGCCATGCTGAGTTTTAGCACTTTGGGGTGAGACCAGGGGCGGACCGGACGAACGGGCAAACCGGGCAGTTGCCCAGGGCCTCGGCCACCTGGGGGGCCTCGTCGTATTTCCGATTTTTAATTTTTTTTGCTAATTAAAATAAATCACTTGGCATTGCAAAAAAAATGACAATTCATAATAAGCATGAAAAACGATTATTTTCTTTTCAGTATCATCTTAAAATGTATCTTAATTCCATCATGGTACAAATTATTCCAGGTCACGTGACTTTTCTGTCACTAACAATTTTTCGTGTGGTGACGTGTATGGTCGAAAAGTTACGCGTGAAACGTCTTTTAAGTGGCAGCGAGAAAAGAAAGAGGAAAGGGCAGGATGAGAAGTTCAGGGAGAAATTCCCTAAGGTAACACACAATTTCCTATCAAGGAATTCGTCCGTGGAAGTGGAAGAAATATCTGATAATGTGTCTAGTTCATCTGATAATGTTTCAAGTGCGGCTAAGCCAAGTTTAGCGATTCCTAGCAGCAGCAGCAGACACACAGCTTGTTGTGACACCAACTAGCTCTGCCTGCCTGCTTTGCTTCTACAAACGGTGAGCCATCATGTACCACAGCTGCCCATATCCGAGTCACTGTCACACCCGCACTGACGACGACACGCATGATACTGCCATGGTCATGACTCATGAACACAGCTCAAGCACAGCTGGTGATGTCAACAATGTGAGTAGCCTACATCAATGGTGGAGATACAGTGTTTAGTGAAGACCCCTATGGCGTGACAAATTAACAGATAGAGAGAGAATTGAAATGGTTAAAACAGGACCTCTACAAATTTGGAAGTTGCAGTTGAAAACATTCAGAAACAGAACTATAAAGCATTAATCAAAAGTAACAAGTAACATTGTTTTGATTAAGAAATAAAAAAGTTACACTACTAAAACACTGCACTCAAAACCTCATAATTAAAATAATGTACAACTGTTGAATTGTTAAAGTCATATACTCACAATAAATGTCAGTTCCACATAACATTAAAACGATTTCTTTTTTTGGGGGGGGGGGCTCAACATTGTTCTTTGCCCAGGGCCTCCAATTTGCTAGAACCGCCCCTGGGTGAGACCACAGATCTGGAGACAACCAAATCATGTCGAACCACTGGTCATTCCCACCAACATCATTCTGACCAACTGCTCTGTTTTCACAAGGCTGTCTCCAGTTGTGTATTGTTGCCACCAGACGTAAGCTGTGCAGCTTTGGGATATTGGTTGTTGCTGTGTGTGGGCAAGCAGCATTAGTACCCAGGCCTGGTGGTACCTGCTGATGTGTTGGCATGTGGAGGAGCACGAGGAGGAGGCAGCCCTTCTCCTCCTCTGGGGTTGAGAAGGTTGGGGCAGGTGAGGCTAGCATACGCTATGTGCCCAGTGTGTGGTGTGGTGTGGTGCGGGTGCCTGCAGAGATGCCCATGCCCAGGGCACAGAGGCAGCAGATTGGGAGATCAAACAGCAGGCGGCTTGGCAGCGCCACCCATTAGTCATCCAGATTGGTTTCTAATGACACACTCAGACGCATGAGGGCCAGCCAAACAGGCACACGCACACGCACACACAGGAAGATAGGCGTTCAAACATGCAAAGAAGCAAACACATACACAAACACACATACACACACACACACACACATACACACACACACACACACACACACACACACACACACACACATACACAAACATACTACAAACAAAGTAGACAAATGCATGTCTGCAGGTGTGAAGTTCATTTCCTGCTGATTTCCTGCTGAACCACTCTGTTGACTTGAGGGCAGAACAATCTGTCCTGTTTATCACTCTTGTCTTTCTTACCCTTTTCACTTCATCAGTCATCTTCTCTATCTCCCACCCTGCACACTATCTCTTTCTCTTTCTCTCTCTCTCTCTCTTTTCTTTATGTCTTGCTCACTCAGATAGGGACCTCCTAAAGAACCGGTCTGGCTCAGTTCTGCCCCAAATCTGCTCCAAATGTCACTGCTATCTACCCCACTCATGTTATCTGCTCTCCATCCTCTGTAAATCATGGCCGTCGTGACCCCTCCTCTCCCTCTCTCTCTCTCTCTCCCTCCC
>NC_137923.1:17802912-17822005 GCF_963457725.1 Sprattus sprattus
TGTGACTTTTGATGGCTGCTACTGCCAGAATCCTCACTAATTTAGAACAAGTGTGCGAGTGGTAGAACTGTGGAGGGAAATGATCTTCCTCAATGAAGTACTGATTCGATGATTCACTTTTTTAAGTAGTCTACTTATGTGTGCCTTAAAGTGGAGAATGTCTCTGCAGAATGTTTGGTAGTGGTACTAGTTCTGGTTTTAAGCACTGCTGCTTAATCATCGGTGGACGAAGTAGATGTGATCTAATGCTTACATGTTATCAGTAGATGAGATATAATGCTTACATGTTATCAACAGATGTGATCTTTGGCATACATGTTATCAATAGATGTCATCTTTGGCATACATGTTATCAATAGATGTGATCTTTGGCATACATGTTATCAATAGATGTGATTTTTGGGTATCAGAACCCATGAACTTCAGTAGATGACCTTGTCATTACCAGGATGTCCCTTGTAAGTCATTTTAAGCAACCTAGAATTACTCTTAGAATTACAATGAATTAGAAATCGTAATCATACATTCCTTATTTGAAAAATGTTTGTTAATTATGTATAGGATGATGTTTAGTCCCCAGCACATAAAAAATCTTGTTTATTATACGGTTATCTGCCAAAACGGTAAAATTAATTTCTCCAAAATATGTCTTTCAATTTGTGACTTCCCCTGAGATACAAAAAGTTCATCACGCAAATAGAACCTTACATTTACAGGTGTTGCATAGCAACATAGTACTTGCTGACCGCATCATCACAACCAGGCTATATATAATATGCCTTCGACAACACCAGAAGAGGCTCCCTCACTTCTGTTTCCACTCTTATAGTGGGCAATCATGTCTTTTTCCATCCTGCTTCGCAAGCAAAGAAAATTCATTGATGTGGTTTATGAGCATCTGATATCATTGTCTTAATTGATATTAATTCTGCTCATTTCCTCACAAGTGGCGTAGGTCATCGCATATGTCCTTCTTACTGTTTCTGTGTGATGTTTCAAAACTGTTTGCCCTAGAGCTGCTCGATCCGTAATTGTTGGAAATAATCTGCGTTAGAGCCGGCTGATGCTTCAGAGCATGGAGATTGTGCTGGGAGGATGCTGTGATGAGCAGAGTTCATTTAGTGCGAGGGAGATATGATACAGCAACAGTGATTCACTCCCCCTCTCCAGACTCACCCCCTTTTTCATGACATTGAAAGAGAGAGAGAGCGAGAGAGAGAGAGAAAAGGGAAGAGCAAAACAATGAGAGAGAATGAGACAGAGAGAACGCGAGAGAAGGCAGGAAGTAGGCAGGAAGTAGACAGACAACGAGACCGTGAGGAAGATTGAGAGAGAGAGAGAGAGAGAGAGAGAGAGAGAAAAAGAGGCTATGAAGGTCATTTGACCCTGGGTAGTCTGTGTTGGTGAGCTTTGCCTCACCCGCGGCTGGGAAAAGGCCAGGAGATACGAAAGCCCTCTTATCAGTCTCTCCCTCTCCCATATTCATATTCAAATGAGCTTGACTGGCGAAGCAGAAATATAAGCCACATATTGATAAGCATTCATGGGAACACACATGGCTGTCAGTGTGTTTCCCATGAAGACGGAAAAGTTTAAACAGACTGCTAATGCCACATATTTACTATTAAATGTATAGTATATGAATATTTTTGTGTGGTTATTTGCACATGTGAATGTGTGTGTGTTTAGGTCTAGTGTCTAGTGTGTGTGCGGCTATATTATGTTTCCCAGTACCTCTGCCCTTCTCTCCCTCTATCTATCCATCGTTTTCTTCCTCCCTCACTCAAAAAAAGAGAATGAGTTACAAAGCTGCTTTGACATAGGAGTCTCATCTTTTCATTAGTAAATGTGGAGCAGACGTGTTTTAAAGCCTTGCTCTCTCTCCTCCTCTCCCCCTCGCTTTCCTTTCTCTACTTCTCTGTTTTGCTTTCCTGTCGTCTGCTCTTCTCGTTCACGCTCTCTCCCTCTGTCTCTCTCTCAAAAGAGCGGGACCCGGACCATCCGTGCATCTCTTACGCCATCACCCACGCTGCAGTGTCTTCTGGGAAAGCCCTGTGTCCTTTGAAGTGGGTCCACCTGAGCAGTGGGCCCAGCAGCAGTGACAGCAGTTGCAACAGCTTAAAGGCTGTGATGTGTCACTGACGGGCGGCGGGCGGGCAGGCAGACGTGGCCTCTCGGCCCTTCTGCCCCCGCTGCTCCAGGTGCCCGCCCACCCCCGCGGGTGTCTGAGTGATGCGTTTTGGGCACCCGGCTGCCCCTTTGAATCATGGGCCATGTTTGAAGTGGGAGAGAGGCAGCGAGAGCGCTGCGACTTATGATTAATATAATCCCCCGCCTCCTTCACCCACGCCTCCTCCGCCTTACTCAGCCTCTCTCTCTTCTACTCTCTCCTTCGCTCTCTCTCTTCTCACTCTCTCTCTTGCTTTCTTGCTCCCTAGATCTATCTCTGCCCCCCTCTCTCCCTTTCTCTCTCTCTCTCTCTCCTCTGTCTTCCTCCCCCTCTCTCTCTTTCTCTCACTCTTTTCCTTTGAACTAACTTGGTGCCACGACTTGAGGCCAGTGCCAAAGCTCTCATCAGTCAGACAGTGGCTCCAAGGGCTTTGGATGCAGAGCCAGATAGGCTAAGAAGCCCTCTACCTCCCCGCCCCTGGACCGATCCGATTGGACGTCTAGCCGGGAAGCCGGGGTGTCTCTGCCTTGTGAGGGTCAGTGATTGGATGGGGCTGACAGCAGTCCCTCAGCGACTGAACCCACTCTGACCTCTTTCTCTGACACCAAGGTGCCAAATCCAGCTTCACTCGAGAGAGCTTAGGTCACACCAATTTAGCTCCACTTCAGCAGACATGCGCCAGACTAAAGAACACTCTCAAACTGTCTCCAGATCAGAAAGTGTCAATGCCTTTTTTGAACATATAAAGAGTTTCTTATTCCTCCGACCACTGTCTGTTATGCACACAATCTGTACTGGTCCAATTAATTATCCATGTGAGCGTATTTTAGGAGAAACACTTTTTGTGCATATTTTTGTTGTAGCCGCCCAGACCTCCTCCTACTCCTTGGAATTTGTAGGCACGATGCCTTTGAAGTGCTCTAATTTATTCGTTATTCCAGGGGAGCACACATGAAGCATCCAGCCACAGTGTGTTCAGCGCTGGCATGCTCATAAACAGATCAACCCCGCCACTGGGGCTCAATAATTGATGCCGATGTTAATGTGCTGATCTTTTGTGTCTGCCTCTTTTGGAAAACAAAGCCTGTAGAAGATCAGAGATGACATAGTAGACGACGTAGTAGATGACTGTTCCTCCTCAAACAGACTTCTTTCTTTTTTTTTCATTGTTGCCTTCTCTCACTCTCTTTCTTCCGAAACCATAGCAGCATTTTCATTTCTTTCTCTCTCTGTCTTTTGCTACCCCTTCTTCTCCTTCTCTCTCTCTCTCTCTCTCTCTTTGTGTGTGTGTGTGTGTGTGTATATACCACACTATGTTTATTCGCATTGGTTTTCAAGCTTGTCTGGGAATTTGATGTGGCTAACAATGTTCCAATAGCTCCCTGCGGAGCCCTGCTCTTTCACACACAGAGCTTGTGTGTGTGTGTGTGTGTGTGTGTGTGTGTGTGTGTGTGTGTGTGTGTGTGTGCACCAGCCTCTACTGACAGGTCCTCCAGCCTCTGCTCCGGATGGTGTCTGGTCTGGTTCTGTTTCTTAACCACTTACACCAACCCATCCACAACAATAACTTTACTAAGAATAGAATGTGAGGTGAGGGAATGGGGGGATGAGTGGGAGGAAAAGAGAAAAGGAGTGAATCTGAAGACTTTATTAATGGGAAATCTGGAGTCTCCATCGCGGTCCCTCTCCTTCACAGTGGGGTGCCATTAGAGATTCATCGGAGGGAGGCCGCAAGGAATTGGAAGCGACAGAGCAGAAAAAGAATAGAGGCCTGCAAGCGAAGAAGAAAGGGAAACATGGAGAGAAAGAGAGAGAGAGAGAGAGAGAAAAGAGGGAGATTGTTAGGGCCAGGAGAGTATAAAATTGAATAGAGGGAATCACAGAGTTGTGAGTGGTGGAGGAGAGAGCTGATCGGGAGAATCGTTCAAGATCTGGCTTTCAGTACGGCAAGACTGAGGGGACAAAATAGGACAGGGGAGATGGAGAGTAGTATTAGTCTAATGAAGCGGGGTGAGGGGCCTGTTAAGGTGGGTGTGTGAGGAGGGGTGAAAAGTGAAGAAGAGGTGGTCTGTGATGGTCTAAATGGAGTATGTTAATTAAGGGCTTTGAATTATGAATGAGATCAAGTAGCACTGCAGACTGGCCCAGACTACCCCCCCCCCCCCCCTCAAACACACACACACACACACACACACACACTTCAACTCTGCTGTAATAAGGACCCCTACAGGAAGTCATTCCTGCTCGAGGCTTATCCTTTGAGTGGTAATTTTAACATTACCACTTTTACATTTAATTTGCACAGTCAGAGCTTTATCTCAAATTCTATTTTGTAAGTCTATTTATTTTATTTTGTAGTATTGTAGTTATATAAATGTGTTAAACTACAGTGTTATTTTACCTACCTTAGTGTGTTATGTGTTTTGTGATGCTTGTGTTTCTGCTGCAACACTGCAATGTCTCTTTGTGGATCAGTAATATCTATCTATTTAACCACATACAGAGAGAGAGAGGGAGACTCACACCCAAGATCCATTGACACACACACACTCTAATACACACACACATACTTCATCCACTGCTGTGCTCTCTCTCTCTCTCTCTTTTTCTCTCTCTCTACCTCTATCTCTCTCTCCTTCTCCACATTGTACCCTGCTCATAATCCCTCATTTCCCAGCTAAGAAGACACACAGGCTCAATTTCCCTCTGTCTCCCTGTGTCTCTATCAAATTTCAGTGAAGCAATGCTTTCACTGCAGAAAAAAATGGCTATGGCTATGACTTATTCATAAAGCTCTTTGATGTAAAAAAAAAAAAATAAATAAAATTATTTAGAAAACATTACTTTTGAATGTCTTTATCAAAAAATGAATCAAATGTAGTGAAATAATGTCTGGACATCTAAACGCTGTCTCATCCTCAAATCAAACTCTTTTGCAATGTAGCAAAGACAGCTTTGACAGAATGCTGAGTGTGTTTGTGTGTTCCGTCCAGATTAAAAGTGTCATTCATTGAACAGCTAGGTAAACAGCAGGCCCTGAGGAGGAGTCAGAGCATCCGTGTTGACAAGAATGTTTGTTGATATTAGGAGGCTCCTTTCAGGAAATCTTCTCTATTTGCATGGAGATGGAGAACACTGTGGCCAACTTTGAATCTGTTTGGATTTCGATATCAGCTTGTTTATCCTGTTGAAACGCTGTCATAATTTGGGATAAAATCACGCATCCATATGAGTTTTGTTCCTCTTCTGTTGAGCGAGCCTTTGCACTGTTGTCAGAAATAAATAAGACTTTATCTCTTCATTTCAGGCTCTGACAACATGGCGACTTTACCTTTTGGCTGCCAAAGTACCAACCAAGGTTCTTAATTTTGCTATTCATTATTTGTTTTTGTTATTACCATTATTATGTTAATCAAAAAAAAATGTATAACTGCATATTTTAGTTTGTTACCATTCTAATTCTTCCTTTTGGTGCAGGTGGAGCAGACATTCAACTTTCTGGAGATTAGGGGAATGAATGCTTACCCAGAATACCAGGTGAGGCCTGCTGGGATATCTTGCTGTTTTAAGTCATCTATCTGTCTACTGGTTCAGGGTTTCTGGTGTTCTCTAGGTCATCCATCTGTCTACTGGTTCAGGGTTCCTGGTGTTCTTAACTGCACTGCTTGATTGAAATGTCTACTTCCTCAGGTCGTCATAGAGACAGACAAGGCAACATACTCCCTTAGACTGCAGTCTGTCGATCACCTGGATCAGCTTATTGGTCACGTAAACTTTGCCCTCTCTCGCATTTTTAACAACTCCATCTTTGCGTGAGTAGGACACAGTAACCCTTCTCTGTCTCCACCTCCCCCTCGCTCTCCTTTCTTTTTTCTCTTGCTCTCTCTTCCTTTCTATATCTCCTTTTGCTCTTCCTCTCCCCCTCTCTCATTTTTTCTCTGTCTCCCTCACTCTCTCCCCTTTCTCTCTCTGTCAATCTCTCAGTGTCTTTTCCCTACGATCAAATGTGTCTTCACTCAAAGCAGGTCTTTCATATAGGCCTCTTTGATTCACTTCTGATATTTCACTGTATTCCAATCATGCTAAAGAGGCTGCTGATATTTCCAAATAAAGACACAGTAATGAAACTGTTGAAAGGGGGTTTTAATGAAGACATGATCTCATGTGCTCCACACACTAAAGTGGAAGGCATTTTGAAAGTGCTGGGAAGAATAAATGTCTCTTTTGCTTGTCTTCCTGTGACTGCAGGCCCCCCATCTGTCGGTTAGATGGGGAGCTCACAGAGGGGGGGCGCAAATTCTCCCCCAACTCCGAGACGTCTGTGGAGGCACAGAGAGCCTGTGGTAAGACCAATTGCTCACATCCACACAAAGTTGCCTGGAAACTTGTGCAGTCTCACACACAGTCATGCGTGCACACACACTTGTGCGCACACACACACATATACAAAAACATTTATGCAGACACACTTGCTCAGCCAAATAAAATAATAATGTGTAGATAAAAAAAACACTGTCCACACAAAGTGAATAGTCAAAGTGAATATACACAGCATACACACACAAACACACTCAATTATTTTTCCCACAGATTGACCCACAAATAAACACACACATACACTTACACATTAATAGACACATACTTCCTCTTTCTGACTAATGTATGTATACAACGCACACACACACACACACACACACTATTATCTTTCTTTTACACACTCACACACAAATCCACAGAAATGAAAAGATACAAATTATAAGCAAATTGGTTCACAGACATGGCTTAAGTCATTGTTCTATTAGCTGGTTTGCATAGCATGTCAACACCAAACGTCAATTTCCTATATTTGTGACGAGGTAACGCGTAACAATGTGAACATTTCTCAAAATAGTTACATATATATATACAGCCGCGGAAAAAATTAAGAGACCACTACAAAATTATCAGTTTCTCTGGTTTTACTATTTATTGGTAAGTGTTAAAGTAAAATGTACATTTTAGTTTTATTCTATAACCTACTGGCAACATTCCTACCAAATTTCAAATAAAAATATTGTCATTTAGATCATTTATTTGCAGAAAAATGACAATTGGTCAAAATAGCAAAAAAGATGCAGTGTCTTCAGATCTCGAATAATGCAAAGAAAACAAGCTCATATTCATTTTTAAACTATACAATACTAATGCTTTAACTTAGGAAGAGTTCAGAAATCAATATTTGGTGGAATAACCTTGATTTAAAATCACAACTTTCATGTGTCTTGGTATGCTCTCCACCAGTCTTTCACATTGCCGTCGGGTGACTTTATGCTACTCCTGGCGCAAGAATTCAAGCAGCTCGGCTTCTTTTCATGGCTTGTGACCATCCATCTTCCTCTTGATCACATTTAAGAGTTTTTTTAATGGGATTCAGGTCTCGAAATTGGGCTGGCAATGACAGGGTCCTGATCTGGTGGTACTCCATCCACACCTTTACTGGCCTGGCTGTGTGGCATGGAGCATTGCCCTGCTGGAAAAAACACTTCTCAGAGTTGGGGAACATTGTCAGAGCAAAAGGATGCAAGTTTTTCTTCCGGGACAACGTTGTACTTTGCCTGGCTGAGGTTTGTAAAAGACCATAAGGATTGAACCAAAGCGGACTGGAGGGTCTCCTAGTTCGTCTTCTCTGATGAGTCCAATTTTCAGCTTTGCCCAACACATGGTCGTCTGATGGTTAGACGGAGACCTGGAGAGGCCTACAAGCCACAGAGTCTTGCACCTACTGTGAAATTGGACTCATCAGAGAAGACGAACTAGGAGACCCTCCAGTCGGCTTTGGTTCAATCCTTATGGTCTTTTACAAACCTCAGCCAGGCAAAGTACAACGTTGTCCCGGAAGAAAAACTTGCTTCCTTTTGCTCTGACAATGTTCCCCAACTCTGAGAAGTGTTTTTTCCAGCAGGGCAATGCTCCATGCCACACAGCCAGGCCAGTAAAGGTGTGGATGGAGTATCACCAGATCAGGACCCTGTCATGGCCAGCCCAATTTCGAGACCTGAATCCCATAAAAAAAACTCTGAAATGTGATCAAGAGGAAGATGGATGGTCACAAGCCATGAAAAGAAGCCGAGCTGCTTGAATTCTTGCGCCAGGAGTAGCATAAAGTCACCCAACGGCAATGTGAAAGACTGGTGGAGAGCATGCCAAGACACATGAAAGTTGTGATTTTAAATCAAGGTTATTCCACCAAATATTGATTTCTGAACTCTTCCTAAGTTAAAGCATTAGTATTGTGTAGTTTAAAAATGAATATGAGCTTGTTTTCTTTGCATTATTCGAGATCTGAAGACACTGCATCTTTTTTGCTATTTTGACCAATTGTCATTTTTCTGCAAATAAATGATCTAAATGACAATATTTTTATTTGAAATTTGGTAGGAATGTTGCCAGTAGGTTATAGAATAAAACTAAAATGTACATTTTACTTTAACACATACCAATAAATAGTAAAACCAGAGAAACTGATAATTTTGAAGTGGTCTCTTAATTTTTTCCGCGGCTGTATATTATACAGTGCTCTCCACAAATATTGGCACCCCTAGTGAATATGAGCTAAACAGGCTATAAAAAAATATGTCTTTGCTGTTTATCCTCTCAGTCTTTCACTCGAAATATTCACAAAAATCTTACCTTATCATTGAAGTAAAATTATTAAAAGAAAAAAAACATTGACATTAAATACATATTTTTCCCCAAAACATGTGTGCCACAATTATTGGCACCCCCTTAATGTAATGTTTTGTGCAGCCTCCATTTTCCAAGATAATAGCTCTAAGTCTTCTCCTATAATGCGTGATGAGGTTAGTGAACACATGGCACGGGATCTGAGACCATTCCTACATGCAGTTTCTCTTCAGATCCTTCAGAATTTGAGGTCAACGTTTGTAGACTTGGTTACAGCTCATCCCACAGATTTACTATGGGGTTCAGGTCAGGGGACTGTGATGGCCATGGCAAAACCTTTATTCTGTGGTCTGTGAACCATTTTTGTGTTGATGTTGAGGTGCGCCTAGGATCATTGTCCTGCTGGAAGGTCCAACCACGGCCCATTTTAAGGCTTACTGGAGGGGACTGTTAGGTTTTCATTTAATACTGCTAGTATTTGATGGAGTCCATGATACCATGTATCCTAACAAGGTGTCCAGGGCCTTTGGAAGAAAAACAGCCCCACAACATCAGAGATCTGCCACCATACTTCACATTGAGTATGGGGTGCTTTTCTATATGGCTATCTTTCTGTCTATGCCAAACCCACCTTTGATGTTTGTTGCCAAAATGCTTTATTTTGGTCTCATCTGACCATATAAATCAGTCTCATTGAAAGTCTGACTTACATTTGGAAAACTGTAGGCGCTTTAGTTTGTTGTTGATTGACGGCAGAGGCTTTTTTCTGGCAACCCTCCAAAACAACTTGTGGTGATGTAGGTGGAGTCTGATGGTAGTTTTGGAGACTTTCTGATCCCAAGACTCAACTAACCTCTACAATTCTCCAGCTGTGATCCTTGGAGATTATTTTGCCAGTAGAACCATCCCCCTCACGGTGCGTGGGGTCAATGTAAAGACACGTCCTCTTCCAGGCTGATTCTTAACATCTCCTGTCGCTTTAAACTTCTTAATTATTTACATGATAGTGGAAATGGATATTTTCAACTGTTTAGAGATTTTCTTGTGTCCATTCCTTGATTTGTGCAGCTCAACAACTTTTCGACGCACATCGTCACTGTGTTATTTGGGTCTTTCCATAGTGATGAAGGACTAATGGAATTTGGCCTGTGTCACCTCATACTTGTACGCCAGTGGAACTGGAAGTCATGGTTGACCTCATAAGAGTTCCTTATCAAACAGGTGAACTTAAAAATGTAAAATTTGACTGGAAATATACTTCAGTTAGATTTTAATTAAAGATTTTTCTAGGGGTGCCAATAATTGTGTCACACATGACTTGGGGAAAAATATTTAGTAGTCTTTAGGTGTATAAATATAAGTAAATAATACAGTTTACAACAGTTTACATTCATGGAAACATTCCGGCCATCGCTGGCCACTATGATTTCTAGAGGACCTGTGCAGACGCAGAGGGAGAGCGGGGGTGGGGATGCGCTGAGAGTGTGGGAGAGAAGATGAGAGGAGCAAACACTGGCAGCTTTACTGAAGAAACGTAACACACCATAAAACTAAATAAGGAGAAACACTATAGTCTCTTATGTCTCGTTTGAAAAATATATCGGTGTGCCTGATATACCAATATATATCGCCCAGCTCTATTATGTACCATCTTTACCTTTTCTATCTCTACCTGTCTACCCACTTTGTGAGCCGAGGTTTTCCTCAAGGTTCACTTCTGTTGACAGGGAGTGAGTGTTTCCCTGCCCCTGCTGCCTTTGTGCCCGCCTGTTCAAGCTCAGGGCTCTGTAAAACACCTTCAGACAATGTTATTGTTTTGGCACTATAAAATTAAATTGAATTGAATTGACACAGACACACAGACACACACACACACACACACACACACACACACTCGCACGCACACTCACACGCACACGCACACGCACACGCACACGCACACGCACACGCACACACACACACACACACACACATTCACACATAAATATTCTCCCTGTTGCTGATAAATGCACGTACAAACAGACAAAAAGACGCTCACACGCAAAACACAAACAAAAATTCATGGCCACCTCATACAGTTTTAATTTTGAAGTGAGTCAGTCCCTTATTATCCCCTGTTATCAGACACTCCAGTGATTATAGAGTGCGGCAGAGACATGTCCATGTTTCGTCGTGTTTAACGTTCAGTAATCCTGTTTTTGGATTACGCCTTACCTGTCTCTCCATCCTCCTCATCACCCCCTCTCACCCTAAACTCCTCTGTTTATTTTCAATTCCTGCTCTTAATCTCCTATTGTCCTCCCACCGTCTTCATCTTATTCTCCCCCTCACCTCTACAAATTGTTACTCTCTCTCTTTATCATCCTTGTTTTTCTGAGTCATTCTCTCTCTCGCTCTCTCTTTTTTTCTGCAACCCAGGAGGCTTTTCAGAGACCTATGCAGCTTTGTGTGATTACAATGGCATTGGCTGCAAAGAGGAAGTTCAGTGGGTAAGTAGCATGGATTTTGTTTTACCGGTCTGAATCACCATGTTCATAATTTCCTAGTTTCTTTCCGCGCAGATGTGACCTTTCACATAGAAAAATATACATGTGTGTTCACCACTGTGGCCTGCACCTTGGTAACTTCCTCACTATTTCTGCTTCTTCTGTCAGGATGTGGATACCATCTACCACTCTCAGGACAATAGAGAGTTTAACTTGTTGGATTTCAGTCACCTGGAGAGCAGGTAATTATCTTTCCCATAGGCATGTGGAGCAGAAGTTCTTTGTGAAGTCCAGCGTAAGCTAACATGTTGTACATGTATACAGAGGTAGTGGTCGTAGAGGTGTCACTATGGATTCTGATGTGAGAGCCACTGTGTAGCCAGTGTGCCATTTTTACATGCTGGTTTCTGGTGTCAGCGGGCAAAGTGTGTGTTGTACCGCAAAAACTTCAAACATCTGTTTTTCACTTCCTTACAGCTTACTCTCAGACACACACACTCAAGACACACAAACACACACACACACACACACACACACTGTTACGTACACGGCTCAAATGCATGAAACAGAAAGGGAAGGCCATGCAAATTTATGATAATAATAATAATAATAATATAAGTTATTTATTAATGGTTACTGCTTTATATTTATCTATTAATTATAAAGAAAACGTGTGGTGAATGTCAGGGTTGTGAATAGAAACGTAAGGATGTAATGTAAAGACATTAAATGGTAATCCAAAACAAATGACCGAGACGATCCAAAATCCAACGAGTATCCCAAATCCAATTACTATCCAACGACCAACAACACGCACACACACACACACACATACACACACACACCCACCCACCCACACCGCAGGCTTGTTGGTTTCACCCAGCTTGAGGTGAGTTCCTGTACTGACTGTTGCCTGCATGTCTTTTAACCTCATTGTGAGTGGTGGCTCAGTATAGAAATAGCTCCTAATTTTCACACCTTGCCATGTGCTGTTGAGGCCCTGACTAGCGTGTCTCTCTTACGCAGATAGAGGAGAGAGATTTGCTGTTTGAACTGGATAAAGTGGGTCAGCATTGTCCCCATCTGAACTGCTGATTCTTACGTTTACCCAGTGCAATGTTGTGCTGTGTACCAATAGTGGAAGAAAGTTAGGCTGAACACCCCATGCTACACTACAAAGGAAACATATTCTTTGGTCGGTCATTCAGTGTGTAACACAGAGCTTTGCTGTGTTGGGGGCACCATGCTTTTATCGTTGTGCATCACCGCATTGCAGAGACTTCGAATTCAGATCTTGGATTTTTTTTTTACATGTTTGGCCCTGCGTCAGCGAGCATAGCGGCTGTTGATTTGACCGTGCTCCTGCTGTGCCACTGTAGCGGCTCATGCGAGTTTGACTCGAAGGCTTTGACTTTGAAAGTGCTCCTGCCTTGAAAGCGTTGTGGTTTTTCACGAGAGCCTCACAAGAGCCCCTGCTTGAACCCTGATGCGTGAGGCATGTTTAATGGTGGTGTCACTAGATGAAGGGGCTGTTCCATCCCATTTAATCCATTGTCTGATCACATTGGCAAAAGGTAAAAGTCTTTAATGATGGCATCAGCTGAGAGAAAGGGGATAGTAAGGGCTGTCATAACCAAATTGCATTTGTTGTCAACAGAATCCTGTACAGTCACATCGAATGTCTGGCAGTCAATTAAACAGGACATTGTTGAAGACCATATGAATTCCCTCCATTATCAGAAAAACCTTGCACAATGGATGAGATTGATATCTGTGTGTGTGTGTGTGTGTGTGTGTGTGTGTGTGTGTGTGTGTGTGTGTGTGTGTGTGTGTGTGTGTGTGTGTGTGTGTGGGTCTGAATGTTTCAAGGACATGCAAAACTCTTTTTTACACCCTTAGAGAATTTCAGGACATAGGCAGCACTTTTTTTCTTGTATTTGTCACTAGTTTTGATTAGCTGTTAGCTGCTGGTTTTCTCTAAGAGGGTTTCAGTGAGGAGGGAGGAGATGCCTTTGGGCCACGTGAGGAGCTGTGTTTCCCTTGCTGTGATGGAGCGGAGAATGAGAACACAGCCGTCAGCCATATTCTAATGGAGGGCATACCTCTCAAAGAGCACTTCTTTTCTCTCTCTTTCTCTCTGTCTGTATTTCCTCTCTCACCCCTCTCTGTGTCTCCCATACACACCCCTCCCTCTCTTCCTCCTCTCTTCCTCCTCTCTCTATCTCCCACTCTCTGCCTCTTCCTCACCCTCAATCTCTCTCTCCATCCCTCTCTCTCTCACTTGCCCTCTCTCCCTCCTTTTCTCTCTCTCTCTCTCTCTCTCTCTCTCTCTCTCTCTCTCTCTCTCTATCTCCTCCACTCCACTGATGGCTGCAGAGTGGACAGTCAGTGCTGTCAGGTCTGGTTCCAGTGCGGGATAAAAACATTTTAGGCCCGTGGCCAGGATTAAAAGCTGTATTGGAGAGACTTGGCACAGAGAAATCCTCTGCCCTGGCCGCCGTTTCTCTCTATCGATCCCCCCACCCACACACACCTTTTCTCCTCCTCCTCTGGACCGGACACCCTCTCAGGGAGAAATTTACTGCTGAATCTGTCATTTTGCCCATGAATCATAATGGCCTATAATGCCTCATCGTCCAAAGTGACTTTATTCATGTGGTGTAGCGGAGGCCTTTTGGGCTGCCAGTGAGGGAAGAGAAAGAAAAAAGGAAAAGCACTGGGTTTCTTTAATGAATACTTTATTTGTGACGGGATTGAAGATGAATCTGGTTGTTTAAGGTTCTGGAATATTAAGGTATCTTCCTCACATCCTCTCTCCTTTGTTACTAATCTCTTTATGTTATTTATCTCTCCCTTTGTCAGGGATCTTGCAGTGATTGTGGGCATCCAGTGGCGTACAATACGTGGTTCACCAAACTCTACTGCAAGGATTTACGCTTAGTAACTACCCTTTTTTTCTCTCATATGTTTCACCATTATGTTTTATTTTACGCTGAATGGCCTTGTGGAGGGCACTTTTGTAGGGCTACATCACTGGACTGTATCGTTTTAGTATCTTCCCTTGGCTCAGTGTTTTTCTAAATCCGCTGTTTCCTGTCCAGACGTCCTCTCTGAAGTTTCCATCCTGTCTGCCTTTTCTGACTTCTCTCTTTTTATTAGTCTGTCAGCAGCCTTCTCTCCCCTGCTCTCTTGCTCTTTCTCTTGTCTCTCTCTGTCACCTCCTTTGGCCATCTCTGTCTTTCTCTGTCTGTAGTTGTGTTGTTGATGTATCTTGTTTGTAGATGTTGGCATTGCAGTGTATAAGATACGATGTTTGTCTCTGTGAGTGTGTGAGAGGAAGCCTTCTCACTCTTTCTTTTTTTTTCTAAGGGTTCAGAGGTGGTCGAGCAGATTCTTCACACCGTCAGCAAATCCAGCAGTCTGGAGGAGCTCACCCTGGAAAATGCGGCCTCAAATCGTGAGTTCTCTTAAGCCTCTCAGTGTCACACTTACATTCATACTTCCTCACCCAGCATTCAGCAGACACTTATCTCAAGGCCACAGAGGTATGCATTTCATAGGTGTATACATATGTGCTCAAGCTTATTTACTTATTCATTTAGCAGGTGCTTACAGCTCAAGCAACTTGCAGTGCATGCAGGAGCACCTGACCCAGTAGTCCCACTTCACATCCTCATCAGTCTCCAATATCTGTGCAGATTGCCCACACATCACTTCCTGTCAGTTTTTAATCACCACTCCCCCCCCCCGCCCCCCAGCCCAACCCCAGCCCATCTTCTCTAATGGTTATCTCATGTCTCTGATTGACTTTCCTTGGCTCTGTGGTTCACCTGTGCAGGGATTTCCCTCTGAAGATGGCAACAAGCTCTGTGTGAAAACCCTGCTCTCTGTGATTCATTCCCTGAACCTGGCCCACAACACGCTGGACAGCCAGGGTAAAGAGTGCCTCTCTCTCTTCCTCCTCTATACCGCCCCACATCTCTTTTTCTCTTCCTCTCTTCTCTATCACTCTGTGCTTTTATTACTCTCTTCTTTCTATCATTGTCTGTCGGTGTAAGAGCTCTACATGTCTATTTCTGTCATTGTGTGGGTGTTTATGTGGTAACTGTTTTTTTTTTCCTCCTCTTTTGTTGGTTTAAGGGTGGTGTGTGTATATGTGCTTCTACTGGTGTGTGTGTGTATGTATGTCAGACTGTGTCCTTTGCAACTGTCTTCCTGCTGTTCAGGGTCAGAGACTCAGTTTTTTTGCCAGGCTCACTCATCATTCTCTTGCTGACACATGCCACTCTTCATTAAATCAACATGTGTGTGTTTCTGTGTGTGTGTGTGTGTGTGTGTGTGTGCATACAGTCAGTGCAGCTTACACCTAACGGCAGTCTGGACTAATGAATGTGTGTCAGTGTTTGTTTGCAAGCATGTAGCTCTTCCCAGACTAACGTATGTGTATATGTGTGTATATCTATGCAGGGGTTTCCAATCTCATCCAGCAAATGTGTCGCCCTCAAACAAAGGTCTGCGTCTGCTCAACCTCTCCAAGACGTCCTCTCCTCTAAGGGTGTGTACAGCTGTGCTATCTCTCTGGGGAGACATCGCCCCCTGGTGGACACGTTCCCTGTCTCTTTTAATCCTGTTCATGTGCTGGTCGCTGACCATAAAACCTATAGGGTCTGCCACTGCATCAGATCCGCGGCTTATCCTCCAATCAATACACAATTTATAACTAGGAGGACAGGGCAGGATGGCAGGGGGCAGGACACGTCCAAAATATCATGAATGAAACGATCAATTCCCTCTGTCCATTTCATTCGGCGAGAATGAAAAAAATAAAACGTTATCAAATCTTACAGCTGTATTGACAAAGAAATAACAGGACACACCACCAAGGATCATGAACGTGTTGCTCATAGGGCAAAATAAATCTGATAAACATCGTGTCCCAGTAAATCAGAAAACCAGCCTCCGTTGCAGTGTAGGCTATTCGTAAACAAACCTGCCATAGCCGGCGCGGGAGGTTTGTAGTTACAAAGCGCGCCCCTCCCTCCCCGGGCAGCCTGGCTCAGCGCCGACTCCCAGCCTTTCATTTCTGTCACTGATGCTCACGCATTGGCTCAGTTCTGCATCCTGTGAGAGTTTTAGTATTTTGAAAGCGGGGTGGAAAATATATGCAGCTGGGTGCCGGTGTGGCTGACAGCGGTGATATTGAGCGGTAAATCTTTGATAGTTGCTGCAGCCGTAGACAGAGATAAATGGACGGCGGGGTGCCCTTGTTCTCGTGTCGTGCCCACAGGGCAAACCAGCATGACTCTGGCCAGGGCAGACTGCCATATGGGCCTGTCCCACCGCCAGCCCTGATGCCATTTTAGCAGGATAAATGATAAGTGAATGGAGACATTCATTTATGCTTTTTATTGTCAAAGATAGAACAAGAGAAGACCGCAGCATTACCCTCTGAAACCCTCTGTCTTGTTCTTTCTTTGATAATACAAATCATAATTGAATGTCTCCATTCCATCTCAGCTTCATCATCAGTGTTTGATGAAAGTGTTTTGTACTGTCTGTCTATTTCAATTTCTCTTTCTTCACATTACTCATCCCAAAACGGCCTCTTTTTCTCTCTCTCTTTTGCCATCCTTCCTCAACCCCCTCTTCAGGTGTGATGTCTCTCTCTCAGGCTCTCTGCTCCAGTGATGACTACTCCAACTCCCTCCTGCACCTGGACCTGAGCAAGAACCCCGGGGTGCTGTCTGGCGAGGACGCAACGGTGAGACACTGGCTTCACACTGGGCTGCATAGTTGATGACTTGGAAATGGATCTGGCCCTGATTTGGCAGGGATCTGGCCCTGTTATGGCACAGTTCTGGCCCTGATATGGCACAGACCTGGCCCTGATATGTACCAGAACAGATCAGGACTAGTTCTGTTCCAGAATCAAGTGCTGCCATTTTACCAAATTAACTGTGCATAAGAAAAATTACAAACAGGCAGACAGTGAATGCAAAACAAGACACAGAGAATTCTGCATAAAACCTGTGCCCACAGGTTTACACAAATCCTTTAGGTTGATATATGAGCCATTATTTTTCTTGCAGAGTCTTTACCTGTTCTTGGCCCAGCCAAACTGCCTGGTGCACTTGGACTTGTCTGGGACAGACTGCGTTGTGGACACAGTAAGTGCTTGTGATGGTACCAGGGGCTTCTCAATTAAAAACTGGCCATGCTGAAAGTCTCTGTCTGTATAGTGTGAAGGTGTCTGGGGAGCAGACTAGGGCACACCAGTCTGTAATTGACTCTCCATCTGACCTGACTGGGGACTGTGTGTGTGTGTGTGTGTGTGTGTGTGTGTGTGTGTGTGTGTGTGAGTGTGTGTTTTTGTGTGTGTGTGTGTGTGAATTTTTAATGAATGAATCTGTCTATATTTCTTCCCTCCATCTCTGTCTCTCTTTCTGCTGTCTTTCTCTCTGTCTTCCTCTCTCTCTGTCTCTCTCTCCCTCATGTAGTTGTTTGGGGCTTTGCTTAGGGGATGCTGTGCTGATCTGTCCTATTTGAACCTCTCCAGAAACTCATTCTCTCACAGGTGAGTGATAACCCACTGAAGGGCCAGGAATTCACACACACGCACACACACACAGCAGCCTGCTGGCTCTTATCTACCCGACTTGTCCCCCCGTAGACCACAGTGTGTGTATGGTGTGTGTTTGTGTGTTTGTGTGACTTTGTGTGTATTTGAGGGTGAGTGTGCATACATCTGTTTTCACACACACACACACACACACACACACACACACACACATACACATGCTCGGGGGAGCATGCCAGCCTACTGCCTTTCATCTTCCCAATCCCATACCCCCCATACACCAGTGTAGCACAGTCGACAGCAAAGGGGATGTATAGACTCTCAGTCTCAGGTCAGGCCAAACTCACACTACTGCTGTGGCATCTACAGCTTATCAGAGAGGGTGTACACCTAAAAACACAGGTCAACCTGACTGCACTATAGCAGATCAGGATTTTAGAGCCAGTAAGATAATGGATGTTTCTAGTCAGCTACTGTGAGTGGATTCATGAATCTGTTATTGAGGTAGGCAGCTCAAGGATGAACTTTGGGTGATATGGCGCTATGGTCGTTAAATAAAAAGGAGTTTTTGAGGCAATAAGTTGAGCTCTGGTGTTTAGACTCTAAGGTCGTTAGGAGGGAGGTTATGTGGCAGCAGGTTGCGCTATGCTCTGCACGGTGAGAAGATGCGGTCATTAGCGGTGAGAAGCTGTGGCTCCCAGAGCCAGAATGAGAGCTGCTGGAGATCACCTTCACACAGGTGGGCGGAGAACAGGAGCGCACAGGAAGGGAGCAAGAGGAAGTGAGTGTGTGTATGTGTGTCGTGAACTTGCCATGTGGGACTGAGACTGTGTGAGTGTAAGGTGAATGTGTGTATGTGATGTGGTGTGTGTGATTGTTGTGGGTTATGATGGGACTTTAGCGTGGTATGTGTGTGTGTGCTGCAAGCAGCAGGTAGGAGCAGAAACAGAGTGATCCATCTTCCAGCTAGGATCCCTCAGGAGCGACAGTGCAATAGCGTCTCCAGTTTCAGCAGATAACCATGTTATGTAAAAGTTTATGAGAAATGAGCCTAATTTCAGAATGGAGTTATTGTCTGACCCCCCCCCCCCCCCCCGCCCCCACCTCCTCTAGTCCTACCCATATCATCCAGTCTTTTCCCCTCTCTTGCTGTTTCTCCCATTCCGTTTTTTTCAGATATGATTTGGTACCCCTGTC
>NC_137923.1:17822205-17905717 GCF_963457725.1 Sprattus sprattus
ACCGTATGCTCACACTGTTTGAATACACTCAAGCTGTTCCTGTCAGTCTTTCACTCTCACTCTACCACCCTCCGTAATCTCTCTCTCTCTCTCTCTCTCTCTCTCTCTCTCTCTCTCTCTCTCTCTTTCTCTCTCTTTCGCACTCTGTCACTGTTTCTTCCTTTTTCACTCTTTTACTGTCCCTCTTTCTCTCTTCCTGTCGCTCTCTCTCTTTGTCTCTCTCTACCTCTTCCCTGCTTACTTTTTTACGGTTTCTGTTTCTCCCTATTTACATCTCTTTCTCTATCCCTCTCGCTGTCCCTCTTTCACTCTATCACTCTTGAATCTTGTCCCTCTGTCCTTCAGATCCAGCGGGCTCTGTTGAGGAATAATCAGACACAGCGCTTCTCCCAGAAACAGGCCCTGCGTCTGCATCAGGGTCTAGTGACCAGCACGGCTGAACAGGTACAGCAACACAAACATACCATAATACAACACAACATAGCACAGTATAGAACATCACAGCACAATACAACACAGCGCATCACAAAACAACACGACCTGCCACAACACACAACACGACACAGCACCGTTTAGAACTTCACAGCCCAACACAACGCAACGCAACACAAGACAACACAACACGACACATCCTATCACAGCACACAACATGACACCACACGACACAGCACAGCACAGTAGAGGGCAGCACAGCACATCATGATGCAATGCAACACACTACAACGCACCACTGCACACAGTGCAATGCAACTCGACACAATGAGCAAAGTAAATAGGCTACAACTCAACACATAAAACCATCACAACACAAACAAGCATTGAAGGTACAGGAACACAACGCAACACAACTCAACTGCAAACCCATCCTACACCACCACAAATCAACACAATTCACAATGAACAGGTATACTGCCATAGTATATCATACAAACTGAGCAGGCACATCACTACAGTACAACACATGCAGCATACACCATCATAATACTGTGCATATAGGCTCATCAGGTACAGCACCACAGCACTCACAGGCCTAGTGGGTAAACAACCTAAACCTCAGCACATAAGACCCAGCATGTAAACATCCGCAGTACTGCATCTACAGGCACGGCGGGTATACAACTGCAGTGGAGCACATGCTGGCTGGGGCTGGCTAGGGCTTTTCTCCAGCATAGACATCAGTACTCTCCTGCACTCTCCACAGTCTTGCCAAGAAACTCAGTCTCTGTCAACACGGTGCTGTGCTGTGTCTCCTTATCGTTTTCCTTCCCTGCCAAAATCACACTATTTGCATGCCTGTAATCCTGCCACAAAGACCTTTTTCCCTCTAATTCTCTCTCTTTTCTCTTTTCCTGTTCTCTGAGAGTAGTTGTGCCCCCCCTCGAGCTTGTGATTAGCCCAGTGTTTCAGCCAGGGTTGCTAAGTAACACTCACACATAGTGTAATGTAAGGCTTTTTTGGGGAGTAAATGACAGTTATTTAGGGCTGGGTATTGGCACAGATGCCCTAATTGTATGTGATTTCGATTTTGATTCAATATGATTCGATTCTATTTGGATATCGATAGGACTGAGATATGAAATGCCATATATAAGCTTTCCATATTTAGAAAGATGTTTAAAAAGATCTAAAGTAGAGTGATCAGATTGCCCCTGTGGAACGGATTTAATATTATTCTGGTCACTGATAGACATTTTTGCACAGTTCTGAGATTGCTATTGTAAAAACTGTAAAGCTAGACAAATGCTTAGCAAACTCTAATAAGAGTACACTCCTGCAATGTACCTGTGCCTTCTGGATCATCTGGTTTCCACAAGAAAATTGTGTGCCCATAACCCTTATGTTATTGTTTTTAAACTTGTTATTTTTTTTGACTGTCCTGGTAAAAAAAAGGGATGTCTGGTCACCCTACTCTAAAGAAACGGCCAAAGGCTTGTATACCCAATTCTTTTTAGTTGAGGCACACATGGGTATCTTTACGGAAATGAACATAGAAAACCAATCAGACAGGTTTTAAAAGGTGAGGAGATTGTACACCCCTAGAGTTCTTCCAATTGCAGTATTTTATCATAACAGCTGCCTAATGACTTAATGTTTCTCTTTCTTTGTCTGTGTTTGTGTGTGTGTCTTTATGTGTTTGTGTCTTGTCTCTGTGTGTGTGTGTGTGTGTGTGTGTGTGTGTGTGTGTGTGTGTGTGTGTGTGTGTGTGCTTTCATGTATGTATATTGTGTGTATGTGTGTGTGTTTGTGTGTTTGTATCTCAGGTGATGGAGCGCCTGTGTGTGCGTGTGCAGCAGCAGCTGTGTGTTCTGCGGGGGTCAGCGGAGGGAGAGGAGCTACAGGCAGCGAGACAGGTTCTCAAGGAGGCCAGGAACTCACGAGCGGTACGTAGTGTCTCTGAGAGGGGATTTACGAGCGGTACGTAGTGTCTCTGAGAGATGTCCCTTTTTGAGAGGGTGTTTTTTTAAGTTTGTGTTTGTGTGTGTGTGCGCGCATGTAAATACCTATCTCTCCTGCCATCAGCTGTACCCATCCCTGTGTGAGCTGGCCCATGTGCTGTCAGTGGACGGGCCCGTCAGGCAGAGGCTGGATGCCCTAGCTGGCGAACTGGCCAAGGCAGCCGATAAAGAATTACAGGTGAGGCCACACTTCACTGCTCCAGTCCAGTCTATCTGTCTTTCTCCATATGCACGCCTCTCTGTCTCTGTTCACTCTATCTTCTTTTCTCTCTCTGTCTCTGTTCACTCTCACTCCTTTTCTTTCTCTCTGACTGGCGACTCTACTTCTGTCTTCCTTTCTAAAGCTTTTACTCTCTTCTCTCCCTCTCTCCAGATCCTCCCCCTCTCTTGTTCTTTCTTTTTGTACCTTACTCTCCTCTCTCTCTCTCTCGCTCTCTCTCTCTCTCTCTCTGTTTCTCTCTTTCTCTTTCTCTTTCTCTTTCTCTTTCTCTTTCTCTTTCTCTTTCTCTTTCTCTTTCTCTTTCTTTCTCTTCCTCTTCCTCTTTCATTCTCTCTCTCGCGCTCTCTCTCTCTCTCTGTATCTCCCTCAGACACTGACCTGCCCTGTCAGACAGATCAGAGGCCCCACACACACACCTCCTCTCCTTTCCTCTGCTCTTCCTTTTACTGCAGTCTGTATAATGGGCCTGTCAGAGGCCCAGAGAGAGTGGCAGGAGGGTCAGCCTCCAACCCCGACGCATTTCCTCAAGAATAATAACTAGCTGTGCTACTGCACACACAAAATTGTATCCGCCCTGTCTGGGCAGCAGAATCAGAAAGAATAGTCACACTTTACTTTGACCCTTCCTCCATCATAAGACATACATGTGTTACCATGGAGGTACCATATCCTGTCATCTGTCATCATGACAGCTGGTGTCCAGTGATGTCATGGTGTCAAATTACCATCCCCCCTCCACCATAAAACTGCCAGGACTATGTTGGACATGTGTTATAGCAGTTAGCATATCTTGTCATTACTCATCATGACAGCGGGTGTCCAGTGACTGGTAGTGATGATGACAGCTCCTGTGATTTTAGACACCCTGTCTCATACTAATAAGCTGTCATGGTATTAAACATTTTTTTAACTGTTACATCACTGGCTGTCATGAAGCCATATGGCAGGACTTAGATAGCATCTGCCATTACATATTTATGATATACTGTAGTTGTGTTCATGATGGAGGCTGAAAGTGAATTGAAACAGTGTTTGGGAGGACCAAAACCTTTCAACCCACCATTGCTACACACATATCTCAAGGTGAGGGAACAGACAATAATTCATTGTTGTCTGTAAAGGTTTAAAAACATGAATGGGAATAAACCACATATCTAATTGTTGTTTACTTTTCAAAGTGATGAATTCATGATTTTGTGCTTGTTGTGTCTGTCAGGTGATTGTGGACTCCATGGTGTCCCTGTGTCGTGAGCTGTGTCCGCTCTCCGCCACCTCAGCAGAGCTGCTCTCCCCTCCGCTCTCCTCCGTCTCTGAGCGCGTCTCCATCCCTCGCTCCGTAATCCGCACTGCCCTGATGGAGAGAGCAGCGCAGGACATCAATAGAGCCCTCGAGTAAGAGAACAGCAGGGGTGAGGGAGAGGGCGGGAAGGAGAGAGCGAGGGAGAGGGCGTTAGGAAGAGAGAGGGAGAACAGAAAAGAGAGAGAAGCTGGGAGAGGGCAGGAGTGAGACAGGTAAGGTACAGGTAAGGGATAACGGCCGACGAGCTGTCCAGTTCTACGAAGTTAATGGACGCTGCAGGGCAAAGAACACCACGCTCCCGTTAGAGAAAGTAGTGAGAAAGTAGTGCGTGGAACTGGACCTTTAGTTTCCCCCGGCGTTGCTGCAAAGTGACACTCATGAGCTCACCTCTGTAAAGTAAACGGACACACGGACACAGGTATTGTTCATAAGGTTTTACTATTTACAGTTGAACTCCACATTTCCGTTGATGGTGAAGTTGGACAGAGCAACAGGGAGGTCAAGTTTAGTAATTTTGGTCGAAGGCTCACAATCGAGTATGAGCTACCATCTGTTTCAATGGGTTTTTTTTCTAAGCGCCAACAGCCGCCTACAAATAATATTCAGTTACATAATTTCAGTTAAGAATTATAATACTCTGCAACATCCGTGTAGAACATAAACAACTAACCGAGTCAATTTAGACATATAAAAAGTCGTGTAGATAGCTTAATTGGCATAAAACATTGCCCACTAACTTGTCCCAACACGCCGCCATCTTGGTTCAAATTATCCTAGCTGTCAAAAAATAAACGTTACGTTGGTTGTCAATGGTAACCATTCAAGAGCATTGATATGGAACGGCGATTTAACGTTTCTACTGGGACTACGTCCAAGGTGTCCGGTTATACGATCTTAATGTACACCCCATTAGCCAATCAGAAAACAGTATTTCGTTCCAGAGGGAGATAAAGATAAATAGATAGATAGATAGATAGATAGATAGATAGAAAGATAGAAAGATAGATAGATGATAGATAAAGAGAGAAACAGAGAGATGGAGAATAAAATATTTCATAATTAAAGAGATTGGAGACTGCCACTATGAAAAGAGGGGGATGAATGCATTTTTTAAGTGAAACACTCCATAAAGAAAGAAGAGGCAAGAGAGAGGGAGAGAAAGAGAGGGGCTGTGCTCCGGGGATAAGAGGCTGATATTATGTGCTGAGAGGGAAACAAATGAGGGATGGTTAGGGGAGACAGAGAAAAGGGGTCAGAGCACAACCCCATGAACGAGTGAACGAGGCCAGAGAGAGAGAGAGCGAGAGAGAGAACTCTGGGGCTCTTCCAGGCTGTCAGGAGAAGTACCAGAAAACAGAAAAAAGCAGAACCTCTTCAGCACTGTTGGGGAACAGTTTCATCAGCGCACCACGCACCCTTTTACACATCCCTTCAGATATCAGTCAAAATCCAGCGGGAACCATGGTGGGATGTAAATGATGCAAAAAGACCTTAACAGAGAGATACTGGTAGAGTGATTTCCCTCTGCATGTGCAGTTCTAGCACTCAAAGCATGTGTTTTCTGTCCTCTCTCTGTCAGCTTCAACACCACTTGTGTGACACCACTCGTCTGACTCCCCTTGAGACCCTCTTTTGTACTGTGACTGTGTGCATGTGAGAGGCACTGAGCCGTATTCTCACTCTTCCTCCTCTTTCCTCCTCTCCTCTGCTGTTCTGTCGTTTCTCTCAGGGAGGTTAAGCTCTCTGTTGTCTCACATCTCACCAACACCATCGTGGATCAGATCTTGCAGGAGCTCTACACCACTCACAAAATACTGGTACAGGCTTGCCCTCCTTCTGTCTATCAATGCATCCATACTCTGCCAGAACACTGCTTTTGTTATCTCTACCACTACTTAGTCTCAACCTGTGTTCCGATTCTCCACTTGTCCATTCACTCACTCACTCAATCTATATAGAAAAATCTATTGAGTTATTTATGTAGAGAATCAGACGTCAAAAACAAGAAGAGATTTTGGACACTACATTCCAAAACATTTCATATCAGTAACTTAGTAACGCTAAAATGGCAATGGAACTGCCTATCTGTGGTAAAATGAGTAAAATGTTGATATTTAGCTAAAACGCAGTTTTCCATGTTATTCAAACATTTTTCCTTTACCGTACCCGAATGAAGATAGCCTATACAAAGTATAAGCTGCACTATTTTCATTATAATTGTACAATTGCTTTGTAGTGCATTACTGAAATCACAATTCCATTATGGCATAGTGATGTACAAATGAAACAATATCTTGCTGTAGAACTGATGTCCTGTATAGTACTGTGTATCCCACTTTTGCATTGTGGAAAAATACAACCTTTTAGAAATTGAAAATCCGGAGTAGGGGAAAAAAGACAGAGCTGTCTAGCTGCCAAAGCAGTTCTGCACAGTAACAGGGTTCAATACTTGTTTTAGGTATTTGTTGAACATTGAGAAACACACTCTAGACAAATAAGTTGTGTTGTACACCAGAAAACGTATATCAATAACCTCCAAACTACAACTGAGGTGAGAGCACTGATAAAAAAACACTGGGAGCTCTAATGTTTGGAGGTGCAATCTTTTCAGCATTTCTGTATTTTGCACATCAGGCTTAATCCTAATGTAGATTCAAAAACAGTAAAGTTACAGTGACTTACTGTTGCCTTACTTCTGGGAATTTACTGGAGATTTTTTACAGCACACTTCTTGTTATTGTGATAACCATGCCGATAAAACATTAGGAAGGAACTACACTATGTTACTGGCAAATTGTTCTGCTATTAACTTTCTATAGTTTTTACAGGAAAGTGTTAATCTTCTGATTATGTCTTACCCCAAATAGTGTTCACCTGGCTTTAGTGTTAGTTATATAAAGTGTTAACCTGTCTAGTCAGTGTAAGTTATATAAAGTGTTAACCTGGCATAAATCTGGTCATCATTTGTCTCTCTGGTCTCAGCTGCAGCAGGTGTCTCAGGTGAGACGTCTGGATGACAGAGGGACAACCCGTCGAGCTCAGAGACACACAGACACCCTGGACATGGCAGATGAGGACCTGGCCATTGGCATAGTGAGTAAAGTCAAGACTGAGGAGGGGTAAATAGAGGGCAGAGAAGGACGGTCACAGACACACACACAGACACACAGACACACACACACACACACACTCCCTCTGCCTCTCACTAACAAAGACAGACACAGACACAGACACACACACACACTCCCTCTGCCTCTCACTGACAAAGACACACTCTCTCACACACACACACACACACACACACACACACACACACACACACACACACACACACATAGAGACACACACACACACATACACACTCACTCAGAGTTTGTCTTAAGAGAAATATAAAAAGACTGAGCAGAGCCAAATAGGAAGAGATAGACTGAAAGTGTTGTTTGTGTCTTCCTGACAAAATAAAGTGTGTTTGTGTGTGTGTGTGTGTGTGTGTGTGTGTGTGTGTGTGTGTGTGTGTGTGTGTGTGTGTGCGGTGCTGTGCATTCTTCACACCTTAAAGAAAATTGAATTCCTTCTCCTGCTGATTCTCCAGTATGTGTTCCACCTCAATCTGTTTTTTTTCCCCATTTGATCCTTTACTCACTTTTCTCTCTCTCCCTCTCTGTAACTCTCTCTCTCTCTCCCTCTCTGTCTCTCTCCCTCTCTCTCTCTCACACACTATCTGTCTCTTTCTCTCTTTCCCCCTCTCTGTAACTCTCTGTCTTTCTCTGTATCTCTCTCTCTCTCACCAGGACACCATCGCCATCAAGAAGCGTAGCTCACGCACCAGACGGATTCGGCCTGTGTCCACCAGATTGAGTGAGTTTCCAGAGCTGCAGGCTTGGACTGTTTTGTGCTGTTGAATTATGCATGCCTATTCATTATTAATGGCAAAATGGTGACAAGTGGGGGACTTCTTTCCAACTTGTTTCAGTTCAGCTCATTAGCCATGCATGATACAATCTATGCACATCTTGGACGGTTGACCATTGCACTGTTGTATTGTTTTGCACTGTTGTATTGTTTTGTGTTGTGATGTATATTTTGTGTAATAAGTGTAAGCACACTGAGAGCCACTGCACCAAGAAAAAATCCTTGTTAGTGCAAACTTACTTGGCCAATAAAAGCTGATTCTGATTCTGATTGTGATCTACCTCTGTTTCTCTCTTTCTCCCTCTTCATCCCTCTTTCTTTCTTTCTTTCTTTCTTTCTATCTCTGCCTCTTTTTCTCTCTCTCACCTTCCTTGCTTCTCCTCTACTGTCACTCTCCCTACTTTTTTCCTTCCCTCCCACTCTCTATCTTTTTGTTCTCTCTACCCCTCCCTCTTTTTTTCTCTTCAGCAGGCCTGGGCGATGACCCCACCGCCTCCCCCATTGTCTCTGCCTCTCCTCCCTCCGCCCATCTTCCTCGCTCAGCTTCCTGGGAGGGGCTCTCCACCCTGCCTACCCAAGGTGCACCTCTGCGCCATGTCACACATGTCAGACCTCGCCCCCCGCGGCGACACAGGACAGGCCACACCCCTCCAGACACAGTAAGCAATCCCCATGACAAACTGCCTGTTTCCCATGTGTTATTACTGTAAACAGGTGATGTGTTAGGCCTGAGTTTATTTATTTAGGATTATTAATTATGTATTTTACTTATAGTTGCGAATTTAGGCAGTGGAGAGTTGGATGAACTAAGCGCTAGAGTGTGTAAGGGTGAAAAAAGGTTCCTGAACCTAGACACTTAAATTTAAACTAGAGACTCACATCTGCTATATAGTGTTCTGTGACAAATGGATGTTGTCTATGAGGATATTACTTTACAGCATAAACAGCATTCTCAGTTCCTGGGGAAGATGTTTAATCAACTTGTTTTTTTCTGCTCTATCTATGTTAGTTATGACTCACATGCAGATCACATTTCCCATAACCTCGTAGCCCTGCAGCAGTGCTGATGCTTTCATATTAAATGTCCTGAGGGGTATTTGTTTCCCAGGCCTGTTCCGAAGACATGATGGCTGTTTGAATAGCATCTGTGTCTATAGCATCTGAGGAAACTAGCCTCATTTGTGGCAACATCGGTGATCTGCTCCCGCTTCAGATGAAACACTGCTGTAATGCTGCTCTCTCTCTCTCTCTCTCTCTCTCTCTCTCTCTCTCTCTCTCTCTCTCTCTCTCTCTCTTCTGTTCATGTGCAGCACTGCGCTGAGAACGGAGCAGTGAACCTGCTGGACAATGGCCTCCCTGACTTTTACACCAAGAGGGTTCTGCCTGAAAGGTACAGAGTGCAGCAAACAGGAGGAAAATGAAGTCATGCACCTAACATTTGAAGATTTGAAGTCATAGATCCAACATTTGACAAATTAATATGGAACAATTTGTGTTTAATTAACTGTTATCAAATCACTTTAATACAGTAGGTAAAGTCAATAGAAGCATTAACTACATAATATAATATTACTTTATATAATATTGTTTTTTAATAATAATAATGTTAATTATATTAATAATATTACTCTTTATTAATGCTGAAGTCAATGGTGTGTTCATGTTAACTGACACAACTGATACAATACTAAAGAAGAGACACAGTATTTAAAGTGTAATGCAGTTCTTAGTAGAAGCAAAGATTTTTAGTAAAATTAACAATGAAATTCATGGTTTGTGCTTGCTAATTAAAGAAAATAACCATAGGGTAAAACATTACTGTTGTCTAAATTTCACCATAGACATGTAGACATAAGTCAAGCAACATACCAAACTATAATGTGCACTGGCAGCTCCTGAAAAAAATCTCAGGGGGGGGGGGGGGGGGGCAATTGTATTGATAATGATTCAAGCGACCCATTCAGTAGGTACATTTAGGTACATTAAGCAAGACAATTGTATCAATTTGGTGCTAGTTGATTAACTCATAATAGCAATACCTTTTTGTCCACTAGAAGAAATATGTCCCCTCTAGCTACATAGCTATATTTACAGGTTGAAAACTATGGAAGGAAGTTGCATCCAGGAGCCTTCAGAAGTAAAAATGATGTGGCTCCACAATACATGATCCCACTTCACATTACTCAAATGTTGTATCCTGTAAAATACCTTAACAGGACACATGATATGTCCAGTAACAACATTAAGAAGGGGGCAACATATAAGTCATAACCAACGATATTTATTGACTGATCTTAAAAGTATTGGCTTACAAAAGCAAAATAAGTCATCACATGTGTGAGTGTAAGTGCAAGTAGCGAACATTCATACTGTGAAACCTAGGAGAAGTGACAGTAGTATAGAAAAACAGACCGCGTTAACAGCCTGCTAGCCATGATTTTCTTTTGTACCAAGTCTGGGAAAATCCTCAGGGGTAGGATTTCCCTAATAGGTCCTAATTGTTTTGTTGTGAATTTATCTTCATAAGTACGCCTACCAAAAGGAGTTTCTTTAAAAGAGCAAATTGAGTTGTTGCACTAAACGTTAACCCTCTTAACAGAATGTGACTTGTTCAAAGTCGTATGACGTCCTTATACACAGTTACATATATGACGAAAGCACGGTGGGGCAAGAGATTGAATTGAGAGCCCTGTTTTGTGAAAAAAATGGATTCAACATGAGAGTCTATGAGAGAGGTCTGGGGCGATTTTCATTTCGCCCAAAATCGCCCCAAAAAGTGGGCAGGACCATTTGAAGCACGACTTTAGCCTGATTGGACAATGACATTCAGAGGCAGATCAGAGGGTCTAGTGGTAGAATTGGACAGAAAACAAATATCTCCTTATCCCGTTTGGCAGTGCGTTACCCAAATCGCCCTTATGGACAAACTGCCCCTGATACTGTGTGCAGATCCAGAAGCCTTGTGCTGCATTAGCTCCATGTTCAGGCTAAGCTGACAGAGCTCTTCTGTCTGCCCCCCCCCCCCCCCCCACAGTCAGCTGGCGTCTCACAACCAGGCCCAGGCACTGAGGAAACAGAAGAGGCGAAGCGTCCTATCATTCTTCTCCGGTTTCCGTAGGAACCACCACTCTGCCACCTTCTACCAGGAGGCAGACTCTGCAGGACAGGGAGGGGCCTGCGGGGAGGAGTGCCGAACAAAGTATATCACACTTGTCAATCACACCTGTCAATCATACATTTAGAGCTGTGTCAGCCCCAAAAGTCAGAGGAGTGGGTGGAGTTAGGCTCAGAGCTGGGGGTGAACTAATACTTTGAATGCTTAGATTACACTCTGCCTCTCTCTCTTGTCTTAAAGTCTGTCTTCTGAGAACGTCTACTCAACGGTGGAGTACCCCAGTGATGGTGAGCAGGTGGTGGAGATAGGCAGTGACCGCCCCCAGCGGAGGCTGGAGAGGCAGGGTTCCCAGAGGAGTACCCCCAAGTCAGCACGGCCCCTCCACAGCATCGCCCCCCAGGGCCTGAGGGGGGTCCCAGCCTGCCTCTCACAGAAACAGGTGTGTGCTCCATGACAGAAGTCAAAGGTCAAACACACTTTTCAGATATTTAAATATTCAACATATCTATAAACTATACACACAACCTTTATTTTACGGAATTTTTATCAAAAGTTTGCCACAAGTCAAATAAACTTGTAACGGCACACACTTCTCAAACATATTTTCTCCAAGTAAGGAAAAAGAGGACGGATGCCACTGCGAGTGTTTGATGTTAAAAGTTTCCTCTCCCGTCTCTCTCTCTCTCTCTACCTGTCTGTCTTTCATCTCTAGTCTTCAGACACAGAGAGCGACACTCACAGCTCTGTGGGAACAGGAGTGCACACAGACATGCTGAGCGTGGAGAGAGACGCCTTCGACAGGGACAGCGACGGACCTTTGCCGGGCGCCCGCGAAGAGGAGGCGACGCAGGCTGAGGGGCAGATAGTGGGCATCGATGGTGGAGAGGAGGTGGGAAAGGAGGTGCCCCCCTTGCCCGGTGCTGTGAGAGAGATGGAGCAGCAGAAGACAGAGAAGGAGGAGGAGGAGGAGGAGGAGGTAGAGGAGGAGGTAGAGAGTCAGAAGCCTGCGCCGCCCTCGCAGAGCTGCAAGCCCAGCCTGGCCAGAATGAGACAGCGACACCTGCAGGAAAGCTCTGGTACGGCTGCACTCTGGTCACTGCACCACCACAGCACACAACACAAACTAGGGGGAAGGAGGGAGGGAGGGGGAGGGGTGGCTTAGTGGTTGTAGTTGTGCATTAGTATTGGCAGTAGCAAGGATTTTGGATTCCAGTGATAAAGCAAAGTTGGGGGACTGCGGCATAGGATGAACCAGGTTGGAAACAATGCTCTGCTGTTGTTAAAGTAACAAACTCACACCAACCACTTAAGGGCCAAAGAGAGGACATTGATCAGGATAATAAGCTGTAATGATCCATAAACACCGGAGATGGAAGGAACTGTGTTATAGTGACTTATTAAGCAGATACTTTTATCCAGAGTGAACTGTGCTGGTTAATATTTTATCACTATGGGCACAGTGAGTATCAAACCCATGACCTTGGTTTCCTTGCTCTGTCAGTTGTGCTCCAGGGATTTTACATAGTGATGTCAAATCAAGTCTGAAAGAGTGAGGCACCCAATTGTAACAAAAGCTTCAAATCTTCACTCAAAGTGAAACCAAAAAAGTCTGGTTTGGACTTGGGAGTTCTGGCCAAGGAAGCATTGTAGAGGCTTTATTGATTGTTCTGAGAGGCTATCCATGTTATTGGTCAGCAGTGCAGTGCTGTCTGGCTTTAATAAGATTAAATAAATCAGTGGGCAGTCTAAGCCAGAGGTGCCAGGATCCTCCGCTTTGTGTGGGAGTCCTGATGTGATGACACAGGAGTTCTACACCCAGACTGTGTGGAAAAGAGGCTAGTTGTGGCCAGCGGCTGAAAATAAGCTTGTTTACCTGTGCAGAGCCCTCAATAGAGGAGGCAGGAGGAGAGGGAGAGGGGTATGAAGAGGGGAAGGAGAAGAATGGCCACGGCGTGCTGAAGGATCAAGACGTCAAGGGACTGCATTCCCCTGGACCTGAAAAGGTTTGTGTGTGTGTGTGTGTGTGTGTGTGTGTGTGTGTGTGTGTGTGTGTGTGGTATGTGTGTGTGTGTGTGTGTGTGTGTGTGTGTGTGTGTGTGTGTGTGTGTGCGCTTATATGGCTGCCTGAAAAATACAGTTACAGGATTATATCATTTGTATGTTTTTTTTTCTTTTAATCTGCAATCCATTTCTAATTTATATTTGTAATGGTTTGCTCAGGCAGGTAAAGAGCAGAAAATCACAGACAGAGGTTCACCTGAGGACAGCTCCTCTCTCTCCCTCTCCAAAGACAGAGCCAATCAGAGGGCACCACGGCCTCCCCTGCCTCCTGCCTCTACAAAGCCTGTGCTTCATCATTCGTTTGACTCCGCTGTCACTCAAGGTATGCTGTGCTATATCCTACATGTGTTAACAGTGCACGTTGTAGGATTTTTCTCTGTAGTTAAAACGTAAAGTTGCTTCATTGGCACGACTGTTTAGATACAGTGTTGCCAAAGATAGTAGTATATGACTGGACAAGATGGTGAGAATGGGGCAGGTGCCATGTTGGCATGTGGGATGATGATGATGATGATGATTGAGTTGTGTGGCACTTGCCAGGTGATGAAGATGGCAGCAATTCCAACGGAGTGCAGAAGGCGTACCGTAACAGGAAAACCAATTCATGTGACACAGGTACACACATGTTCATAACAATTCTTTAATAAATCTTATGCACCGTATGCATTTGTTTGTGTATGCATGTCTGCCTGCATGTGTGCTTGTATGTGGAGGAGGGATCATAATTGATTAACCATAGATGGTGCATATTTATCATTTCCAATTCATTATTTTGTATTTGTTACTGCCTGCATGCACAGCATGTCTTTTGACTTGTGTGTGTCAGTGTATGAGTGTGTGTGTGTACCCTTGGGACCTGCTCTCATTCCCTGTGTCTCCTTTAATCCATTTTGCAGCTCCTCTTAAATGATTTGCTGTTCTTAAGATCCATAATAACAGGTCAATGAGATGAGTGGCCTTCTGTCTAAAAGCCTACTAAGATAAATAGGTCATAAACCCATTTTCAGGGTGATTTGATATAATGACTGTAATTATCAGACTAAATCTAAAAGACCCACTCTGTTTTCCAAAAGTTCATGAGGCTGTGTTCTCCGACTGACCTGACTGTTTGTCTGTCTCTTTGTCTGTCTGTCTGCCTGCTTGTCTGTTTGTCTGTACGTATGTAATTGTTCTTTTTCTGCCTGTCTGTCTGTCTATCTATCTGTCTGTCTGCCTGTTTTGTTCTCTCTTTCCGTTTGTCTGTCTACTTAGTCCACCTGGTATCAGTCTATCTGTCCATCTATCTGATGTTGAAGAAGCGTAATTCAGGTTTGCATGCCTTCTGGGGCTGTGCTTAGAATGCCTTGGCTGTAGTTCACACTTGCCTGTAGCCATGTGGGAGCCCCCATGTGTATGATCGTGTGTGTTCTGTCTGGGTTTGTGTGTATGTTCGTTCATCCTCAGGCATGGGACACAACAGCCCCAGCGATCTGGAGAAGTCCTCAGATCGCAAGCCCCCTGTGAAAAAACCCAGACTACCCCCCAAAAGACACAAATCTGTGGATTTCCCCGGTACATGTGTGTATGTGTGTGTATGTGTGTGTGTTTTAAAGAGTGTGTTTGTTTGAGTGTGGGTGTGTGTGTGTGTGTTTAAAAGAGTGTCTGTCTGTGTGTGTGTGTGTGTGTGTGTGTGTGTGTGGGCACGTGCCTGTGTGGGGGCGAGAGAGTGAGTATGAGTGAGTGAGTGAGTGAGTGTATGTATGTATGTGTGTGTGTGTGAGTGGATTTGACAAGGGTCTGCATGTCTGTGTGTGTGTGTGTGTATGTTCATGTGTTTGCATGAAAGCTCATGCATGTGTGGGCACTTGTGCATGTATGCCCATGCTATACTGTGTGTCTGTGTGTGTATGCCTGCACAGCTCAACTTCTAATCAAGTAGCCTGTTTGTTTGACTGATTGATTGATTGACTGATTGATGGAGCTTGACATCTCCCAAACTCAGACAAAGTATGCCTGTGGTGTTAGTAATGCCGTACATGCTGGATAAGAGCTGGACATCCTGTAGGTGGGATGACTGATAGGCACTAACAGAGGCGCACTCTATCTCTCTGTCTCTCCATCTCCCACTATTTTCTGCTTTCTTTCTTCCACGCCTCTCTCTTGCCCTCACTCTCTCTCTTTCTTTCTTCCTCTCCCCCTCTATTATTTGTCCTCTCTCTCCCCTCTGTCCCTTGTTCTCTGTCTCTCCCTCTCTTTTGCATTCTCTTGCCCCTCTCTCCCTCTATCTTTCCCCCTTCATCCCTTTTTCTTTCCATCCATCTTGCTGTGCTGGGCAGATGGCTGTTCGCTGACCATTAGAGTGCTAATAAAGCCAGATTAGGGTTGAAGGTGAGATAGGGATGTTGTCATTAAAAGCTCTTTCTCTCTCTTTCTGCACTCTCTTCCCAAGGTCACGCAGGTCCGGAGCCTGGCAACGGAGAAGCGTCATGACTACGCCAACCTAGGATCCCGCCGGCCACATTGGCATGACAACTGTTGGGGGGGATTATTGTGATGATGGCAATAGGAAAGAAGGAGGGAAGGGAAGGGAGAATTACCTGGCTAAAGTGAGAAGGATATAGAGAAATAATTAAAAAGAAAGACATCAGGGTAGAGATGGAAAGTGAGAAGTAGGGAAAGAGAGGGGAAGACACTGGGATAGAAATGAGTAATAGAGGAATGAGAGAAAGATGCTGAAGAGGGATGCATAGAGAGATAGAGCGCAGAAAATAACTGCTTTAGAGATCATTTAGCGCTCTGTAAACAAACCCATAAATGTAGCTACACTGAGTTCCAGGGGGTGCACAGTAACTCTTATTTGTCCTCCCCCTGTCAGTCCATTTTCTACTTCACCCTCTCAGACTCTCAGCCACCTGAACTATCACAGACCCACACTCAGCACTTTGCCTTGCATCCCAGTGTCTGTAATCTGGCCTCTCTCTT
Source organism: Sprattus sprattus (assembly GCF_963457725.1). Classification (NCBI taxonomy): domain Eukaryota; kingdom Metazoa; phylum Chordata; class Actinopteri; order Clupeiformes; family Clupeidae; genus Sprattus; species Sprattus sprattus. The sequence goes on from NC_137923.1 coordinate 17,838,231, forward strand.
TCTTCCTTGCTCTTTCCTCTTCTTGTCTATCTCTCTGTGTCTCTCGCTCGTCAGATTTTCTTTTTTGATAGAAGACAATCCTTTGACACTGGAACTGTAAGCTTTGGTATTTGCTTTTAAAGGTGATCATGACCTGTAAATATGAAATATGACTTAATCAATTTTTCAAAGTCAAAAGTCAAAGTAAAGACCATTGTTGATTTTTTGCATATTGGTAAGTATTGCATAAGTTATCAGGACGCTGTTGTGTGATGATGTTCATTTTATCATTGTTATTACATTATTTCATGGTTGCCACTTGGTCAAAGAAACCTTATAACAATCAAAGTTGGGCAAGAACAAACTGAGCTTTATTTTTAAATAAAAATGTGAATGTGACTTTGAATAAAGTTTGGGCCTTTACCAAGTTGTCCTCTGTGTCTGTGTGTGCACCATTTCGAGTCGACAGGTGGTATAATGCATTAACTGTCTATGCCAGCAGGGGGTGCCATGACTTCGGAGAGTTATTTTCCTCTTCTGTGGAGATGTGTCTGGCTGAACTTATTTTAAAAATAAGCTTTACATTGGGAATGCGACGGGTTTTCTTTTCAATAAAGTTATCAATATGCTTGTTCCTCTATAGACTTGGTATACTGTAGTACATACCTGTGAGTGTTCACCAAGGAGGTATTACAATACTGTCCCCAAGGGGGTATTATACGTACGTCAATGCCATTGATCAGTCCACCCCTACAATCCCCATTAGTTAAATGAAACCCTCTTCAGTTACATTCTGTTTGCAGGTGAGATTATTCTTTTAAAGTAGACGACATGTTTCATTCTTGTCTGGATACACATGCCTGTAAATTTCTATAGAAGGTGACCATCACACTGTTTTCGTTATTACTCATTGGTCTGATGGGTTTTGCATTGCTGTAAAAGCCCATCACAGATTAGAGACAAGTCTCATGCCGTGCATTTGGGTTCTGTTGACATTCGTGCTGTGCGATTAAGTTTAGTACTATTATTTAGAATGAAATGGCCATAAATGATTGGAACGGGAAAATAAGACGGTTATTTGCACATTATTTAGTCTACTGCATAAGACAGCGCAGCTCAGTGGTTTATTCACCGTTTAAAACAGCTTCCATAAATTTAAACATTTAATTACTTTTCCTCAGGCACACACATTCTAACGTTCACGAGCGCGCGAGCGCCTGGTGAAAGGAGTGATGTTCTCTGACGCTGTGTGATCTTGTTTAATTTATGAGCTGCGCCACCATGCACATTCAGGAACTGCACCAATCACATTCATTAGTTAGGGCATGAATCTTTCAGCACACACGCACTAGTGAAGTGTGAGTAACGCTGACAGATGGGATTTATGACGAGACTCTCATAGTTGGCCGTAAACAGCTAGGAGAACGGTCATTAGTTTATGAGCAGGAGTGCCACAGACCCCTTGCTGCTGTCTAAGAGACCAGAAAGTTCAGACCCCGTGGAGTCTTTACCTCACCGTTAAAATCACAACTCATTTTCCCTGTTATCATAAACTAACATGCCATGGTGCTGCCCTATAGCAAAACAACATATTCTTAAAAGTTTCCTTGCTTGAGATGTGAACCACTGAATACAGTGTGTGCTTGCTTTAAAAAGGTCGAATAGGAATCCCAGTAGATTTGTTATCCACCTCTCCAGTGTTGTGTTGAGGGATTAATATTGCGGGGAAAACAGGTAACTCTTAACTGAGGGCCAAATTAGTGTAGATCAATTAGGTACCTGATGAGTGGAGAAGAAGGGAGGAAGGGGAAGGAAAGGGTCCCCTGTTGCATGTACACAATTAACCAGACAGAGAGAGAGCGAGCGAGACAGAACAAGATGGAGGAGAGTTACGTGTTGATGCATATTTGAGTTCATTTGAGACAGTAAGTGAAGGAGGGGTTGGCTTAACACAGGGAAGCAGGTGGGCCCTCGCTTCCTCCATCTCTCGCTCCCTGACACTCACACACACACTCTCTCCCACTCTTTGAGTTTGTGTGTGTGTGCTGGCTGGCCTGGTTGTTTTGAAAAGGATGCTATTTTTCTGGAGCAGGATCCTCTCTATGGCCGAGATGCGCACTCCTTCCCGCTGAAGTACTAATTTTCTCATGCCTGTTGACTGTGTGTGTTTTTTGTAGACTTAAAGCTATTATGCATATTGTAATTATGTTTCATTAATTCTGTCTTCAAAAGTATTGTGCGTTGTGATGATTTTGTTAGTTGTAGGGTGAGATTACGTTTGTTTTCAGAGAGATCTCAGAATTGTTGTTAATCTGACAATCGACAAAGTAATTTTGAAAGTTTTTGAAAATTAATGGAACAACTAATGAAAACAAGCGTGTAAGTGTGACGGCTGTTTTTTTCTGCTTGAATAGAAATGCAGCCCTTTCGCTCTCCTGTGTCTGTCATTCTTTCATTTTCATTCGAGTTTCTTTTTGTCTCTCCCTTTTTAACTGAATGAGTGTTTCTCTTGCCTCTACATTTCCTCTGTTCGCCTCTAATTCATGTTATTCTATTTATGGAAGTGTTTCTCTGAGACGCCTTTCACTGTTGTAACACTCGTCTTGACAAGCTGTGAATGAATCTTAGCGGTTTCGAGCACCCTTTTCTGTGTGCATGTGTGTGTGTGTGTGTGTATATGTGTATGTGTGCACACATGTACTCCTGAAAGAGTGGTCGGTTGAATGTATGGACGTATAGATGGCCATTGCTTGTGGCACTAATGGACTTTCCCTGCCTCTCTGCCTCCGATCCCAGCGGGCCGTGCTTGTAATGACTGATATTGATTTATAATTCAAGTGAGTGGCTGCGCTGGCCAAAGTCATGGCGCAGTAGTGGGTCTTTCACCCAACACTCTCTAGCCACTAAAGTGGTCGGAGGGTGGTATGCATCCTTACTGGCTACAAATTGTCAAATTAATAGGCAATGTTAAACTGCAAGAGCATGCATGAATGTAAGATTTGTCCCCTTTTATAATTTCCTGGTACCTTACTCCCTCCCATCACTCTCTCACCCACCTCATCTCCTTATGCTTTTACTCCCACTCTCTTAGGTCATTTCTGTCCAATTCAGCCTCTATCCACTCGTTTCTTATCTCCATCATCTTCGCATTCATCCTGGAATCTGACCTTTGATCTCTAACCTGACCCAGGGACCGAACCTCTCGAGTCTCATCATGCCGGCCATCGTGAACCTGCTCTTCCACACGGTCTCCACCAACACCACCATCTCTTTTTCGCTGGTGCTGCCGCTGGTCAGCATCCTGTCTCTGCTGGTGGGGGTCGGGGGTCACCTGCTCATGTGGCTGGTTCTGATGCGTAACCCGCGGCGCCGCTCCAAGCCCAGCTCTGTGCTGCTGCTCAACCTGAGCCTGGCCGACCTGGGCGCGCTGCTGACACTGCCCTGCGTGCTGCTCAGCGCAAGCTCCCAGGACTGGCAGCTGGGCGGGGGCATCTGCATGCTGCTGGGCTTCATGACGTCGCTGACGGCTGGCGTAGACGTGTTCAGCCTAGCCGCACTCTCCGTGCTCCGCTATCGCATTGTGGCACCCCCTGCACGTCCCAGTGTCAGCCCCATGCAAGTGTGAGTGTGCATGCGTATCTAAGACACAAGTAACACACAGACACCATACACACTCAGTGATCCACACACAACATATGCGATCATTGGCTACACACTCTGTGCTGTAGAAGAGCTGTATGTCATTTACACAAAGAATTTAGCACACAATCATTTCTGTAAGCTAGCTTAATATCCAATACTGCAATATTGTTGAATCATTAACTTTTTATAGTGAGTCGTGTATTACCTCCTTTGGTCACATGACTACTGTAGCTGCTGTTGGCACTCTAGAGTATCATAACTATAATAACTGCTCTAATAACTCTTACCACTCTAATAACTACTAACTCATTAATTTTAAATGAATGATCAGTGAAGAGGTCATTTAAAAGGCCTCATGCAGAAGACTCAGACAGGCCCATGATAACCTGTCCCGACATATCAAAGATTGAAGGAGCCATGAATATGACAATGCTAATCAAATTTAAAACTGCTTCCATTTCCTCTCCCTCATTATCCCACAATTCTTGCTCCCCCAGAGCGGGCACCGTAGCTGTCATCTGGCTAGTCTCGGTCACCATGGCACTGCCCAAGGTGACGTACATCCGCTTCGACAGCGGCTGCACCTGGTCGGTGGGCCGTGACCAGTGGCTGGGGTTCCTGGTGCCGGCATTCCTGGTGTACTATGTGGCGCCGCTGCTGTGCATTGCGGTGAACTGCGGCCTGATCATCAGGCACCTGCAGCGCTGCCGTGGTACGCTCGCTGCCGACAGGCGCAACAAGAAGGCCACGGCGCTGCTGCTTGGTTCAACGCTGGTGTTCGCCGTCAGCTGGCTGCCTTACTATGTGCTGGAGTTTGTCAACGTGGCCTCGCCGTTGTCCTGGCCGCCCGTCAACACCAACAAGCCACCGATGACGCAGATGGATGCGTCGCCAGGTAATTTTGTTGTGGAGCCATCATCATCGACAGCGATGGTGGCGGTGCCGCCGAGCCAGTTGCCGGCCACGGAGGTGTCTCTGCTGTGGGAGGTGGCCTCGCTCAGTGCCATCTTGCTCATCTGCCTGGCGCCCTGTTGGAACCCACCACTCTACTTCCTGCTATCACGGCCTGCCCTCCGGCAGCTGCGCGACCTGTTGCCAGCGCTGCCCAAGCCCTGGAAAGTTGCCAACCTTTGCCGCCGCGTGGCACCCAGACCGCCACAGCAGTTGACCCCGTCGCCGCCGCCTGTGTCATATCTGGTCACACGCACTTTACCTGTCAGGTTGACACTGTGAGGTGTATGCATGCTGAAGAGATAGCACACACACACAGATATAAATACATACGCACATATTGACATTCACAAAAAAAACACAAATGTTTGCATAGTAACTCACCGATAGTTATTCCCACAAACATCAGCAGCCACGCTCATACACACACACACACACACACACACACACACACACACACACACACACACACACACAGACACACACACATTCAAACAGATACACACACAAGGTCAGAAATGTATTTACAGATAGGCAGGCACTCACTTACACACGCAGCCAGATGTTGGTATATATTAAATCCATACAAAAATATAAAGAAAGGAAAATATGTCTAGGGGTTTGATTTCTGTATAGATGGGTGTAAGCAGTGTGAGTAAACAGTCAATCAGCCAATCATCCTCCCCACTGTTGCCTGCAGGCCATGCATGGCCACTACACAGTCTGCAGGGGGCGCAGTGGGTCATAACAAACACCACACCTATGTACACACGTAAAGTCAGGAATTCACTGCCAGATCTAAACAGTTTAAGAAACATGCTGTTTTATACTAGTATCTTATTAAGGGCAGGTGTGGCTCACAGGAACATCTGACTCCCTCTCCTAAATGAAGTAGGAGTTGCTTAGTAACACTGGCAGCTGAACCAGGAATGTAAAACGGCGTACTCATGTTTTTATGACAGAACATTTCATTTACAGTGTTCTGGCGGGCCAGCTGCTCACTGACACTCTCACACTCCCTGCCTCGCTCTCTCTCTCTCTCTCTTCTTCTCTCTCTTTCAATTACATACACACACTATCTCTCTCTCTTTTTCTCTTTCTTTTTTTGCCTCTCTCTCAGATGCATACACTCATCCTCTGTCTTTCTATCTCTTCCTTTTTCTTCCCCCTCTTATGCAAACATGCACGCATGCAAACACACACACACAAACACTACAACGCACATACACACTCCTCACATGCCCGCTTAATTTGGGACTGTAACGTTGCCCCAGGCTAAAGCTGAGATATTTATTTGTTTAGCGCTTTAAAGTTCATCGTGGTGTGTCCAGCAGAATGAGTATGACTGCGCACCCCGATCCTGTCGGCTTGGATGGATGAACTCCTGCTGCAGGCTTTTATGACCTGGCTCCCTCGCAGCTGGTGAAAGAAGAGGTTTTGGCAGCCTGTCAGCTTAGAGCTGTATGAATTCTCTTCCACTTTCCCCCAAACATGTATTTGTGGATTAGGGTTGGTCAAACCCTTGCTGTGCCGTTTTTTTTCCCATTATTATAGCGTCTGGTTGCGTAACAGTCTATTACTGTCATTAGGGTGAGGTTAATTGCTCCATTTATGTGGAATGCAGCGAACAATAAAACAGCTTTGATGCAGCTTTAGTCGACAAAAATACTTACAAAAAATGCATGCAAACTATTCTAATCACAGCAAATCCTATCATTAATGTAATATGAGGTGATAAAATAAATGTGATATTTACTCAATGCCTTGGCCTGATTATTCATTAATGACTTAGATAGGACATGAAATTGGTTTCATTAGGACACATGATCATCATATTGTTCCTCTGAACTCCACGATTACTATCTAATTAGTTTGCCATGTGTAATATTCTAGTCATCCAAGAGAAGGCAGAAGGCAGAAGGCATGTGGCATATATATAGCATTAATATGTTTCACTTTTAATATCAGTGAGACATTTATTCTGGTGCGCTGTGGGAGAACTCCCTCTGATTTGTCACTCACCACTTCACATTTACACTCACCCATGGAGGAGGCCTGACCTTAACTGGGACTAAACCAGTCTCCCTATGCCTCACCCATATACCCCCCCCCCATACGATATGTAATTATACTCAGGATTAGCGAGTTCATGGCCACCATGAGCTGCTGACATGGTGATTGCTCAGCTTCGCTGCCATTTGTGGGCGAGACCACTCACTCCCCATGCCACCAGTCTGCTTTGCCCAGTTTGTCAGCAGATGGCAGTAGGCGGGCTCGGCCATGGAAGTCACAGGGCTCAGTAGCCGTCTCTCGCCGCTGTCTCTTAAGAATGAGAGAGAGACAGAGAGAGAAAGTAGAATAACTCTGATCTTCTTGTTATTAGGGTAGGGAAAATAACTGACCTGCTACATTATCTTGAGTTGAACATACAAAATGGCTTGAGAAGACTTGTATGAGATTGTGATGTAAAGCGACTGTAGAGGGGCCAACGGGTTACATGTTTGTCTTACATATGGAAACTGACAAATCTAAAGGTCATACATCTGCAGTGGATGGCCAGATAATAAGTGAATTGCATTCACAATTCAAATGCTAAGTGTCTGTAGAAGTCTTCATGTGCCTACACTATTTTCTCATGCATATCCCCAGTGGTGATGAGTTCAGTAAAAATAGCATAGTTACCTACAAAGGGGATTCTATAATGGATTTATTGCTAGAAGACTAAGTGCAAGGCTAACATTGACTGCGAATAGATTGATTTGCTACTTTTCTCTTAACATTCCTGAAACCTGAAAAGACATGTGTACACTTATTAATGTAATGTTTTTGCTATTGTGCCTTACTCAGGCTTAAGATTAAAAAGATGAACATCACTGCTTTTAAACTGTAACACAAGAAGACCACATTTGTTACCGTCATCTGCTGCAAGGCAGACTTCCCATCGATATAACACCTCAGTAACGAATAGGTGTCACATGGAGGTATAGGATGACTGGTGAACTTTTCATCTCGTGTAGAGTAAGACAAACAGCAGATCCTCCATTGTTGGCCACTGAATAGCATAGCTCATACGTCTTTTTTATCATTATACTTTTTTTTTTTAAACTCGCGTAATTCCCAGATGCCCCCAGTTTGACTCTGGCTGCAGGGTTCTGTTGTAAAATGTGATGCGTGTTCTCTTATAGAAGAATCATACAGCTAGTGGTGTGTTCCTTTCTTACAAGAATGAGTCACCCAGCAGAGACAAACGAATAGCATGAGCAAGTTCTAAATACTTACAGTCAGAGAGAGGGAGAGAGAAAAAGAGAGAACAGGGTTCAGGTATTCCTTCTTCAACGGAGGAGGGTCTGAGGGAACGGGGGACGGGCTAAGCGATCGTCGTTCACACAGCATTCACTCTCCTAACTAGACGGGACTCTCAGGAGTAACTCCTTGTTCCGTGTAGACGGAGCCGCGTTGTATATAAGACCGCACAACGTTAAAGACGTTTCACAGCTAAATAAGGATGTGTTCTACAGTCTGGCACGGCCTTTAATCTATTTGTGTATCTCAGTTTTCTGTCGTAAATGGTAACCCCAGTGGAGGGTTGCATCGGCGAACGTTTGGCACCACTGTGACATGACATGGACCGTGCTTATCATAGTCAAGGACTTTCTCTGTGAGAATAGATGAAAAATTCAGAACGATGTCAGACAAGGTAAGGCGCATGCATGCATGACCTGTTTCTCTGTTTCCCACCTCCCTGTGTTTCTCTTCTTAAACGTCCGCTTGTAATCCGGCATCGCCACCTACATCCACCCTTCTCAAGCCGGTGTACACACCCTCCTCCTTCTCGGAAAGCATCCGGAGGAGCCGGCTGGAGGCGTTGTAGGCTTTCTATCAGTTTGTTTACACATTCATTTCTCCTCTCTACCTTACGTGTCTCTTCCTTTCCTGATGAAGACAGATACAAACATAGCTGTGTCTCACTATTCTATCATGTGGATGTGTTTTCTTGAAAATGATGAAATGAAGCTACTATTTTACAAAAGTGAACGACGATTTTTGTCATTATTGGCCACGCTTATTATTTTATCACCTCATATTACATTAATGATAGGATTTGCTGTGATTTGCAATAGTTTGCATGCATTTTTTGTAAGTATTTTTGTCGACTAGTATGCAGTGTAGCTCAACCTACATTTCCTGAACATGATAAGACTATACAAAAGGATTTACTGTCTATTTAAGACCACTATGAGACCAGTGGACACTACGTACAGTGATATTGTATCCATATAATCTGCTACTACAGACCATCTGTCTCGTATGCTGCTCTCCGCCCTCCCTCCCCAGAATCTTATTGACAATAGTGGCCATGATTAATTAATCAGCTTCTTTCAATTAGTGTAATTGGTGGTCTATGGCTGTGCACCACGCTGCTGACGGTCCCTGTTCCGATATATGTCAGCCTGATCCAGTCACAGACTTACCTGCTCTGGTCTCCTACAGAGCAGCCTAAGGATTAATTGCTGTATTAATATTAATGGCAGCCGTCCATGCACCCTGCTGCTGTAAGCATGCTGAAGGAGAATCTTCCTATTGTTTCATGGGTGAAATGGGCGATAGGCTCCTTTAACTGGACAGGACCCTTAGGGCAGCCCAGTACAATACTGATTTGACCTGTCTTGCTGTCATGTTTGTATGTATTTTTGGATATGTGTGTGTGTGTGTGTGTGTGTGTGTGTGTGTGTGTGTGTGTGTGTGTGTGTGTGTGTGTGTGTGTGTGTGTGTGTGTGTGTGTGTGTGTGTGCGTGTGTGCGTGTGTGTGTGCACGCGTGTGTGTGTGTGCGCACGTGTGTCCGTGTGTGTTTGTGTGTAAAGAAGAGAGCGAGAGATAGAGGGAGTGATAGAGAGAAATGTGTATGGAAGTTTATTTCTGACAGATTGCTTTGTGGACTGTGGGCTGTTTTGACCTATTTTTATCTAACGTACAGTACTCCAGAAATCCCTTCAGTGGAAGCATGTACCATGTCCTAACCTCCCTCTTGCCCTGCCCCAAATGCAGTATTAATACGACCAGTCAGACATTTACGCATGAAGTGCAGAACAGCGCAGTCATTCCTAATCAAGTTTTCATCAAGTTTGTGGCTGCTGGTTAACCTACTGTAAATAAAGCATCCCAGCCTTTTGCTCTTGTCATGGCCACCCTGTGGTTCCTGCTCAATGGATAGTGACTTGATCTCCTTTTCTTGCTTTTCCTGCTCAGGGTTACGGCTTGACTCTACCCGCCGCACTCCCTCTGCGTCGAGGCAGCACCCCTCTGCCAATCAAGCACCAGCTGAAGCGAGAGGAGGCCGTCTCTGAGGACTACGATTGGACGCCGGGGCATGATGACCTCGCTCGGCCGCTTGTGAGCGTCAGCGCCCAAGAGGAGCCCCCGGGCTTAGCCCCTCAGGATCGCTACCATGGGCCCCTGCGCATCGTCCTCCTGGGTCAGAATGGCGTGGGCAAGTCTTCGCTGGCGCTGCTGCTGGCCGGGCAGTCGGACCGCTCCCTGTCCCTGGACTCCGAGACTGCCAGTGGTAAACAAACAAATAAAAACAAACAAACAAACTGTACACACTCGTGTTTATCTTTATGTTTGTGTTACGTTTCAAGCCTGTGTTTTTATCCAGCATTTTTTTGTAGTGTCTGTGAAGTGTTTCTCCCTCAGGCTACTGAACAGATTATTAGGCTGCCCAACGTCGAGGCGGAGTGTTTTTTCAACTTCAGACATGTGGCACGACATGAAGCGAAGATAGCTTCCCCTCCCTCTTTTACTTTCTCTCCTTCCTCCCTCTATTCATCCCTTCTTCCCTATCTTCCTCCCCTCCCTCCCACAGAAGTAAATTTAATAGCTTGTGTCCCTTATCAAACCAATTTCACGACCGCACGCGGCACGTGTGGCAGAGAGAGAGAGAGAAAGAGAGAGAGAGAGAGAGAGAGAGAGAGAGAGAGAGAAAGTGAGAAAGAGAGTGTGTTGTTGCTTCAGGAGCTGAGGTGCTGCTTTCCATAATAACCCCCTCAGAGCTCCCTTGACCCTGTCTCAAGCACAATATGTGTCAGATGGTAGAGGCTCTTCTGGGCATTTAGTCAGGTGTAATAATGACTGAATAGAGCATGTTAAACAGCAACTGTGTGTGTGTGTGTGTGTGTGTGTGTGTGTGTGTGTGTGATCACGTGTGTGAGAATGTGTGTGCCTCAGACAGAGATTATTTTGATTGAGCACCCCTTTGACTGACAGCTTGGCCTTGTATTGCAGAAGAGGGCTATCAGCGGCGGGTGACGTTGGATGACGAGGACAGCACTGTCCTAATTTACGACAACTGGAAGCAGGTGAGTGCCACTCAGCGCTTGTTTGGCCGCCTCAGCTCAGCTATCAGTCACTCCCACCGTCCGCAGGCCTTCTGCAAATCCAACTCAAAAATCCCCTGTGTTAAAATTAGGAGCAGGATTTCGTATGCATTTGTTTGTTTGCGCAAAGGGAGACAGCAAACAAACTAGAAAAGGCGCACACACACACACACATAGCCAGCAAGAGAGAGTGAGAGAGAGAACGACGTGTGTGTATGACTCTGACTGACCTTTCACTACCCCTTGTAAAAAGGAAAAGAAAAAATACATTTTTTATTTTCTCGTAATTTGTCCCATTTCATGGTTTGGCTTGAAGTGTCATACCACATTCTATTTGATAGTGAGTGTAGTTCACAAGCCTACAGTCTATTTGAAGCAGCCAGAGAAAGAACGCAGTGAAGTTGAACCGTGTTCATTAGCTTGGTCAAAAGGACTTTTTAAAGAAGCAGAAGCAGCAACTCTAGTTGTGTTGTTTTCCTTTTTATCAAAAAGAATGATGCCAGTGGAGATGAAACTAGCCTGCAAACGATGTGGGATTGGCCCGGTGCTGAGTGCCTGGCCCAGCCCTCGTCCCAGAGAAGTAGTTCCTCGTTTGTTTCTCTCGAAGCATCTGCTGTACTGTATGCGGCTGAATAATTTAAACTGTGCCATGTCTAGCCCAGGGAAGGCATCATTTAGGTCAGTGCACAAGCCCTGTCTCTCTGTCTTTCTCTGCCCACACCTCATTCTTTCGCTCTTCTTCTTGTTCTACTTCTTCTCGTGCCCCCATTGCCAATTCTTACTCTGTCCTTCACCCTCTCTTATTAATTTTCTCCCCTCTTACTTCCTTGTTTTGCTTTTCACAATCCTCTGGAGGGCTGTGCCCTCTCTCTCTCTCTCTTTATGTCTGTGTGTGTGTTTGTGTTCAGCTGTAGCCTTTCACTGCTCCCTTCTTTTCCACCCCTCTGTAGCAGAAGTCCAGCTGGGATTTGTAAAAATCCGAGTGGCTTTGACTGGCACGTGTCAGTGTGTTGACGTTGTTGTTGATGCCGGTGATCGTATTAAGTGGATGGGCTCATAATAGGGGGCACTGCGCCACCCTCTGTATCAGCCACTGGATGCACTCCAGACCCCGCCCTGTCCGCCGTGCCGCACTGCGTGCAGCTTCACATCACATCACCCTTGACCCCGGGAACTGGGCCGTGGAGTCAGATCTTCACGATCACATGTACATACACAACCACCCTCCCCCCTCCCACCTAAATGCCTTCCCTGTGGTTGTCATGACGACCGGCATGCAGAGTGGAGCGGTGATGTGATGTGAGCAGGGCTGCCCTCGTGCGAGTCTGTGATCTCAGTTGTGGTGACTTTTAAACCTGTTCCTGTGGAGCAACAAGGTGTGCCGTGATTATTTTTTGTTTGTTGTCCAGTCCAGTCCAGAATGAGTTTTTGTTTATCCAGAGGCTGTTAAACTACAGTATAATTCCCGTACGAAATGGCTTTCAACACACAAGCATATTATGTATTTATGATGTTGCATTGAGGGGATTATACAGACATTTAAATGCCTGACTCTCTATCCCTCTGATGCCATGGATGTAGCTTCTGTCGTTTTCGATGGAGATTCCATGTCTCAATCAGAAGTTGTTGTTCTTACCGATTTTATTGCAGTATTTAAGCCAAAATAAGAAGATGAACTCAGGATGAATCTTAGCTTGATATTAGCGCGCTCACCTTTTAAAAATATATCTGTCACCTCCCACATATCTTTTGTTTGGTTGACCCCTACAGTCAATTAAATATAACCCCACTATCTGACCCTTACTCAATCAGAACGCGTTACCTATATGGCCAAAAAACAATTACAAAAAGCAACTGTCGTAGCTGCAATATGTTTCTCAATAAATCAATGCATATCTTGAGAGTTCATCCTTGTTCATCTTACACAAAATATTCCTACACTTCAGTTCAAGCTGAGTCGTGCAACTTTTTAAAATAGAGTCAATACCCTGCAAGTAATTAAACCCATAAACTAGCAATGTCTCAACTCTTTGCTGCTGTAAAAGCAGTTTGCAAAGTGTACTCTGTGTACAGCTGACACCAGTAAACGGGGCATCCATGACCACACAGTGAGCCCTGATACTGCAATGCTGCCAACCACAACCACAGTGAACTCATTCTGCCACCTTATCACATCAGGGGCAGCTGCAGTGAAAACCACATATCACAGTCTCCATACTGCCCAGCCCTGAACAATACAGCACAATACAATACAATGCACCTCACAACACAACACAGCACAGAGTAGCATATCACCTCACAACATAGCACAGCACAGCACAGCACAGCACAGCACAGCACAGCACAGCACAGCACAGCACAGCACAGCACAGCACAGCAAATCACAACACAACACACTACACTACAGCATTCTACACAGCACAGTAGAATGTTATTGTAACTCCCCAAGTAGTATCTGACTGACCTGACCTGGATCTGGCCCTGATCCGGCGCAGGTTTGTCTTTGAGCCTGTGACTGTCCGGGTCACCTTGCTTATGCCCACAAATTACTCATTCACTTCATCCACCCAGGAGCAAGAGCAGCGAGCACATCACATACTTAGTATGCTGGTATACACATTACATTACAACACACTGTGTGGCAAGAGCACACACATAAATACACACACACAATCACACTCATACATACACACACACACACACCCTCTTACGAAAGCGTCCACGTGTAGTCATTGCCTGCAGTGTGGACTGCCTTGGTAAGCCCTGAGAGAGCTTTTTGACAGTGAAGGCAAAAATGGCTTTAATAAGTCAACCCGCTTCTTAAAATAGCTTTGGACGTTTGCTTAGCCACGTTTTTGAGCGTTGAGAATGTCCTCCCTCCATCTCCCTCTCCCTCTTTCTCTCACTAACTCCCTTCCGCCATCTCTGTTTCTCCCTCTCTTTTTTTCTGTTACTCCTTCGCTCTCTGTCTTTCACTCTGCCTGCCTCCTTCCCTCTCTCACCCCTCTATCCCCTCCTCTCTCTCTCTCTCCCTCTCCCTCTCTCTCAACAGTGGCCACTGTCTGTTTGCGTCCCTCCAGCAGTAAACAGCCACCCGGCTCTGTGTAATGTGAAGGGGATGGGGGATGGCAGCTAGCTGGATAAGGGGCTGCTGCAGACGTGGCAGCTCCGCCTGGCAGGCCAGCAGTGAATAGGGTTAGAGTTTGAGCCCGGCCCGCTCACCTGAGCTGTGCACCTGAGTCGTCAGTCACAGCTGGGACATTCCGTCACCACGTTACAACAAAGCCCCAGACATGTTTCACTAACCATCAGTAATTGTAGTTCATGCACTTAATCTATGTGTCTATCTGTCTGTATAGTTCTCTCTGTAATCTATCTATCTTTATCAGTCTTTGGCCAGAACCAAAGCCTCTTGAATGGCGCTTCACAATTTAGTGTTTATCTGTCTATATACCTCCCTCTCCATCTATCTGTCTAAATCTCTCAGTTTATCAATCTCATTCTAGCTGTGGCCAGAGCCAAAGCTTGTGCACTTGAACTGTGAACTGGGACCACTTGAACGGAGCATTCAGTCCCCACACAGGGCCCTTGATCTGTAAAGATGGCCATTATGGATTATACTGTGTGAAGTGTATTTTTTGTATGGAGATCAGTCCATCTACCTATCTCTCTAAAGCTTATTCACCTGAATGGAGTGTTCAGTCACCACCACCTGCCCTTGACCCATTCAGATGGCCATAATTATATTACTTTATCCTGTATTGTACAGTTTGTATATCTGTGTATCTATAAATACATGTCAGTTTATTCATTTATCTTTGTCTGTCTGTGGCCAGAGACAAAGCTTGTTCACCTGAGTGGTGAACCCGCCACTACTGAGTAAAGCTTTTAGCCACGACGACACCCAAAGCCCTTGATACCCATCATTAATAGATCAGGTCCCTGGGTGAAATATTCATGGTGGAAAGACTGCTGACGTGTGTGTGTGTGTGTGTGTGTGTGTGTTTGTGTGTGTGTGTGTGTGTGTGTCTGCCGTGTGGATTAATGGGTTTCAGATCTGACCGTCCATCCCAGCCGGCCTGCTCATAAAGTGTGCGTTACTGCCTGTTTACACTTGAAAGACAAGATCAGGGATGAGTTTATATACTAGAAGAGATTTAAAGACGGTGTCTGAGAGGGGCTCAGGTGTGCTGGGCTTAAGCGTACAGCCAGGATAGACTCATTCTGGTGTGACTCATGAGGCTGTCTATGAATCTGTTCAAATGTGTGTGTTTGTGTGTGTGTGTGTGACTTTGGATGTTTGTGTATGTATGTCTGTGTGTGCTTATATCTTTGTGTGGGCAACTGTGTATGTGTGTATGATGTGTGGTATGTATATGTTTGTATGTATGTGTGTTGGCTTGCGTGTTATTTATGAGTTGTGTGTGTGTGTGTTTACGTGTGTGTGTGTGTGGAGGTGTGTTTTTTTTTTTGTGTTGTTAGTGTCAGACTCTGACAGATGGCCCAGCTAGGTCCCTCCTTAGGGATGTGGGCACTCATTCCAGCACAGAAGAACCAACTCAGCAACCGCACCGCTAAGCCTGACATCCAATTATCAGATTTTCACTTTGCCCATAGATGATGAAGTAGTCCCTCTCATCCCCCTCCCTCGTTTCTCTCCCTCCCTCTTGATCCGTCACCCCCTCTCTTATTACTCCCCAAAGTCTCATTGTCTGTTCCTTTTTAATCTAGCATCCCCCTCTAGTTTTTCTCCCTTACATTTCCCCCACCCACTTTTCTCTCTGTTTCTCTCCATCCCTCTCTCTCTCTCTGTCTGCCCTCTCTCATTCCCCTCTCTCTCTTTCACCCCCAGTCTCTCATTCCCAGCCACCCCTCTTACCCTCCTTTATCTCCTCAAATCTCTCTCTCTCTCTCGTTTTCTTTCTCTCTCTCTGACCTCTCATGGCTCAGGACTCTGGCCTCTTTCCACTTTAATCTGGGCTCCTCCAGGGGCCTTCTCCAGTGCCACTAATGCTCCAGGAAAAGGTGTGTTTACGCGCACGGCTATTGCAGACTGGCTGGCGGGTGCGCGGAGCAGTTTTAATAGCATGCCATGTTACGGCTCTAATCTGCTTTGCCCTGACCCCTTCTGAACTCGCCTTGTTTTTTTTCCTTTTTTTTTCTATTGAACATTGCACTTGTGATTTGTGTGGCGATTTTTTTACTTAGTTTTTAACCAATATCTTTTGAGGATTAAGTGCATTGCAGGCCAGGCAGCAAAGCTGTGGCATGGTGGTGAATCATATTCATATTTGTACAGCTTACAGTTTATGGCATATTCCTTTACCTATATGAGTGTATACATTTTTATCCTGGATGGGATTATTCCACACAATGAGATTATTTACATGAATCCCAATCGGATGATTGTTTCTCTATGATTGAGGCATGTATAATCTCATGATTAGAATAGCTGCCTCTTGCAAGCACACTGGTTCTGCACCTGGAACCATAGGATAACTTTAAAGATCTCTATGATTTACATTACCTTATCATAAAATACATAACATAAGCATATGTTGTGAATCAAGTGACATTACAGGTATACCCAATGGATTTTAGCATCAGCTTTCAAAAAGAATGCTCAGCATCCTTAGCAGGGAAACACATGCAAGACGAATAAATGTGAAAATTAGGAGAGAAACTGGGTGTTTTTTGTGTGTGTATGTGTGTGTGTGTGTGTGTGTGTGTGTGTGTACAATAGGAGGGAGGGGAAGGGGGAAGCTGACAGATGGCCTGGACCATGGCGAGTGCACAGGGAGAGAGAGAGACCGAGATGAGATTGGCGCTGGCAGGGCACTCACATAGCGCCCATTCATCGCTTCCGACCCAACAGCCTCTGATCAGGAAGAACACTCTCCATCATAATGCCCATTATTGATCTCTCCTCCACGCCACAGTTTATTAACCCCTTAAACTCTCCATTCTCCAAAATCCATTCTCCCTCTCACTCCACAACACCATTCACCCCACTCCCCCTGCCCTGTTTGTGTGTATGAGTGTGTGTGAAAGTGTGGTTGTGTGGTTGTGTGTGTGTGTGTGTGTGTGTATGAGTGTATGAGATTGTGTGAATGTGTATGTTTGTATGTGTGTGTATGAGTGTATGAGAGTTTGTGAATGTGTGTGTTTGTGTGAAGGGCAGTGACAGGTGGTGTTGGTGGTGGTGGGGGGAGGGGCTTTCGGCCGCCTCCATGCGGCTAGCTGGCCCCTCCAGAGATGGAAGCCGTTTCTGGGGCTGTGAATTCCCTGTTCTGGGGGCTGTGACAGCATTGGCCAAAAGATGGATGTGAATTTTTCAGTAAGCTCTGCAAAGGGGCTGAATTCACCTTCAGGGAGAGAGGGGATGTAGGACAGCATCAAAAGAGCCTCGCCGCAGCTATGGTGCTGCCTCTGGTTTGTGTGTATATATGTGTGTGTGTGTGTGTGTGTATGTGTATGTGTGTGAGTCGGTGTGAGAGAGGGTGTGTGAGTGAATATGTGATGTATGAGAGTTTGATGTGTACGTGTGTGTGTGTGTGTGTGTGTGTGTGTGTGTGTGTGTGTGTGTGTATAAGTGTTTGTGCACACGTGTATTATGTGTATTGTGTGACTGTAGCCATACCTCTGAGATGCCTCCAGCTTCCAGTCACAGCGCAGCCTCAGCTTCAGGGTCCCTTGTGAAGAGAAAGTGTATCCCACTTAACCTCAATTTCACACTAATACTCTTTTGACAGAACTGAAGGATCAGGTCTGAGAAGCCATTGTGTTTCCTACCTGATAAAGGATACGCCAATCTGACACCGCAGTCTCAGAGCCGATTGCTCTGTCACAGTCATTGTGGCAGCATCTGCCAAAACATCCAAAGCTGGCTGTGACAGTTTGGTTACCAACCGCAGCCTGTTTTAAAGCGGTGTAATCTTCTTTGCTGTTGCACCCATTATGTTATTGCTCGACATGTTGTCTGAATGTGTACACCTTGTTTTTTTGTCTGTTTATTTAATATTTTGTGTGTGTTTGATTGACAGGACCTGTCGACGCTGCAGTGCGAGGTGTGCATCCTGGTATTCTCGCTGACGGACCGCCGCAGCTTCCACCGCACCTCGCAGCTCCGCCTGCTCCTGAGGGAGTCACAGCCGCACACTCCCATCATCCTCGTGGGCAACAAGAGCGACCTGGTCCGCTCGCGAGAGATCAGCACGGAGGGTAGGGACACCCACCCTCACCCCGTCACTACCACCGCTGTGATTCGCCCCCTATCCCACAAGTCTTGACTGTCTTCACTGTCCCCTTGTTGCCTTTCTCTGGGTGTGAGTTAACACTCCACTGGTGACAGACTGGTTCCCTCTCTTCCCTCAGCTCCATCTGTTGTTTCGTAAAGTAGTGCCTTCCCTTTTCTTGTTGGTGTGATCAGACAGATGTTTTGCTTCCCATTCGCTGGCTCACAGTAACCAGATCTGTTCCTTTGTGTGAAACCGTGCACAAATGCGTGTGTGTGTGCGTGTGTGTATGTGTGTGTGTCAATCTCTGCATGTAGCTGCAACACGCATGTAGCTGCAACACGTTTCTTGTGAGCTTTTTTTTCTGAAAAAGCCTAAATTAGCCTTCTATCACATTCTTCCTAACTTACTCTGTCTATCACTTTTCTTACTCTCCTTTTTCATTTCTTTATTCATCTCTCTGTTTCCTCCTTCTCTGTATCTTCCATCTATCCATCTCTTTATCTCCTTTTCTTTAATTACAGCTCTCTCTGTTTCTGTGTCTCTCGCTGTCTCCCTCTCCCTTTATCCATCCCTATCTCACTGGCCTGCATGTCTCTCCATCTGTGGGATGGCTGCTGGGCGGCTGGTGTATTGTGTGGCAGTGATGCGATGTGTGGTGTATTGTGTGGCAGTGATGCGATGTGTTCCTGCTGTGTGTGTGTTTCATGTAGTAGTGGGGTCCTGTGGCGACTTCTTGTCTTTTGGCCGACTGCACTGTTTACTATGGATTATCTCTTTCCCACAGGGGGCTGCTGCTACTATCTGTATGTGTCTATTTGTCTATGTGTGTGTTTGTGTGTGTTTAGGTATGTATGTGTGTGTGTGTATGTCTATCTGTGTGTTTGGTGCACGTTATTGTTAGGGTACTTAAAAATCTCTCTTTCTCTTTTTCTATCTCTCTCTCTCCCCCCTCCCCCCCTCTCCCTTTCTCCCCACCACCCTTTCACACATCCCTCTCTCTCTCTATGTATGGAGAGGCTAAAATGGTGCCATATGTGTGGGGAGGTGCGATAACGGGAGCGATGAACAGAAAAAGGGGGAGGAGAAGAAAAAAAGGCAGAAAGAGAAAAGAAAAAAATTCTTGGCACATTTTCATCACAAAAAAAGGTCACAATAGCTTTTTTGCAGTGTGTACGAGACTGTTGCAACTGTCTTGTTGCTTACAGACAGACAGAACAGCCCAGGTGATGAAGGTTGAGTCTGTGTGTGTTAGCGTTAGCAATGTACCACTTCTGCTCTTTCATGGGTGTGGCTCATGGCATGGCAGGCGAGAAGTGGTGGGGAGACAGAGGAAGGGTGTGTCTTTGTGTGTGAGTGGGTGAGACTGTGTATGTGTGCGTGACAGAGTGTGTGTGTAAAGACGTGCAGGACAACCTGTGCTGTACAAATGGGCTGTTTCACTGACGAAAATATAGGCAATAACTTCTCCTAAAGAAAAATTGTAAAAGAGTGACTAATATTGAAAAAGTGACTTATGAAAATGTACTGCCAACTAATTGTCCTGTTTCATGGGCATGTACAGCAACTTGTTTTAACGTGGGTTGCAGCTGTGTGGCTTAAGCAAGTCAATTAAAATGTGGGTGTATTTATTGTATATTTTTATGTATTGGGTGTGTTAGTATGTGTGTGGTGTGTGTGTGTGTGTGTTTGTGTGTATGGGGTGTATGTGTACGTGTTTGTGTGGGGTTTGTTCATGTTGGTGTGTATGTGTGGGATGTGTGTGTGTATGGGGTGTATGAGTGTGTTCTTTGTGTGTGTGTGTGTGTGTGTAAGTGTGTGTGTGGGGGGGGTATATGGGGTGTGTGTGTGTGTGTGTGTGGGTATATGGGGTGTGTATGTGTGTGTGTGTGTGTGTGTGTGTGTGAGTGTGTGTGTGTGTGTGTATGCATGGGTATATGGAGTGTGTATGTGTGTGTGTGTGTGTGTGTGTAATCCGAGTGCTGCAGTCCTCAGCAGTTCTGCGGTCTCCTCTAATGCAGACATGTAGTGTGAGAAATGATGCACGCCTATGTCTCCCTCTCCTCTCCTTGTGACATTGTGTTATCCTCATTCAGTTACACCTGAAGAGAGTGAGTTATTGACTTGGCTTGTTTAAGGTCGGTCTGTTGTTGTCAGTGAAGCTCACAGTGGATATCTGAAACCCCTGTGTTTGTGTGTGTGTGTGTGTGTGTGTGTGTGTGTGTGTGTGTGTGTGTGTTAGTGTCTGGGTGTGTGTGTCTGTGTGTGTGTTTGTGTGTATGTGTCTGTGTGTGTGGGTGTATTTGGAATGGAACAACCAAGCACACAGAAAGTGTTTGTTGCAGTACTAAACTTGTGTGTCTTTGGTGCATAGTGTCCTGTGATGGGCCCAGAGCCATAAAGTGTATTTATGATATTGAATCAAGGGCCAGTACTGCACACAGAGGCACTTAGAATGAATAGCCAGCGTTTGTGGGCAGACGAGGCTCTGTCCGTCTTTATGATAACACAACCTGCCATTTTTATATCTCCACTCTCTGTGATTAATGTCAATCCCCACCCTGCCTCCACTCATCCTCTCCTCCACTCTCCTCCCTCTGTCCTCTCCTCTGCTCTCTGTCTCTTCCCTCTTTCTCGAGCTCGGTCATACACCAGTCGATGTGCCGTGTGTGACAGTCTTGCTGAGTCAGTGAGTCAGCTGCGTCCAAGATTAGCCAGCAACACACACACACACACACACACACACACACACACACACACACACACACACACACACACTCATGCACATTGACACCCCAGCGCTATGCTGTCTCTATCCGTTACTGCTGCTGTGGTACCTGCTGTGGTCAGTGCAAACAGAAGGAAACCTCTCACTCATTCATTTAAGAGTTTGTCCTTGTTGATGTGCAAGACTGATGGTTATAGCCTGGACTCAGAGGTGAAATGATCAACTGTGTCCCTTTGATATTCTCTTGCTCTGATCCGTCACATTCTTTATTTTAGTTTCTCTGCGTCTCACTCTATCTGTCTGTCTATTTTCTCCGTTCTTCATCTTGTTCATTCTCTCTTTCCCATTCAGAGGCACAGACCACTGCTGCCATGTTGGACTCTTTCTACCTGGAGCTCTCCGCCTCGCTGGACCACCGGACCTCCGACCTGCTAGATGGCGCCGTACGGCTGGCGCGGGGCCACAGCCTGGGGCCTGACTGGCCAGACGGTCCGTCTGGGGGAGCCGGAGGCCGCCGGGAGAGCCTGACGAGCCGAGCTAAGCGCTTCCTCTCTGGTCTTGTCCCTCGCTCGCATGGCCGCATGGAGCGAGATCGGGACAGAGAGCGGGAGAGAGACCTGGGCAGGCACCGCGGGAGCCGCATGATGAGGCAGAAGTCCCGCTCCTGTCATGACCTGAGCTCAATGTGAGGTGCCACGCACACAGAGAGAGATAAAGACAGGGAAGGGGGGGAGCTAAGAAGAGAGAGATGGAGAGGGAGAGGGGGGGTTAAGAGGAGAAAGAGCGAGAGCAAGAGAGGATGAGAGAGGGGGAGAGTGAGGCAGGGAGAGAGAGAGCAAGAAAGAGAACAGGAAAGAGTGAGAGAAAGAGAGGGAGGGAGAGGGAGAGAAAGAGAGGGACAGATGCCACACACAGAGCAGACGAGTGGTGGGAGAGGTGAGGTCAGAGATTAAAAATAAAGGAAAGGGAGAAGTGATGAGTAGAGAGCGTGATGGAGGATGGAGCAACCACTAGACAGGGAATTTCTCAACAGGATAAAACGAAAACATTAATATATGCTGTTCAATTCCCTTCCCAAATAAACACAGCAGACCCAGTCTCACACAAACACACACACACACAGTCTCACACAAACACCAAACACACACCCAGTCACACACAAAAAAACACACACACACACACACACTGTCTCACACAAACACACATGCAGACATACTAATTCACACTCACAGTAACATATAGCAGGGATGAAATTAAGCTCATATATAAACTGTCAGAGGTCTTATAGCCATAATATTATCCTTTTAGAAGCATGCTGTATAACAGAGTAGAGCTTGAGGTTATGAGAACCCCCCCCCCCCTCCCTTCCCTTCCCCCATGGCCCTTCTCCCCTCCATCCAAGGCTCCAAGATTGTAACACAGTGTTATATTTTCTGCATGGGCCTATAGCAATGGAGCACTTACCAAGAGATGACAGTAATAGGACTGAACAACACCCCTCGCAGTGGAATGAAACAGGATCGAGTTTGGCTTTGCAGTGGGACTCTTTGTACAGAACTGGATCCCTTTATAGATATCACTAGTGCTGAATGTTTAGACAATTTGTGCGGTAAGTGACTAGACAGGAAGAAACTAGAGAATCTAAAATACCATGTTCAGGCAATACCGTTCCAAAGGTATTATTCTTTCAATAATGCATGAATTATTTGATAGAGTGACATCTCAAACATGTGATGCATTTATAAGGCGCATTTATAAAATAACGGTGGCATCAGAAGCACAAATGAAAAGAAATCATCCAAATGGCCTTAAAAAGGTTAGCCAAATAGTCATTCGCCATGGATCCAAACAATGCAGCATTAAAAGCAATGGGGTGTCTGCCTATCTCCTGTAGGGAGGGTTGGCTCTTTGTAAGGCGTCAGTGAGCCCTGCTGTCTGGAGTCAGTCTGTCCCATCTGGAGTGTGGTGGACACTGAAATCCTCACCTCCGCTTTCGCATCAGGCAGCTCCCTGTGACCTGTGAAATCTGGCCGCCACAGAAATACGGGAAAATGTGAAAACAGACGGCTGAGGCGGAGAGTAGTGGACAAATATTGGAGGAGGAAAAAAGAGAGAGCGAGAGAGAGAGAATAATTAAATAAATTAATAAATAAAGCAATATGTGCAGCCATGCAGTGGCTTCATGACTACGTTTAGAACTGATGAAAGAGCCTGTGGTTCCTATGGGACAGTGGGTGGTAGTAGGAACACTGGATGAGCAAAGATCAAATAGGAAGAGGTGAAAAACAACACACTCAGAGGTCAGAGGATAGAACTACTTTCCACTGCCATTCTTCATGTCACAGTCTTACGGGAGAATTCATTCAAGCCACTTAACTTTACTGGCTAAGTGACTCAAATGAAGTTCACTCCCCATAGAAATAAACTTGAATTTTGTTTCTATGGTCCACTTTTTTTCCCTTTTCTTTTTCTTTTTTTTTAAAACTGTGTCAGCACGTTGTACATATCACAAAATAGAGCATTGCTGTGAAGGCTGGCCGCACAAGCTTATGCAACGAGGGAACGTTCTGGAAACGCTCCTCTGATGTCAACATGGCAGCATCGTATTCACATGTGCTCACTTGTTGGTCACTGTTGCTGAATCGTCATCACTCTGTATTTGGAAGAGATAGAATAAATGTGTTTTTTGGTCATAATACTTTGGAGACTCATTTATCTCATTCATATCTCTCTGTACTAAGAAACTCAAAATACTTGAAATGCATTTAACTATACTCATAATCATGAATCAATCATAACCATGAATTAATCATGAATCACTTAATTTCCCCTGAAACCATGTACAAACCATGAATAATGGGGGCCTTATTTTGGAGACCCATTCCCTTTATTTCTCTTAACTTGTTGGTATGTATTTGAATCTTGAAACCTCAAGATTCCAATCAGACGAAGTTTTTTCGCATCATCGGCTGCCAGACAACAACTGGATGGGTCAGTGAACTCTCAGGCGAGAGGAAGCGAGTCGAGATGACTATGACAAGCGATTGTTGCCTAGCGACTGTTGTCAAGGAGATAAAGACACAAGCCATGCCCCATGCCACGAATATGAATGAATTGTTTCACTACCTTTTGTATTGGGAAAGATGCTTGAGATCAATGCTGTGCATCTAAGATTGAAAAAGAATCTAAGATCTAAGACAGCCATCGACCAGTCGTTAAACTGAGGGTAGAGAACAACAACGCTAAAGATCTGCCAGGTTTTAACGCTTAGAGCTGCAAGTGAGAAGGAGAGTACACAGACAAAGAAAAAGAGGGTGAGAGGAAGCACAGAATTGGGTTGCAATTGATTTATGGTCTTGTCTGAAAGAGTTCAGCACAACAGACAGGCCGTTTTATCAACCTGGATATCAATAGCCACTGGGACTACAGAGCTAAGACGCCAGCCTGTGGCCTAGCTAAATGAGGCATATAGTGCCCTTACAGGGGAAAGAAATAACAGAAAAGAAGACATAAATGTACATGCCCAGCTCAAAATAAAGTGTAGGTTTACTCAAATGAATCGTCAGTTATATAGTGAATAGACTGGGTGGCTGGCGGGAATGGAAGGTATGTTTATCTTCCATTTGTGTGAAAGTGACAGGCCCGCCATCAAACTGAATGTGAAATATAACCCATATGAATTTTCAGTCCAGTCAATTGCAAATAAATGGGCAAATTGACTCCAGTCAATTTACAGACAGTATTTTACATAAAGATGGCTTTCATTTAATTCTTTAATAAACAAATGCAAAAATAAGTGAGTCTGTGTCATGTATAGAGTAATATTTTCATCACTGGTAGTCAGGGCTTGGACTGTTCATAGTCATGATGCAATACCTTTTCAGACTTCATAAGGTCACTTTGCCTGTGCCATTCTCCTTCATTTATCTCAGATTAGCACCGCACACAAATATGAAAGCTTCCACACACTGATAAAATGAGGAGCTTAAGCCCCACGCCTGAACCAGCACTGATGGTACTCAGATAAACGGTGCAAAAATCCCTGCTGAACACACATAATTCCCACTAGTGCTGCTAATGCTTTGGGCAACCGGGGACATTTAGCGGGCAAAGAGGCAGGACACATCTACATGCAAATACTCTTAATAGGGATTAATTGTTGACCGAGTGACAAAAGGGCAGTTGCATAGTTTCCACTGTTAAACCAGGTCAAGAGAAAATGTCTTTAACCAAAGGGAAATTTCGGGAATTTTCAATCTGGGCCCTATTTTTGCTTTTGCTTTTGCTTTTGCTAAGGACAATTAACGATTGAAATCAGTCCAGTATTGAGATGGTACACTCAACCAGAAACTGCAAAATGGCAATATAATGTAATCCCATTGGGCAAGCATTCATGTCAAAGTACATTTTGACCCAAAAAGATGGGAAAATATGATCCCAGGTTAAAAAATCCTGAGGTTTTCCTTTAATGACTGCAACTGTACAGTAACACAATCCAAATGGAATGACTAACACTTGAAAAAAATCCTGGGCAAGGACATGTGTTAACATACATAATTCATGAAAAATACATTGAGTGAAAAGATTTTAAAGGTAAATATTAACACATGCTCCATATTAATACACTGCCATCTAGTGGATTTTTACAGGCATGAGACATCACATAAAGATCCATCTTAAAGGTATAGTCTCTGTTGTTATCCCATACACTTTTTGTCAAATTCAGTGAAACGGCCCTTTAGCTGTCTGTTAAGTGTTTGCGATCCAAACAACTCCAGTGTTTGTACACAGTCCTTGCCCTGTAAATGGGAAACATTTGGCATACAAATGTCTGACAGAAAACACTGTACATGTTGCCTCTCTGCAAGGGGCTGTCCAGTATAAGACGATCCGCCTACTCTCTAAATTATTAGGGTCACTCCACACTATCCGTTACTTATGTTACACGCCTCCAGACCCCTCCACATACGTCCTACTAGGCAACACCTTTCACCTCCGCTTGTGATGCATGGCCAAGAAACTGTCTTTACTCGACCTCCCCCTGTTCTTCCACTATATCTCAACAATTTACAACACACACAAACAATTATACTTCAGTTGACCAGTACTGATCAGGTGTTCTTACTTTCCATAGCAGATTTAAGAGATTTATTATTGATATACGCCTGTTTATACTCCTGTTTTATTCATACATTTGCACTTAATATAAGTCCCCCTTCTAGTCTCCTCCTTTATGGCTTTCTCTTTCCCCTAACTCTGTCCTTGTCATCCCTCTGCATCTCTCTTGGGCAGGGACTCAGGCAGATGGGTACCCCTCCTGGACTAGGTCCTGCTGATAGTGTCAACAGAGCTTTCTTTATCAGTGTTACCATGTGGCCTCAGGCTCTGTAAATTACCTAGAGACAAGAATTTGGATTTCAACATTCCATAATCCAGCTGACATACACCCACTGCTCTTTTGGGTCCTGCTACAGAACTACTTGTGGTGAAAATCCACTGGGAAATCTCTGTTAGAATGATGACCTATATGGCCTTAAAAAAAAGACCTGCTGACCGAAAAAGACCGATTACTGCACTGCAAAATAATGATTTTGTAAATCCTGACATAGCCATTCACCTCCGTCAGAATCCTCCGATTCTACAGAGTGGCTTACTGGAAGCCGGTAAGCTAAGCAATCAAGCACTGAAGTACTAAAAGAACAAAAAGGGGGAAATAACAGTTGAAATCTTGTGAAGTAAGTTATAAAAGAAGGAAGATACAAAAGAGATGGCAAAAGAGGAAGAGAATAAGACAACAGTATAACGAGCAGCTCATTTGAAA
Source organism: Sprattus sprattus (assembly GCF_963457725.1). Taxonomy (NCBI): domain Eukaryota; kingdom Metazoa; phylum Chordata; class Actinopteri; order Clupeiformes; family Clupeidae; genus Sprattus; species Sprattus sprattus. The sequence continues at coordinate 17,864,962 of NC_137923.1, forward strand.
ATGGCAATTAACCACACTTGTACACACAACTATGCAAACTAAAACAGGGAGTTCCTGCTTCTCCTCTTCCACACATGAGGATTTTACATGGTTCTTATTGTCACCACACAGACAGTTCCTATATATTCATATGTTTCTATATGTTCCCTATATATATGTAAATATCACTCACCTTACAAAAACTAATCCCCCCCCCCCCCCCCCCCCCCATTTATGTCAATGTATATGATGGCAGATGAAGCACTATGCGTCACAACAGCCCCCAACCTCCTGCAGCTATATGAATCTGATCTCTGCTGCCATCTAGTGACTTAATTCATTAACACCTTGCAATACACACTGGCTTCAATGCTCAAAACCATGTGCTACACCTATTTTTATGAAAACACCCCCCCTACAATGTGGACCACTGCAAACACTCTCTTATTACACTAATGCAGATTGTGTCGTGATCTGATGAACCAGACTGGCTAATGACCTCCGAGGTTTTCACAAAGCAATGCAAGCCAGTGAGCCTGGGGAAAGTCTGCAAACAAAGAACGCGAAGGGTCAGGCAACAGACCATTTTAATGGGGGAAAAAATACATACACTATCAAACAAGTGCCGGTGGCCAAGATTTTTCTCCAAAACACAAAAGAACCATTATAGTATAAGATTTAATTTAGATTAAGCACTCTATAAAAACAGATCAGTGAAGAATAAATTCAGAATGTTGGTCATGGAGCATGACATTTCACAGATTGGATCAAAACAAAACTATCATTGACATCCTCTTGGGGATTTTTTTGTAATACTACCTTAATCTTGTCATAATAAATCCTTTCCCTGAGTCTTTACCCAAGCAAGGCCACGCTCCTCTAAGTGGAATGGGGTATGTGTGAGAACATTTCAGCTCTGCGAAGATACAGGCCTGGCCTTGTTGCAGTTGGCCAACCTGTTTGCGTGTTTGGCCTGAGAGTGTTTTTTCAAGTACGCAGCCGAGCTGAACGTCTTCTGGCAGCCGGTGCAGCTGTACCGCACCGGACCCAAGTGATTCTGCATATGCACAGCCAGGCTTGAGCTGGTGCTCAGGCTCTTGCCGCACTCTGTGCAAACGTATGCCTTCTCACCCGAGTGGATCTGACAGTGCTTTCTGAACGTGTCCCTTCGTGTGAACGTCTTCCCACACTCGCCGCAGTCAAAAGGACCCTCAGTGGAGTGGGTAAGAAAGTGCAACCTTAGCGTCTCCACGGTGTAAAACCCCTTTGCACAGTGAACGCAGCAATGGGACCTCTTCGCAGCATGGGTCTCCTGGTGCTTTTTTAACCCTGCTTGTCGTGCAAAGCTCTTCCCGCACTCTGTGCAGTGGTGAGGCTTGTCATCAGAATGGACCTTCTTATGGCTGTTCAGAGCAGTTGAATGATGAAAGGTTTTCTGGCAGACAGAGCATATGTAGGGCTTTACATCCGTGTGGATTCGCTCATGCTTTTTCATGTCGCTAGACGAGACGAAGCCCTTTCCACAGTGGCGGCAGAGGTAGGGCTTTTCCCCTGTGTGAATCCGCTGGTGCAGTTTGAAAGAGTTGGCGTGCCTGAAGCGTTTGCCGCAATCTGTGCATTTGTGAGGCGTCTCGGAGGAGTGGATTCTCCGGTGCGACATCAGGTGGTCCATGCGCCTGAAACCAACGCCACACTTGGAGCACCTGAATGGGCGCTCGTTGCCATGGACGACCTGGTGCTGCTTGAGGTCAGACATTCGCAGGAAGGACTTCCCGCAGGCCTGGCAGTTGAAGTGCAAGTCACCCATGTGTCTGCCCATGTGCACCTCCAGATCCCGCTTTGTGATGAAGCTCTTGCTGCACTGGGGACATGGGAATGGCCTCTGGCCTGTGTGCGACAGCTTGTGAACCCTGAGCGAGGACGCCGTCACAAACGCCTTGTCGCACTCGCCGCACTGGTGCTCTTTCACACCGGCGTGTCTTTTCTTGTGGAGATTCAGAGTCGATTTGCGACCGAAGCCGACCCCGCACAGGCTGCATAGGAAAGGCTTGTCCCCGGTGTGGGTGCGCAAGTGCGACACAAGGCCACTCTGCCTGGTGAACTTGGCTGGGCAGAGGGCACAGCAGAACAGCTTATCTCCAGTGTGCAGACGCAAGTGTAGGGTCAGCTCATGCTTGCTGGCATAGCTTTTCCCGCATGCCGTGCACTTGTGAGGTTTAGAGAGATTGTGGACGTGGCCGTGTGCTTTGAGTGCCCCGGCGCTCCTGAAGGTCTTCCCACACTCGGGGCAAAGGTTGGACCGCAAGCCTCCTGATGTCAGCTCTGAGGATGAGGTCAGACTTTCATTGGGCAGAGTATGGTCTCCATCAGCCAGGGCAGCTATATAATAAATAGACTCACTTTTGATCTCGTTTGGGGCAGCTCTGAAACACTCCTGCTGGACTGCATTAATTTCACGGGCTTGTTCCTCTTCCTTTACGCTAAAATACATTAATACATTAAAATGCATTGGTATTTATAATGCAAGTATTCAATTTTACATAAATGTATGTATGTATTCTGAAGCAGAATATGTGCAGTCAGACAATTGCTGCTCACCCATTTGCTATCTGCTCGGTCTGAAAGATGAGAGAACACAGGAATATAAACACAAACAGAGATATGCCATTTTGAAATAACACAAAGCCTATAAATGGTTGATACCCACCTTAAAACAGTCAATTTTGTCTGTTTGCAGCTCACGTTTACTTGAGTAATGGGATGGAATTCTCTCATACTTCTTGGTTTTACACTTAACCATTATGTTTGTATTTCCAGAATAGCGTGGCTCTTCCCAGTTGATGCCACTCTATGACACTATGTTGAAAGTAAATTCTCAATTCGTCAGCTTCACTGCACTCTGTTGGTCTTAAAGGGGGCTCTCCTGTTAGTTTAGTAGAGATAAAGAAACAGCTGTCCTATTTAGTTGCTCACACAGTGGCCTAAACACTCACAGGTGGACTCAAGGGATAGGATGTGTGATTAAACATGTATTAGCGTGTTTTTCCATCAAGCCAAACCAGATTACTTGTCATATTTGCATAAAAAAAACATTACCTTTTTTGTTTAGGCCTGGCTTAATATTGAGAACGTGTCTAAGGCAGTTCTGGGAATCCCATAAAACAAACCTATTTCAGAGATTACCGGGCAGATCAAGGAACTTTATCTGCGTGTCCATGGCTATTTGTACAACTATTTGTACAACTTCACGATAAAGTCAACAACCCAGATCAGCTTTGTGGTGACATTGCAACGTAAGACAACACGTGTTTGAGGTAACGACCGTTGAGTAAAATAAATCTGTTTCATATTTCTGGTCATCAAGCCGTTGCACGTGTGTTTACCTTGCGAGCTGCCTCTACTCCTTTGAAACAGCAGGCTTTCCGACATGTATACCAATTAGACAGCAAACTTGTTCGTCACTGACTTTTTAGATTCAAATAGACACGCCCACATCCTATGGAGTTAGAATAATATTCTAAATCCCCAAATAAATGTCACGCGATTCACGAATGTATACACAAAAGTATTTATCAAAACATAATTATTTGTCTGTTAAGTTTCAGTTAAATTAAGTCTCATTTCCTGCTAACAAGCCAAGGTGTATATGCTAATACAGCTGAATATCGATTATCTAAGCGTGTGATTTATATGCGAATTAGTCTCGAAAATACATATGTGAATTTCTTGACATTTATTGGCGAATCACGAATACATTTGTGAATCGCGTGACATTATTTATTTGTGAATTTAGAAACGACTCGAACATTCGAACTATGGTCTACTCATCAGCGTCCACACGACAGACCGCATGGGAAACGGCGAAATAACGGCAAATCTGTCCAATCTTGTGCTCCTCATAATTTACACCTTTACTAATCTTGAAAAATAGCACTGATGTTTAAATTGGTAATCTATGATGATTAGGCATTTATTTCATACCACGAAGCAAGAAGCACTGGCTTCATTTGTATCACCACTACAGCCACTGACGTTAATTCTCTCGTTTTCCTGGGAAGGTAAAAGTTCCTTTTATCTTTTATGCTGGCAACATTTTGTGTTATATATTTTTTTAACTACTTAAGATAATAACTACAATGCTTCGTGTAATAGCAATATGGCATACATAATAATTACTAGGTAGGTTCCAGTACTGAGCTAAGGAGTACAGTCAAAGTAAACGTTATCGGACATGATCAGGTGTAAATAATACATGTATGGTGTGTAAAGGATCACATTTAGATCCTACATAAAAAGGAGACTACTACACTGTGCTTGAACCCATAACCCCTGTCTGCATTAAGACCATAATCACTTATGTAAAACATAAGACACAGGGGCATTTATTGTGGACAAAGAACTTCTTAAGATGGATACAAAAAAGTAAAAAGGTCACTCAAGAAGGTCACTAAACATCTTCCTCTTCTTTGAGTCCCCTGTTTGAATTTCCATCCAATGAGCCTTTCTCTTGCCAAAGTGTGCCAGGCCAAATTTGGGCCAGATGTGTCGCCCAAACTGATCTGACCTTAGCTGTGTTTCACTGGGAACTGAAAGAGAGGGAAAGAGGGGTTAGTTATATTCTAATATGTATGTAATATAGAGTATAAAAGAGACTAATAACAAGAGTAGGCACTGTGCCTCCAATCTCCTCACCAAGTTCCTGTGCAATGTTCTGTCTTTGGCTCACGGTGGCACTATTCCACACGGCCTCCAAAAAGCGGCTCCCATACCTAGAACAGGCCAGCTGGACATAGGTTCCCTACAGAGAGAAGGGATCAACTTCAGCAAGACGGAACATTTACGCCTCAGTTACGTCACAATACTCCATAATAACTGTCTAGTTCCACTCAAGTTTCAGAGTCATCATTTTAGTAATCAGTCAAAAATAGAAGCTCTCTCAGTTAGAGGAGTGTTTGTCTTTCTTTTTTTTTTCGGTTGCTGGTAGGAAGGTTGCTCCCCTGGCTGTTCCCATTGCCTTGTGTAGGTAACGCAACACATGAATCTTTGATGAATCCATGATGTTTGACTTATGTAACCAATTACACCATTTGAGCTGTTGATATTGATGTTTTCGTATTAGCCAAAATCCTCAGGGCCCAATTTGGATTAACATTATGTATACATTTGGAATTTCGAACTTTCCATAGAAAGTGAGTACACTTCTTCAACACGGCTTCATAATTACTTCCTGAATTACTGATCAAATCTTGGATCTGACACTGAGTGGTGATTCTGGATGCAGCGCTTTTTTACCTCAATTTTCCTCAGGATTTTGCCCTTGCCCTTGTCACTACATGTGGTCACCAGAGCCTGCATTGCATGGCTCCCTAGCTGGTGAGAGCCAAGGGCGAGGAGTTCCGCAGGACTCAGGCTGTGAAGGCTGTTCATGAGCAGGGAGCGGTCTTTGAATTTTGCCAGGGACTGCACCAAACAGGAGCCATGATAGCATATGGCCTCGAGGGGGCGCTACAAAAGAAACCAGACAGAGATATGTTTGATACATTTACGTTGGAAGCTTTTATCCAAAGCGACTTGCAGTTTAATGCAGGTATATATTTAACTCAGTATACAGGTGCATCTCAATAAATTAGAATATCATCAAACATTTATTTATTTCACTAATTCGGTTTAAAAAGTGAAACTCATATATAATATAGATTCATTACACACAGACTGATGTATTTCAAGTGTTTATAATCTTTTAATTTTGATAATTATAACTGATAGCTAATGAAAACCCCAAATTCGGTATCTCAGAAAATTTGAATATTACTTAAGACCAATTAAAAAAAGGATTTTTAACACAAAAATGATGGACTACTGAAAAGTATGAACATGTACAGCACTCAATTCTTGGTCAAGGCTCCTTTAGCATGAATAACTGCAGAAATGTGGCGTGGCATGGAGGCGGTCAGTCTGTGGCACTGCTGAGATGTTATGGAAGCCCAGGTTGCTCTGATAGCGGCCTTCAGCTCTTTTGCGTTGTTGGGTCTGGTGTCTCGCATTTTCCTCTTCACAATACCCCATATATTCTCTTTGGGGTTTAGGTCAGGCGAGCTTGCTGGCCAATCAAGCACAAAGATACCATTGACCCTAAACCAGGTACTGGTACCTTTGGCAGTGTGTACAGGTGCCAAGACCTGCTGGAAAATGAAATACGCATCTCCATAAAGCTGGTCAGCAGAGGGTAGCACGAAGTGCTCTAAAACGTCCTGGTAGACGGCTGTGCTGACCTTGGACCTGAGAAACACAGTGGACCAACACCAGCAGATGACATGGCACCCCAAACCATCACTGACTGCGGAAACTTAACACTGGACATCAAGCAACTTGGATTCTGTGCCTCTCCTCTCTTTCTCCAGACTCTGGGATTTCCAAATGAAATGCAAAATGTACTTTCATCGAAGAAGAGAACTTTGGACCACTGACTGAGCAACAGTCCAGTCATTTTTGTCCTTAACCCAGGTAAGATGCCTCTGACATTGTCTCTGGTTCAAGAGTGGCTTGACACAAGGAATGCGACAGTTGACGCCCATGTCCTGGATACGTCTGTCCGTGGTGGCTCTTGAAGTACTGATTCCAGCTGCAGTCCACTTCTTGTGAATCTCCCCCGAATTCTTGAATGGGCTTCGTTTCACGATCCTCTCAAGGCTGCGGTTATCCCTGTTGCTTGTGCACCTTTTTCCCTTCCATTCAACTTCTCATTAATGTGCTTGGATACAGCACTCTGTGAACAGCTTGCTTCTTTAGCAATAACATTTTGTGTCTTACCCTCCTTGTGCAGGGTGTCAATGATCGTCTTCTGGACAACTGTCAAGTCAGCAGTCTTCCCCATGATTGTGTAGTCTACTGAACTAAACTGAGAGACCATTTAAAGGCTCAGGTAGCCTTTGCAGGTGTTTTAAGTTAATTAGCTGATAAGAGTTTGACACCATGAGTCTTCAATATTTAACTTTTTCACAATATTCTCATTTTCTGAGATACTGAATTTGGGGTTTTCATTAGCTGTCAGTTATAATCATCAAAATTAAAAGAAATAAACACTTGAAATATATCAGTCTGTGTGTAATCAATCTATATAATACATGAGTTTCACTTTTTAAATCGAATTACTGAAATAAATCAACTTTTTGATGATATTCTAATGTATTGAGATGCACCTGAATGTGATCCCTCAGTATCGTACCCGTGATGTTGGGGCTGTGAGCACCTTGCTTTACCAGTTGAGCCACAGGAACAGAGAATCAAGCAGATGCTATTACAGTCTTTGTAATTACCTATGTCTTATGTATAAATGTGTGTTTTTGAATACCTGTGGAGGCGGGTCGCCCTCTGCTGTCTCTGTGGGGTAGCACAACTCATAGGCGTATAAGGACAGAAAGAGAGGGAGAGAGGAGGTGTGCCGAGATGCAGGCTCATTACAGTGGAACGCCTGGAGGGAGGTGTGGAAAGAGAAGATAAGGCTATTGCAACCGATAGACCCCAGAGATACATATTAGTCATGTCAAAAGTATGGGTATGAAGTTTTAATGATAACTGCCTGTCAGTAAAAGAACTTAGGACAGCCCACTGGAATCATGATAAATCTTCTTTAAAACAAAATAACAAAGGTGTCAAGAATCATAGCTGGAAGTAATCTACTTTAAATTCAAAACATCAACATTATGAATTTGTTATGTTCACTGGTGATGCTTTCAAAATAACAGAACATTACTGCTGTGACATTATTTTAATGGAACAAGAAGGAATGTAAAGATGTCTAAGCTATTCTACATATCTAGATGTAGCCTTACAGAAACAAACTTTGGGTCACTGTTACAGTGATATGTCTCACCTGTAGGAGGTGCTGTAACATGGGTCCCTGCGTCTCCTCTCGCTCCGCGCAGCTCTTTGCCAATTGGACCACCACACCCATGTGACCTGCAGCCATAACAGCCTCCAGACCCTCAACCATCTCATTAAACAGTTTAGGGAACTAAAGAAAAGAAAAAAAGATTATATCATGTTAATAATAATTTCATGAATGGTGTTTTACATGACTACCATTATCAATGTATGAGGGACTAAAGTCATATTGTTGACATAGAATGAAGTTCATACTCACCACTTTTAGGTTAGCAGAGGCTGCTATTAGTCTTTGTATGGGGAAATTTGCAATGGGATGGAGGGCAAGGTCCACAAGCTTCTTTTCCAGGTGGCTTCTGTACAGATCACGGAGCAAGGCCTTGTGGGACAACTCTATTACTGTTTCAAGCAGACGACTTGAGGTCTGGTCTTTAAAGAACACCAAAAGTGGACTAAAAAAAGACGAGAGAGAAATGGTAGTGGTTAGAATTTGACTGTGCATTTTTGACAAGAAATTAAAATATGTGCACTCCACATTTGTTCTAACCTGACTCCGGGAGCAGAGCTGATACCACTCAGATATCCCATGATGCCTTTGGTCATCTGCTTTAGAAGCTTTGGTCTCTTTCTGTGACAAACTACCAGCATTGTTTGGAGGACTGGGCAGGCATTGGAGTCAGTCACACACACTGGGAAAGAGACACAAACACCTTAGGCATATGCAGAATCAACCAGAGGCCTGTAATACAAACATTATGGTTTCATGTCAAAACTGGAGATTACAAAGGCACCTGGCAGTGCCTTTCTTGCCATTTTTACTCTCTATATGTATCTGTTTGGATGGACATACCATTGATGTTCTCCATTAAACAAGCTGACAGGTTCTTCAGCTCCATCCAGAAAGAGACTGGCGCTTCAAAGTCTGTCAGTGGGGATGCAGTATTCTTATCCTTTTTCCCTGAAACATATCCATCATAATTGAAGAAAAATAAACATGTAAATATTTCTCACTGCGTACTATACACTAACAAACCACTGATATCAATATTGGTTTCCTGTATAAGCTGCTTCTTTGGCCATGGACTATCATGTGTTTACAAATTGTACAGTAATGTAAGAACATCCAAGTAAATGCAGGTAAGTTGACCATATCTTTTTACTTACCTGGACGGGAGTCAGCACGTGCAGGAGCCACACACCCTGCCAACACGTGCACCAGAGTGCGCATCACATGGGAGCCGTGTGTGTTTCTGATGAACTCCAGGATGTTCTCTCTGACCATGTTACACATGGACAGCACCTGCTCCTCCAGTATTCCACAATCCTCTGCCTCCTTGTCCTCACTGCCATCTTGCTCAGAGGGACTGTTGTCTGGAAGACATGGAGAGAGGTTGCTGCATATAATATTTCTGTCAAATCCACTCATAAGAGAAAAAGAATGACAGCACATGAACTTATGTAGTTATATCACTAAGGCCTACCAGTATATTGTGTTACATTTCTAGTGCGAGAAGGTGATAAACATACAGTTTGAAAACAGACTCTACACACAAGCTCACAAAACTCTTTCATTGGGTGCCTCTGTGCCTCACCTGTCCATCTGGACATCTGTCTCAGGGCGCTCTCCATTACGTGTCCTCCACAGCGGTCACATGACACAGCTTTGAACCCTGACCCGTCCTCCCCACCAAGTGCTGACAGGACTTGCCCAACCTGAGCAACATTGGCAAAGGGCAGCAGCTTCTGAAGGGCAACGCTGCCCGTCATGCCCATGGCAACCATGATGGCCTGTCCTTCCATCTCTCTCAGCACATTGTCAACAAATAGAACTAAAGCACAATAACGAGAAAAAAAATTATAAACCAGTTTTGCATTTATTAGGTGTTATTTAAAAAAAGGCTACGTTGCCACAGATACCCTCCCCTCAACTGACTTACCTTTCTCCTCATCCTCGTTGAAACCCTCACTGAGCATGTCGCTAACTCTCCGAAAGTAGCCCACAGTTTGGGCATCCAGGTGTTTCCTCTCACCTCCCGCTGGGCTACTTTCGCTTTTTCGGTTCTCTCCATTTCCAGACCACTTCTTTTTGCTGCCTTCTTTCGGTTGCTTCTTTGAACTTCCTTCCATCTTCTCCACCATGTCTAACTGACTTTTCTTTGTATATTCACACCAGGCGACAATGAACAGAAACAGCACATGAATACACAGTTGTTCAAAGGTTCCTTGCAATGCCTACAATCATTTCCTTCCTAGATATGCGGCATCCAAAAGTGTCGAATCTGCGAATTCAGGATTTGATCAGGTCCACCGACTATGACAGTGAAGTAAATTATCAAATGTGATAAAAAAAAAAAAAAAAAAACTTCACAATGAACTCGTACGACTATCGTGAAATGTAGGGTTAACACCTGAACAACGGTATAATGTGGGCGACAATAATTATGATGGGGAAAACAAATCTTGATTTTTGCTACGATTCTGCTTTGCCTTATCACGTCTACAACACACTATTAAAGGCCATTTATTTTACTACTGCAACAGAAAACAGCTACAATAACACATAATCACAAATCTTTGATATCATAATTATCATTAACACAGAAACTAGTTATTTTACGTCTCAATGTTTTAAAGGAATGTACAACACCACTCACATGTTATCGTGCTCGCGTAGAAATGACGTATTAGGTCGCATGCAATGTACGTCATACAACTTTTGCGCCCCCTGCTGTCCAAGCAGTGTTGAATCAGAATTTGAGCTATTCAGGATATTTTATGTCAGAAAATGTGAAGATGGAGTTATTTAAACATAACAGCGTCTGTTTTACAGTTGAATAAATGGCACTAAAGCCAACAGCATTCAAATGGTGTAGTAGACTGTCCAAATACATTCGTTGCAATAGCCTATTTCTGAGGATCTATTCATAAAGTTTCAAACCAAACATTTAGTATCTGTCTAGATCTCATAATTTATCCTTCTTTTGAAATTATAATGTCCCTAGGTACATTTTAATGCTGTGACACCACAGAAGGCAATGATTCGATTTTGCAACCATAAGATTTCACCCACTAGGTGGCACTAACTACCATATTTCCTCACTACCCCTGCTACACGAGGTCGATTTATGTGAGTTCGGCATTACAGTAATGTGGACCTATATTCCTTGCCTTTTGTGTGAACAACACATTACTCTTAGTAATTTTTCATCACAAATAATACAAAATACATTTGTTTTTCATCTTCATATATTCTTGCCATCCTTGAATGGTTTAAAAAAAATATGATATAGAATGAAATAACGTTTTGTTTTTTTTTCATTTTTGAAATTGTGGTATGCCTAATCAGTTTGCTTGACCAACTTGCATTTGCCATATCCCTACATTGTGTCTCTACCCAGACGCTGTCTGCCACAAAGCCAGGAGGGTTCATAGAAGTTATGAAGCAGTCCAAAGCATTTAGAACCATTATAACTTGGTCTTCTTGTCTGATGCAGCCAGACTATTACCTGTCATCACTTAATGACTAACATAATTTACTAACATCATCACTTGATGTGCATAGCCCATAAGGGGTATGTTCATAATGATTTAACTGATTCTTCGGAACATAAAAAGAAAGACACACTGTGGTTCTTTTCTTTCCTCTTCAGAAAATAAGCCAGAGTTTAGGTGAAGAGCTGCTGCAGTTTATGGAGTCATCAGCACAAGGTCACCAGGCAGAGACAGATGCATGCTTCTCTCCGGCTGGAGCCATTAGAGCCATTGATCGTGCAGTCAGTCCCGAGGGAGCTGGGCTTTCTGCTCAGCTCCGCAGGCCTATTTCCGTGTGCCCCAGCCAGCAAGGGAGAAGCCAAGAGGGGATAGATACAGCAGGATACAGACAGCATCTAGCTGTCAATGTGAAAGATGATCCTTTATGGATTTCTCTCTCTCTCTCTCTCTCTAACACACTCACTTACTTTTTTCCTATCTTCCTCTGTATTCTATTTTTCAGGATGCACTTATATGACTGTGTGTATAAAGCCTTTGCATATATTGCATTTAAATGTATTCCCTAATGTTAGGTGCATGTGTGTGTGTGTGTGTGTGTGTGTGTGTGTGTGTGTGTGTGTGTGTGTATGTGTGTGTGTGTGTGTGTATGCATGTGTGTGCATATGTGTCTGTTTACGTGGAGAGGTAAAGTGGAGGAAACAGGGCTGCCCTGTGGACCTGACCCCAGCTGCTGTGGGTAATCCTCAGCGAGAGACCTGCTGAGTCTCCAGGGCACTGGCATGTTCCTTCACATTCACTCATCAACTCCCCGTCGTCTGGGGAATGACCCAGTGTCTGGCCGTGTGTGTTCTGATCAACTCACACTCAGATGCACAAATACACATATGTTCGCATGTACACATACACTCATACATTAACAATACACACACACACATACACACACACACACACACACACACACACACACACACACACACACACACACACACACACACACACACACACACACACACACACACACACACACACACACAAGCACACGCACGCACACACACACCCGCACGCACACACACACACACACACACACAAACACACACACACACACACACACACACAAACACACACACATACACACACCTGTGGTGAGAGTGTTTATTGACTATCCTTGAGCTACGGACTAAGGGTCTCCTCAGTGAGACAGTGAGCATGTGTGGAGGGTTGTAAGTGGCTCTGAGGCGCTTTCATCTTCTCAGTAATACGTGTGTCCAATGTGATAATTGTGCTGTGGCGACTCTCCCGGTGCTGCTCCCCTTCTGTGCGGCATGACCCAGCTGAAGGCCCAGGCGGAAATGTCTGATCCAGCAGGACACTCCCCACCCTCCCCCTCCTCCCTCTGGCTCCGGGTGGGAAGGTGCTCCATCCGCCACCACCTTCCCTAATCCCTCTTGACATCATGATGGCCGCTTGGGAACTGAGCAGGGCGCATGGGTCACACTTTTCTCTCCCGGAAGAATCCGGCCATTACGTCCAAGGCATTCAGTCACTGACACTGTCATAACATTACGGACCTCATGTATCTGCTGGCTCTAATTTCCCCCCGTGACGAATCGTGACACATGGATGTGTTCACACCCATGCTGTCTGTGTCTCTCTCTGTCAGAGAAGCCATCAGGCCATATGACAGAGTAAGTTGCCATATGTGTCATATTATGTCATCATTCTGAAATACTTATTACACACTCTCATATATTGCTGCCAGGACTCCTAGTGTCATAATGTGCTTGATGATATTTCAATAATGTTATTATAGTGTAATGTAATTTAGGGTAAGTATTTAAGAATTGAATTATGTCTGTATGTTATTATTCAGAGGGTCATATAGAACTTCCATGACCCCTATGTGAATTTGTGCTTCGTAACATCGCAGCATACATTTTGAGTAGGTTGGCATTTATATATGTGTATGTTTTACAGTAAGTATAACAGAAAGAACAAGTGTACAAACATCTAATCATACAGATGTCAGTATCCTTATGAAGTAAGGATATTTAATACTGTTTGCATAGTGGACTATTGTGTAGTATTTGTTTTCATTATTCCCTTACATTTGGAAAGCAAACAACGCCCCATTAAAGTGGCCATGCATAGTTCCCCCTACACATGCATGGTTACTCAGATTGTCCCCTCCATTCATCCTCAAAAGAGGCGGACAGAGAGAAAGAGAGAGAGAAAGAATAAGAAGCAGTAAATTCCTGCCCACTGAAGTCTGAGACTGACTTAAGAATGCGGCCATTGAGACTGCAACTTCAACACGCGGACCCTTTGACGTCCAGTTGGGCTTAGAAATGTGTAAAAGGAGGGGGGGGCATGAGGATTAGGGAACAAAAGGATCCCTCTCTGTCATCAAAGGGGCTCTTCACCAGGCTCATCCCAGCTCTGGCGGCAGGTTTTAGGTTTTTGAAAGGGGGGGGGGGGGGGGGCTGAGGGACGAAGGCAGAGGACAGAGGGATGAGGGGTGGAGGGGGTGTGGTGCGAGGTTTGGAGGTTAGAGGGGGGGGGGGCACATTTCAAAGGTAATCTTTAACTTTAAACCCCTACAGACGCTGGCCGTAATGAAAACCCTGGTTGCAGACACCATGTTACTTATCACTCCCCTAGTGGAGCCCAGTCGGCCTCTCTCTTCCCACTCCCTTTTGTCACGGTGGCATTTAAGTGGCACTATTCACCAGCCTGGATGACCAGAGAGAAGAGAAGAGTCCTCCTGTTCAGTGGCCTGAAAGACACAGCCCTCAGCTTCAACCCTCTGAGTCTCCTCCTAAAACAACACATGCTCACTGGAAACAAATATCTCCTTTGTTGCTCGGGTCTTCTGGATTTTACGCTCACAGTAGTGGGCTGACTTTGGTGATGTACTCAAACACGAGAGCTGTTTGATATGGAAAATACAAACATGCTTCAAATGGTTGTATAAATGTATTTCTTTCTTTTTATTTTGAATTGTAATGGCTTTTAACTACTGGGGATGTTTTTAGTAATCTCGCTCAACCTACTTCTCCTGTCCTGCCATACTGGGTTAGTAAATCAGTCTTAAATTCAGCTGAGAATGGCTTTTGTTCTATATGCATAATTTATAGATTTGAGAATAATAATATAGTAATAAAGATATGTATTTGAGAGACTGATGACAATGGCCATAAAGAGGAAGAAGAGAAGTAACAGCCTTTTCTTTTTACTAACTAAATTCTCCCCTTCTCTCTCCCACTCCTATTTTCTTTCCTCCACAACATTGATTTCCATTAATATTTTAGAGGAAACTCTATCACAGATTTGGGGCCAGCTCAGCCTGAGGTTTTGAGTACCCCCTAAAGCAGCCCATTCAATACCCGTCAGCATTTCCTAAACTTGTCCTTGCGGAAGCACAAGTTTCACATTCAAACAAAAGACAACAGGCAGTGGCCCAGTATCTACAATATCTGAATAACAAAGAGACAAAGACAAAGCACTCATTAGTAAACAACAACAACAGCAACAGATAGACGGATTAGCTAAGTGGGGTTATGATAGTGTGTTTAAAAACAACCAATAACACACTTGAGTGGGTGCTTGCTGATGTGTATTACAGGGAGATGAAAGCACATCATGCAGCCATTTAGCTCAATTACTAGTGAGCGGTGATAACAAGACTGAGGTCATGTGCTCAATTCCAGGGAGAGCACACACACTGCTGACGTATCCCTTACTGCAGGGCACTTTCAATGTAGCATCTACTGAATGGGTTAATACAATACAAATGTGAATACTGAACGCTGATGGAGAGCAGACTGAGTCACAGACTCATGCATTTCTCCCTGTGGCTCCTCAGGTTCAGGTTCAGAGCAGACATGAGGCAAATCAATATGGATCTCCGTGCACACTCATATGAGTCAGGATATTGACAGGAAAGTGCTTAACATCTTAAGTTCAGCACTCAAATTCTGACAGGTCCCACATGCCCAGAGATTTAGATGGAGTGGCACATCACTTTATACACTTATACATCTATAGGAGATGTTACTTTTATGCACTCAGATTTGTAAATGAATGAGATGTTAATGCATGCACTTATTATTATTATGATGCACTGCTGTCTTTGATAAGAAAGAATGTGCACTGGCATTCATTCTGCTGAATGGCTATTAAGCCAAGGGAATTACATTGTTAACGTAATCAGTTTTCCATCTTTTGCTGCCCTGAGAAAAAACAATTATATAACACTAACATGTAAAAAAATCAATGTACCTGTCAAGCCAAACATTTTCAGTCACCACCTCCACCACACACACACACACACACACATACAAATGCTCTGTGCCAACCTACTGTCCCTTATCTCACAGGGGGACTATTTTAACTAGATCTCATTGCTAGTTCTCTCCTCCCCTATTGTGGTGCAAATAAAAATGCCTCATCTCTTGAGTGGCTATCTCAGTAGCTCTCAGGCCCACAGTGTGAGGGCCTTGCTCGAGGCAGCCTGTAGTCTCCTGCTGCCCAGGGGCCTGGGCCCTTGATGAGGGTGTATTTTAAGCTCTGTGGGGATGTTTAATTAATGACCCCTGCTAAGAGTAAAGGTATCCTCGGATTCCCCTCTCTGGCACCAGCCTGGCAGATTCATCCCCTGTGTAGTTTTACCACCCTAAGACCCCAGTGGTAGGCTTAGCAGAGAGAGAGAGAGAGAGAGAGAGAGAGAGAGAGAGAGTCTCAGAGGAGTTAAAGCTTTTCACACAGCATGCACAGGATTAGGGATTTGCCATTTTGTGAAGGTTATATTTGTTGTCAAATAAGGTTTTTTTATTTATTTTATTTTTTTTAAGAATCCTTGCATGTTGGAAAAAAAATGCATAAAGCAGACAAAAATATATATAGATTTTGCCGGTTATTAAACTTAAATACACTGTAACTGTTAAGTTGTTTATTGTTAATGTACAACAGTCTTCATTAACAACATGTAATGTAGGAGACCAGTAAATAAAACAATGTAAACCCCTCTAACAATAAGTCTACATGGGTCATGACATTCCAAATTCAGGGCGATAATTCTGTCTAGAATGTAACATCCATCCGCACAACCTATGCATAACTGTGAGGTCGGCAGATATGGGTCTGCAGTCATTTATCCAATCACAGAGGCCTTCACTGAAGACTTATTTGCCTTGCAGCCCAAGGCACGATGCTCCACAGAGGCCTGTGATGAACTGAAGGATGGTTCAGAACAAATTAGAGGGGTCAAGCAGAGACCTCATCCCATTATCTGAAGAAGCTCTCACAAGTGGCCCGGGCTGATGGAGTTGAAAGCTGTGACGTAATCCTGACCTTGGGCTATAGCCCTGGACACTTTGACACTTTTAAGGGCCTTAACGTCCACCCTTCTCCAACTGAGAAGAACTGAAAGGGTGTATGGGCGATTTATGCAGGCCTATCACATGACTGACAGAAGCCCATTTTATCAGATGGCTGACAAGAGATATGGCACATGTGACTTGACTGGCTTTTGAGTGATCTGTAAAATCCGGTTTCACAGTTTTCAGATATCACTGGCTGATATCTGCTGTTCTGTCTATAAGTCTATTTATCCTACTCACAAGAATGTGTGAAGACAAAGAACATTCAATATCGGATAAGACATTCATCAACAGGTCATCATCTTGTCATCTTCTGCATGATCTGTTATCATTTATACTTCCATCACCCCTGCTTATTTAATGGGGACTTACAACAAATGTGCATGCATAAAGTACCTACAAATATTGCAGTCATACTTTACATGTTCACTATATGCTGAAGATAAGGCTACTACAATATTACCTTATTGTGCAAAATTGTCTGGTTTACACGTTCATCATAGAATGTTATGTTACAACCGTGGGATACATGGGAAATACAAATCTGTATTTCATGTAATATTATTTTTTTCTACCACAGTTCACATTCTATTATTTATTTTCACTTATTAGTTTAATTTGTGTTTGTTTGTTGGGCGTTGATCACTATCTGGCTACACCATTTTAATAACCCTACGTTTACATGGTTATTGCTGGGCAACAGGTTTCCACGTATGACGTCGATGACACGCAGGCTCTTGTCCGGTCAACATCAGGATAATGTTACAGTGATGAGCGCAGCGGAGAGAGGGCGTGTTCCACCGGTCGAGGTGTCAACTCCAAAGATTGGAATTGCGGTCGCTGTCCAGGAGATTGGGTGCTGAAATTTCAGAGAATGGACAGTTCTTAATGTCAAATAAGCGAGTTTAATCGCGCTAGGACTATTTAAAAATAACTATAGGGAAATTGACACGAGACAGATGTTTTGATAACCTATTGTGTTGCATTATTCGCGATATGGTTTGTGAGTCAGAATAATTAACATCGTTAAGAGTTTAGCAAAAATGCATCTGTGTGGCAAAACAACTGGGTGGATATCCTGCAGACTAAATAATCACCCAAGCCTTTACAGCTAATGATTGGCACGTCTTTATGCCTTAAACTCGCACTGTACCTCCAACTGAGCAATGTGTCTCGTGATGCAGCAGTGTTTCTTGCTCTGCCATCACAACAGCCTTTGATACTACCAACAGACCAGAGACTCGACTGCCCGGTCAGTTTGCGATCTCTCTCTCCCGTTGTATCCGCCGGCTAGGACGTCGCCGCTTGTTAATCGGTATGACATCATTGCTTTTCCGTCACAACCGTTAAATATCTAACAAGGCTGAGATACCGAGGCTGAGATACCAAGGACAAAGCTGCGTATGCGAAGCGGAATTAATAATAACAGTTACGACAGTATGGCGTCCAGGGAGCTGATGTGTGTTCCAGAAAAAAAGCAGGGCGACGGCAGAGAACGTTTCACACAAAGTTATTTTGAGTAAGCATGTGAACAACGGAGGATGACATGGCAGAAGCGGCGAGCCCAACAGGAAACGCGTCCACGTTACAGTTTGACTCGGCTTTCCCCTATGAGGAGTATGAGTGCAAAATATGCTACAACTACTTTAACTTGGACCGCAGAACACCGAAAATTTTGGAATGCTTGCATACATTTTGTGAGGAGTGTTTGAACACTTTGCACCTCCGCGAGGATCGACCTTGGCGCATAGGATGTCCGCTCTGTCGCCACAGAACGCCTGTGCCAGAATACAGGATACAAAACCTTCCGAACAATACTAAAGTGACAGATGCCTTCCCCTTTTACATTGAGTTAGATCCCCTTCCACAGGATAGCTTGCCGCCCTATCCCCCGCCACTACACCCAGCGCTCATTGCACTTCGACGTGAGGAATCGAGGCGAGCAGCAACAGGAGCGCCGGCGGAGGACAGTGCGTCGGTCTCAGTGGCCGCCGCCGCTGCTTACGAGGCTGCTGGTTATGAGTCCTGTCAGACTTGTAAGCGAGTCGCCCTCACCACGGGTTGTGTTTGTGCTATCTTTGCCTTCCTTTCTATGTTGGTGTTGTTGTTTATGGGCCTCATATTCGTCCACAACTACAACAACCCCCCTTCGCCAGTGGGCCCCATCTGTCTGTCAGTGGCCAGCATATTGGCAATGTTTTCAGTGGTTGTCACGTGGTTGATGTGCTGGCTGAAATACCGACCTGAACCGGACAGCGTGCGGTCAACCATGGGTGGCAACAGACGAAATGCTTGATATAACTCATGTTGACCCAATTTACGTCTATATGTAAACACATCTATCAGCAACACTTCTCAAACAGAGTATTGTGAAATTAATATACAATTTATGGACAGAAAGAATAAATGAACAGATGTGCCACGTAAGACTATTGGCCATTGACTCTTCAGACAATCACTTTGTGACTTGTAATCCTGTGATTTGTGCTGACCTACATATCAAGCTGGTCTTACGTAGCCTATAGGCATTGTGGGTGAAATGCAAACGTAACTGGGCCATGTCCAATTGGGAAGAACAATGTAACGTCTTCCAAGAGCGGGAGTTTAATTATAAATAAAATGCTTGTCCAATCAGACATAAAAGGGTCGCTTACTTTTAGCCAGTTCGCCAGGGAAACATGCGCATGCGCGCGCGTGTATGTGAGGGAGAGAAGAGAGGAGTAGCATGCCTTGAGTGCCTTCTGTGCCAAATCCAGCCACCATCTGCCCTCTAGCGGCAGCTGCATGAAGTGGATATCAGAGATTGACAAAAAAGTGAACAATGTAGTAAACCTAAGGTGAAAACTCCTTGACATTTTTTCATAGACCTACAAACCTGTCTTTTTTTTCAAGGATTAGTATTGTCGAATGGCTTAAGGTAGTGATGTGGATGTTTCAGGGACTGGTTTAATTGAGTTTGTAACCGTCACAATGGTCTCTCCTGTTCTATTGTCCCAAAATTGCAAGTTCCACAAAAGGTTTTTTAAATAAAAAATAGTGTCAATAAATAATTTTAAAAGTATTAAATGTAGAGCATTACACCTTTGGAACATCACCACTTTTCTCATATCAGTGCAGTGCTTTGCACTGTGAAATGAATGCTTGCCTTTAGAAGAAGGTAGTAACACACGTCTACCTCGTTACATAGGCTATACTTTAGTATGTTGTTCCCCAAAAAAATGTACTTATAGGAGGAGTTGTAATGCAGAATACCTTTCACTTGAGTACATTTACGTTTAAAAAACTCTAGCCCACGCGCTGCTTCTAGCCTACAACATCGACTGCTTTGTCATTATGTCAACGTAGACGCCGTTTGGGCCTCTGGTTTGTACACCAATAGCGCGGTTATGTTTCCCGATAACGACGTATCTTAACGGCCTACGTGGATTTTGGCGACATAGTAGACTCAGTAACACTTTCTATTTACGAGCGTTTCTCGAACATCATCTTAAAGTCAGGTGCACGAGCGCCACGTGCACGAGTTCTTAAGTATCTCTTAGGGTGGAGGTCGCCTGTTCATCGATGTCAGACGAGTCGATTTTCTCACTTGTGTATACATGGGTTTCTCGGCTACGTCATCACTGGTTGCGTGCGCAATCTCGCGGCAGAAAGAAGCAAGATAACGTTGAAGTGAATGAGAAAGCTGTGGAGGAAGGCAACATGACAGGGAGTTGTTGTGTGGTGAACTGCTCTAACAGAGTTGGTAAGATGTTCAGTATACCTAGGAGGAAGCATCCGTTTGCCAGGAAAAATAAAATATCAAATCAAATCAAATATAGAAAAAGGCTCAACAATTTACAAGGTTACGTTTGGGAATATGTTGAGGGTGTGTGCAAGCATTCATGGCAACAGAAAGAATAGGGAACGGTAGGCTACATAAGTAATAAACAATACATTTAAACTGGGCTTTCTGTATTCATTTGTATTAGGGTAGATGGCTTTCTGCCGCGGATTTGCGCGCGCAACCTTCAATGTTTGTATACAAGAAACCCATGTTTAGGCTCATGAATGAAGTTCCAATATAACAAGTGTCGACATAAGAACAATACCTCAATAAATATATATAGGCTAGCGGGTGCCACCCTCTTGATTGATTTCCAGCCCGGCTCAATGACATGTCAATTTCCTAATATTGCAGCCTAACTACACAGTCAGAAAAGCCATCTCCTTAGTTCAATAACATATTATTTTGTATAATCTTTATTTTCAAATACTCAATATTCTTTATTTCTATTTTGATGGGAATAGGCAGGTGAAACAATGACATTCTCATGATGTGCTATACACAGAAACATCCTTTGGATTCTCTATAATTGGCCGAACGACGCCCCTGGTGGATTGCATCGCTAAGTGTGAAGTTACTACTGGTCCTGACCACACGTAGAATTCTTCTCAACGAAAGATAAACTTAAGCTAAGTCCCGCGTCGGGAAACCGCTCTGCAACGTAGGATCCCTCTTACGACCGATTTCAAGTCCTTTTTAGGCTAAGTGCGCGTTTGGGAAACGAGGCCAGGCCATGAACACTATCAGCATTAAGTTACTATGAAGAAATCTATGGAAATCAATCGCAAAGCATTAGTGGAAATTGGTGGAATAATGGGTTGCATGAGGGTGTGCAAATCGTAGCACTGTCCAGATGTATGGGAATTGCCTTTTACACGCAAATATGCTTAGTTTTTTCTCGCTGTTGTATTTGGTAGGCTAATATAACATTATGTCGACAGTTAGTTATTCACCACAGTGAGTAGGCTAACGTCAAGGTCCTCTTAAAGCGTTAAAGTAAACCATAACCCGCTCTTTTATTCATAAGTAACTTAATGCTGACATTAGAATTATGTTAAAGTTACTCATTCAACCGCTTTGTCGGTTGAGTCAGTGGTGTTGTGGTACACATGTATAACATATATAATATTTGATTTACCTTGACATTTTTCTATAACTTAAGATACCGTGACTTTAGTATAGTGAAAGTGTTTGCTCATTCCCCATTGCTCTGATGAATCGTTTGTGTCACTGTTGGAGAGGCTGTATATCGATGATGGCCTACAAGATAAGGTTATACAGGCCAACCTACATTTGAATATTTTTTCATACAGTGGAATTGGATTTATTACTTGAATGTGCAGATGGCTACGCTGTGTTGTATTTATTAGTCAAGCATTTAAAAGTTTATATTTTGGGCATAATCCAACATTTGAATATCATACATATTCTTAATGAGTGTAAAGAAATTATCATCGTATGAAGTTACTGTTACTTGAGTAGAGTACATTTTTATCCTTACTCTGTCATTATTTTGAGGGGTACTTTTACTTCTACGTGACATTATTATACTTTTACTTTACTTTGCAACTTTTGCTTATTCTACCCACCTCTGCTTGCCTCTCCCCTCCATCTAGACGGGAATTGTTAGTGTGATTGCTATAGTTTATAGTGTCTCTCTCTAGTGAATGACTGAGTAACTCATCAGCACCGTCCAATACATTATGCCTACTGGTCCCTCATATTGGATATGATTTAAAGTGAAATATCAATCCCAGTTTTTAACCTGACATGCCATAGTGTAATGAAATTGATGTTTAAATAATTGGGACTGCATCGCTTTTGTATGTATGACTGATATTCTGTTAACTAACCTCTTTCTGGTCCCATTGCATATAGTAGGACCTTTTCCTGTAAATGCTTATGGCTGTGATAACATTGTTCTTCATCACCAAAACCATTTCATCATTTTATATTTGCATAGAAAGCAGCCCAGCTCTGTTCACTCATTTTGTCTCTTTTTTCCCCCTCCGACTCAAGACTATCTATCTCTACTGTGGGATGCTGATGCAGCCCATGGCATCTGTTAGCAGCTGCGCATTCCCACCAAACTGTTACTCTACTCTGCCTATACATTAACATACTGTGTGCTAGCCTATACTGTATACCTGCAATAGAAAAGCATGGCATCACTGACATTATTTCCTGCTTAATTTCTCTGCTTATCCTTATAATAGTAACCTTATGAGGACACTGCATTCCCAATAGGCTGGTTGAAGGGGTAAACTCCTGTGAATGATAGGTCTCCATCAGCAAATGAGACTCACACTAACAGATGGGGGCTGAGGGATGTGGGCCGCTCATGTCATGACGTAGATAAGTCCCAAACGGTTTACTCTATGTCAGCATTGGCCTTGCTAGGTTCAGATGATTTTAAACAGTAGATGGCGTGTTGAGCCATTTTCAACCCATAAAATGCAGATATTGATGGCAATGTGAATTTGGTCAACATTAAAACCAGCATTGATGTGCTTCATCACAGTACAGTCGTATCATTTAGGTTACAGCTTAAAGAGCACATATGAGGGTGCAGTTACACTTTAATCAGCAACGGTGACTTTGCTTTCATTATAGTCATAGCTGTTGTTTAGTTGACTAGACTACTTCTCCAGGGGGGTATTCCAAGTACATGGTTTAGTGACAAACTTGGGTAAGTTAACTCAGAGTAGAGCATGCATTACAACAGAAGAGCTCTGTATGGCTTTGTTTTGCTAGGAGAATGAAGCCATCAACTTCTTCTATTTGGAGGCTTACCACTAAGGCTACTCTGAGTCTAAAGCACGTACTTGGAATACCCCTCCAGTATAGCTTGAACATGGTGAAGAAACATCAACAGCAACAATAACAATGAAGAAGATTCTGATGCAAAGGGAGATGAATCATCGAAAATAAGTTGGGATCGCAAAAGCTCTATCGCCTATTTATATGAAACGTTAAACAATTCACTTTGTGGCTCCATTCACTCAACCCATGCCATATATATTTATGTTTTGGTCATATCAAAGCCTACGTTAAGGATATTTCTTTTTTTTTATCTGTGCCAATTGACATGGTAAATAATTCAAGGCTGAATAAGGTGTTAATATGTGATTTAATGATCAAACGTTTTGGAAATCTCAGAATAGCACACAAAGATAATTGGACATTTCGTCCTCAAAAATGCCAGTCCATGCAAACATAAAGTGTGGTTCTGTGGAGGTCCATTTCTGTAAAAGCAGATTAGAGATAATCAACCCCAACCATCCGAACTTGAATTGGCATTTTTGTATGTTTATTACATTAATTTACAATAGTGCTCGGTGAAAAGCCATGACAAGCCGACCATGAGGAAGAGAACGGAACGTACCGATAACTGGAGGAAGTGTTCAGCAGCCTGCACCCAAACACAAAAGGGAGCATCACAATCTTACATCTGGCGTTTAGGTGGTCAAAATGTGAGGATAGCTGTAGAAAGTGTTAAAGAGTGAGATAGGACTTTGCCGATCTTAAACACAGATGTGCAACGTCTGTGCATTGGTCGGTATGGGTTATCACTTTATCGCAGGGTATGATGCGTGACTGTGAATATTTACCATCTATCTGACGTATTAAGTGTATATCCCACCATGTAAACTTCTAAAAGGTTAAATCACCGCACAATCCCTTCCTCCTCCTTCTGAAGTTGACCTCCCGTGAAGAAGACCGCTACCTGGGCCTGTGGTACAGGGGAGCGGGGGCCCGGGGCTGGGTTCACCATGGGGGCAATAAACTCCCTGTTCCCGGTCATCATGTAAAGTCATCAGCATGCCCTGGAGGACATGGAGAACAAATGCTTCGCGCTGCTCTGCTCTCAGCAAAGGAAAGGCCCTATTCTTTCTTTCTCCCTCTCACCAAGTCGCACTTTATTTATCCTGTGTGATGCAAAGCACGTAATATCCTTAGGACTGCGCAAGTTGCCTACCTAGGAATTAGTATCGCCTTGTAACAACGTCCATAATGAGTCAATGATCAGTTGCCACATTTATTTCAAACATGCCATAAAAATCACATAATAAAAGAACTGGCAAGGAACGACAAAGTGAGGTTTCATGGAGGACGTCTAATAAAGCTCTTCATAAAACTGCTGTGGCCTACATCAACGAGCACTTGTTGAAATGTGTGATCGAAGTCCGTCACAAGGTGAAATGGTCTAATATCGCCTGAAAGTACTCCACTGCAAACGTGCACAGAACGTGCATAGAAAATGGTCGTTAACAACTGTCTTTTCTAGTTATTCTAATTTACTAAGGGAGTGTGTAAAGCAATTAAAGTCGCACCTATTGTAGAGGGAAATCATTAACATCACTCTAAGGATCGATAATATGCCCATGTTGTCCTTGTTGTAAATATTTACTAGGTGACCTCCAGCAAAGGTGAAAATGTTCTCATTTGCATTATATTTTGAAGTAGGCCATTTTTATTGTGTAGGCCTGGATACGGGATCTTCTATTACCATTTATCATGTATCCAGAAAGTGCATAACATCAAGTCATAGAATACTCCTTTCTATACCAAATATTTGCGTTACGATTATTTTGGTTCGGTATTGTCCTATTTTACTCAGAGAGTGTCATTGAAGTTTGGAAAGAAACTTAAGTTATTGCACAGGTACAACTGTGACAAAAGTGCGAGAACGAAACAAATGGCGTCCCATGCATGCTCATTCTTTTCATAAAGGTTTCAGGATTTCATAAATTCATCATTGGCCTCTGCTTCGAATATATCCTTGGGTTATTTTGATTTTTTTCAACCGGGGCAAATTTCTGACTGGGAGTTTTCAGTCAGAAATTGATTTGACACGGAGATCCAATATCCCTTTAAAGATAATCAAACTGGGTTCTCCCCTCTCCAAATCTCCCCCACTCATTTTTTATGACGGTTTAGAATTACATCCAGTCCCTTATGTTCCAGTGACATATTTGTCCGAGTGAATCATTTACATCTTATTGGACACCGATAAAAAACAAAGACATTTTTGCTATTATTAAATAAAACATGTATTGATGTTGTCATCGTTACCTATTGAATGGTTTAATTTGACTTCACACTACGTGTATCATATTTACGCATATGGTAAAACAACTTGCTCGCCTCAGTGAAATATATGTATGTATATGACTAAACAATCTCAAAACAATAACAAAATCAATACAAAACAATAACAAAAACAGCAGAACTATTGGGGTTTGTCTATTTTGTAGCCTAGAAAATTACGAGCAGAAATGCTATAAGGCTTTACCAAAGTGTTACACTCATATCTGACCATGGTAAGAGGTCACGGACTCCACCAAGAGGTTAAGCACAACTGCCTCGACTGGCCTGTGAAGTGGAGTTTGAAGAATTCAGGGTAATTTCACCCTTAGCACGTGAAAGGACTCCCGTGTCCCAACCATATTTCCCTCCTGCGCGCCATTGTCCCCGCGGTCCTGTAGTAAGACAACATTTGAAGTATCTTTTCACATCCTCAAGAGGATGAAATGTTAATGCGGGTCCTGGATGGCTCAGGAAGCCCTTATTTCCATGTCTAAGTCGTATGTCTTTTTGCCTCAGATTTATCCTGCTCTCTTGAGAAGTTTCAGAACAAGTAGACCAACGCATGTGACACTGCCTTAAGGTTTCTTTAAAGCGCTAGTTCGTTTTAATTGCAGTACTGAGATGGAGTGAATCCAATAGAAATAATAGGACAACATCAACAATAACTACAAAATGAATGATAATTATGATGATGATGACTACGACGATGATGACGATAATAATAATAACTATTTTTTTTTTATCATAACAATTTTCATACATTTCCAGCGTGGGAATTCAACAAGAAAATTACGCATTATTGTTACAGACCTACATATGGCGTATGTGTATGGAGACGCTGCTCACATCCAGGCAGTCACACTCAGTTGGAAATGTGCACCTGAGGTGAACATCCGATCATCCGATAGGCCTACCATCTATTTTCTTTTCAGTGTTTACACTACAATGAAGAAAACGAACCAAGTGAAGCCCTGTAATGTAATGCATAACTAGCTGTTAAAGACGACATGTCTGGGTTTTACAGTAACAATAAAAGCAGTGATAAATTATCCACAACGCTCGATGCGGAAATGTAATAAAGTTTCCCGAAACTTTGTAGGACTATTCTAATGGAATAGACCAAACAGTTAATTAAAACACTCTTCAGTCGAATTTGCAGGGTGATAAGCATCCTGTCTATTTTTTAAAGCATAATTGTTACACAGAATGTGATCTCTGTAACGGTGATTGATTGTGCTGCTGAATGCACAAGGCCGTTTGACTGACGTACGGTATTGAATAGAATCCTTTAAGGAAAATAAACTTTACGCATTCATTGAATGAGCAAGTGGCCGACTGAAATTGTGTGTGTGTGTGTGTGTGTGTGTGTGTGTGTGTGTGTGTGTGTGTGTGTGTGTGTGTGTTCGTGTGAGTGGGTGTGCGTGTGCGTGTGTGTGTTGGAGAGAGAGAGAGAGCGAAAGAGAGAGAGAGCGTCAAGAACCAAGAAGGACTGAAGATAACTGCCTGTAGAAAAAGAAAAGGATGAGTATATTGAATGTCACGAAGTTATAAATAACGGTTCCTCGCAATTGTGTTCGTTGGTACAGACGGATTTTACTGCGCTCCCGGCGTCGTACCCTGCTGTGTCGCCCTGCACTGCACTCCTTTCATTCTATTGCTCCAATACAGGCTAAATACATCAATAAATTCCTCTAAACCCCAGAGCTTCGCGTATTTTTTACTCTTAAATGTCTGCATAGGTGCATAGCGTGGGTATGGTAGCCTATGACAAAAGTTTGTTAGCCAAGAACGTGTTAAACGAACAGGCCTTGATCAGCACCCCACAAGCCAGCACGTTCAAACCAATATACACTGTCAGAATGACGAGCGTGAGCCTGGTCAAATGCGGCATGCATTCATTACAACTATTATATATTAAATAGCTACATTCTCATAGCTCGCAAACGTTTGCCATGGCCCATCGCTTTTCGGTATGTTGGCTTCTTATGGTGAATGTGTGCGTTACTCAAAACATCACACATCGTCTTGAACTCTGGGGGTCATCTCACAAGTAAGTTTCTTCTGTCGGCCAATCACAGCCCTCTCTGGGGCCTCGGGACTTTCCCTTCTCGGACCAATCAGAGGCCTAGCAGTGCCTCAGGAGCCAACAGCGCAACAACTGATAAAATGTTTCACCACTGACCACCGTTCAATCCACAACAAGTGTGTCAACAACAACAAGACCGGAGAACAAGTTCAGGATTTGCACGCATAGCCCTAAAAATCACCAACTTTGCAGAGATTTGACTGTTTCGCTTATCAGGATATCGCATCACCCATTTCGAAGGATTTTCTGAAGAAGTTTCTCATTTTAAGATTGCCTATCTAAGGGATTGTTGTGGCATCGTACCCAAGAGGAACGAAGCTGCTTGCTGCTTCGCCAAGTTCTAAACATCGACAACCAAGGACCTCTTATTAGTATCTTTCGCCTGGCAGCAGAATCCACCTTAAATCTTCCGTATCGGAGTGTAAGGAAAAATGACAGCCTTAGCGGGGGGCATACCGAGAATGATGCGCCCCACGCCGCCACAAAACTATCCGAGAGGAGGATACTCTCTTGAAGGTAGGAACTTGTCATCAACACTCCAGACAATAAACGCTGAACATTAAAGTTATCATAACAATCCAATTGGCATGAATAGGCATCGCTCGCTGAGTTTAATTATCATGCAATTGTAACTCACCAAGACTTAGGTCCTCCGTCTAAAACTATGGCATGTATTTATTTCGATGTTACATCGGTGTAACTTTTCGAGGCCTGTTTCAGCCCTGTTAACATTTTCGCCTGGGCACGAAGACATAAACTGGAACAAGATTTTAAAGCTATATTACTATTTGTTTAGTTCGATGAACAGCAACAATAATTGGGCAATTTAAATGAAAATCAATCTCTGATCAACTCGTAAATCATTAATATTATGATTATGGTTATTATTATATATAATGTAAACACGTTCAACAATAATAATAATTAAAATAATTATACCACTACTACTACAACAAGTTCTTGTGTGATAATGATTGTGTTATTATTAGGTGAGATTTGTACTGACTCTGAAAAATGTGTTTGTTTTCAGTTTCCACGCCGTTAGGTCAGGGTCGAGTAAATCAACTCGGTGGAGTTTTCATAAATGGACGGCCTTTGCCTAATCATATTCGACACAAGATCGTGGAGATGGCCCATCATGGCATCCGACCATGCGTTATCTCCCGTCAGCTTCGAGTGTCACACGGCTGTGTGTCCAAAATCCTGTGCAGGTACCAGGAGACTGGATCTATCCGACCCGGTGCTATAGGAGGAAGTAAACCCAAGGTAATAAACCAAAACACAAAATATGGTGCACATTTAAGATACGGCGGATAAATTGTTTGTTTTTACAAACCAACTCACCGAAAAGGCAAATTATTGAATTAGTCGAATTATTGTTTCGAACTGAATGGGTGGGGTGACTATTCTACACCTGAAACTGCTCCTACACCTTCCAGCAATGTATTTACTGACCGCTGGCTCTGTATCTATGATAATTATTTCAGCATACCATACAGGTAAAAAGTAAAAAAGCAGCAAGGCACATTTAGGTAACTTTAACTTTTTTAACTTTTCTTTATTATGATGGAGCTTGATGTCCTTGGTAAACTTTTGACTGCATCACAGTGGAAGCATCAGGTGGCTAAATATGTAACTATAACTTTTATGTAACCCTATAACTTTTGCATTTAAAGCAGAGTACAACGCCCGACATAGACAAGAAAATCGAAGAGTACAAGAGAGAAAATCCTGGTATATTTAGCTGGGAGATCAGGGATAAATTACTCAAAGATGGGATATGCGACCGCAACAATGTTCCTTCAGGTAAAGCATTTATTTTTTTATTTTTCCACAAAGTAAAGTAGTCTTCATCTGTTACAATCTACATTAGATTATAGTTTGTATTGAGATTTTGTCATCCTAGCCTAATGGTTGTATGACATCTAGGAAAATAGTAAAGCCTTACTAAATACTTCAGTGTGTTTTGTAAACACGTTTAACATGAGTATTCAACAGGTGTTTTATGTTTGGTTAGGGCACAGTGACATTCAGTTGATAATAAAGCATGTTTTTAACACGATACCTTATAATATTTTAAAGTGAGTTCAATCAGTCGCACTTTGCGATGCAAATTCGGAGGAAGTGCCGAAGACGAAGATGAGGAGGAAGAAATGGAAAGGAGAGCACTGGACGAAAACGAGAGAAGAGGCAAACACAGCATCGATGGCATTCTAGGCGATAGATGTAAGTACTCCTTTTGGCGGTTCAAATTTCTTGTAAGCTTTGAAGAAAACAGTGATGAATATATTGTGTATATGGATGGATTTTTTTGTTTCAGTCATTTTTCAAGAAGTAAAATATGGCTGTCTGATATCATCACATCTTGCTTAAATCAGAGTAACCTTGTGGCCCTCCCCTTATACCTTGTATGAAAGCTTTGAAATAAAATGTGTTTTTTTAATTATTATTATTATTTCCATTATTGTTATTTTTATTATTAGTATTTTAAGTATTATTAGTAGCAGTAGTATTAATGTTATTATTATCAGATATCGTTTTGACCACTAATAAGCACATATTTACCAGCAGCTTATCTGAGGTATTAGTTTTACAGTATTTCTCTCTGCCCCCGACTTACTAGTCAACAACTTGCCTTTACATTTTGTGGAGTTGTGTATATTGGCAGTCAGTTATACGCTGTTTGGTTGTGGAATTATTATTTTAATATTTCGGTTGTATTGGATAGTTCTGATAAAGACTGCATTGCGTAATCGAAACAAACTTTAATCGCAATTGCACACGGATTTGGTGGTATTTAGATACTTTTAAGAATTCAGTATATAAGTGTCAGTTCATAAGTGTCTCAGAAGTTCAAGAGACAAAAGTCTGAATCAGTTGATCAAACATTTGTCCAAGGGTTCCGTTGCGTAAAAAGACGGTCCCGCGGTGCACAATTGGACACTTGAGGATGAACTTGGGAGACAAAAGCACTTGAGTCCATTGAGGCTCACGCTTCAGTTTCACTTGGACAAAACCCTGCCTAGCAGCAGCTTGGTGCATACAAAAGACGCCAACCTTTTCAAAATTTGAAGAGAAAGGAAGAAAAAACGATACAACAAAAGACGGAGAGAAGACATTATGGGCTGGCAATGAGGGATGAATTATTCAGCGATCACCAATAGTGGCGAAGCCGAGTACTTTCATAGACTTCGCGCCTGAGAAAAATGGCCATTTTCATCTGCAAAATGTCTCCTTGGAGTCTTTGCCGTTATTCAAACATGCCTTTCTCGAACAGAACAATGATGTATAAGACCGAGAGAGCTAAAATATGTCAGAGTAATCAGTGCTGGCGAACTCCATCTTAACACTTGTTGAGTTAAGACCTGCTGAAAAAATCCACTAGGCAGGGCAATGAAGGAAGTGGAGCCGGCCTACAATAATAATAAATTACTTAATTGCAGACTCCATTAAATAACTTCAAAACCTAATAAAACAACAAATCTTCACTCCTGTAAACAAAGGTCTAATTATTCACCATAAAGGCCAAATGTTTGCAGTCCATGAGAAGACTTTTAAAACTTCCTTGACCTTTCTCACTGTTTTTATTTTGATCAGTTTTTCACGTTGTTTGGCTAAACAGAGTGCAAATAGTATATCAGTAGTTGCATATGCCACAGCACAATGCAGTTTTACTTGATATCTGCGGTCTGCATAACGCTTTTCCCCCAATGGAAAGGGAGGTTTGTTAAACAAGAATAGCTGTTGAAACAAGGAAACTGATATTGACCCGGCGTTTTTCTAACCTCCAACCGAATGCATACTTCGATAATCGAGTTTGCTTTCGACGCCAAGTCGTCAGCAGAGCCTCGCTGGTTTCTGTGGAGGTGACAGGGTCACGGTGCGATCGCTCGCGTCATGCGCAGTTACGATCCTCGCACATTATGTCCACTCATTGCAATGAAAACCTTTTCTAGTAGATTAAATCGACTCCTTTATTTGTTCTCACTTTCATCTCGACACAAAACCCGCCCCCTTCCTCTACGCCTGGGGCGCGCATTCATCCAATATCTTTAGTCACTTTCCTCTCCCTTTTTCAGGAAAGGCGTCTCGAATACAAATCAGTTGGTAATTAGTTTAACTAGCGACTTTCGATACGAGCTTTGGACGAATGTTGGACGATACGATGAGTACAGCGAATGTCATAGCCAGTTCACTGAATGTTGATTCTTTGGCGCAAAAGAACAAGTTACACATAGGGCCAGTTAACTTTCAGAAGAAGCACTGCTGTCCGATCATCTTTATGATCGGCGTGAGATGAAGTGTGCTTCATTTCAAAGTGAAACGAGCGGACTGAAATCGAAAACACAGTGGAACTTGTTTTTATATTGCACAAACAGGTTTTAAATGGAAGTTGCTGTATAATGTGAAAGGGCTGCGTCTCGTCGTCACATGTCGTTTAGACTTGGGTGTTTGTTCACCAGAGAAGCGATCAAACTTTGGCTAAGTTTGTGTGTTTTCTTAAGTTAATCAAACAGTTTATTTTGTGGTTCATTCAGATGTTAATGAATTAGCATTATAAAAGTGTCAAAAGAGTCCCCAGTCGGTGGAATCTTCACTGGCTGACAGTAACGTTTTATTGCTCCCTCAAAGATGAACCCTTTAACGGGTAGGTATTTCACTTCCATGCTTTTACAGTGGGAATTGTATTTTTTCCCCCCTACTTTATAGCTCTCATTTAAAACCTGAAAGGAATGTTTTTTTAGAATCAAGAGGGTGTTTTCTGGCCAAATATTGATTAAGTAGGTGTTTACTGAGTCTTTGGTTTTCCATAAGAGAGGCTTGCTGCCCCCTGCCCCTTGGTCCTCCAAACCTATTGTTGCCTTCCCTTAAGTGTTGAGATCAAAGGCAGACCTTTTAGATTTATTTGTCTGGGAAAAGCCAGTGTGGATAGCAGTGGGATGCAGGCTGGAGGGGTCGACCCACCACCACCCCCACCCCAAATCACTCTGAAAGAGAGTTCATTTAGCTGTGTGGACCTGTATGCATCCAAAGGGAATTCATTCATGTGCTATTTATTTATTTATTTCATTATGTTATCAAGGAACAGTGAAGTTGCAGTTCATTTAGCATACGTGACCAACATGATGTATGAATATATTCATATATTCATTTCTTTCTGTTAAATCAAGTTTTCAAAGCACATGGAGTATAGCACAATAGCAGCATAACTTTAGATTGGTGGCATTCGGAGTAGTTCTGGGAAATTACATTAACTGTCCAATAATTTAGTTATAAGGAATGGTTCAATAATATAATTCTTCATTATGGCCAAATCACCATATCCAAGATGGTCGCTGGCACATTTATGTTTGATGGAAAAATGTAGGTATCTCCTAAAACATTCACAAGCTCAAACTTTGCTCGCAGACCTACAAAAGGTTATGTAGAAATCACATAAATGGATGCTCATTTAATTGCCACACAGACCTACAAAAGGTTATGTTGAAATCACATAAATGGATGCTCGTTTAATTGCATCCCATCTTTTACACACCACCATTAACTTCCCAAACCTGACAATTCTGCAGTCTTATTTGGCTAATTAAAAACAACTAGAGTCATCAAAGCTGAAGAGCAGACTTGCAGATTTTCATTAACTGGTCAGGAAAAAAAGAGGACTCAGAAATACAAACAGTCAAAGGGATAATTTTTTTTCAAAGGGAGTCCTGCAGAGGGCCAATTGAATAAGCCTAGTGCTTTGAGATCTGCCATGGTGAACGCAGTCAACATGTAATAATTACTTTCATTGAGGCGCATTCCGACAATCTGCTGCCATTCTACGCCAGCCATTGTCCCAGAGTAGGCAGAGAGCCAGGGGGACAGAGGGAATCAAGTGCTGACAAAACATGAAAGATTTAGCTGCTTTTGTCAGAGAAAAGGAGTAAGACTTTGTTTGTGTAAATAAAGTGGGGAACTCTTTCCTCTGTGCTTTGCTGTGAATTGCTCTCAATGGGAGGAGGGGGGGGAAAAGGGAAAAAAGAGAGAGATGCCGTTTAGAAAGATCAAGTGTGTGTGTGTGTGTGTGTGTGTGTGTGTGTGTGTGTGTGAGTGAGAGACAGAGAGAGACAGAGTGAGAGAGATGATATCTCTGTGCGAGAATGAAACAGGGAAATAGGCAGGTAATGATACCATGTGGATATTATTTTAATAAAAGACACACAAGCTTATGAGTTGATGCATTGATTCACTAAATACGGTGACATATTTACACAGCCATGACATACAATGCTATTGCTAATATTCTAAACGCTTTAACTTAATTTACTTTTTTTTCTTAAGTATTTCCCCGTGAAGGGTGCATTAGATCCAAGAACTATTGCAACTGCAGCACACAGTCGCAAAAATTAAATCGTCCCTCCCTTTTCCTTTTATAAGGGTGCGTTATTGCATTTTCTACTTTTTGTTGGTCTATTTTTAAAGCGCTTTTGTGTTTTCAGTCAGGGACTTAGAGAGAGAACACTGTTTCCCCCCTAACAATAAACAAGGGGGCCCTAGTGCAACTTGTGGAATGCTTGCTACAGTCATGATTCTCTCTGGACGCCCCGAAGGCATCAGGATATAGAAATATCTCTGTCTTATTCTCCAGGCGTCCCCATGGCTGCGTCCTCTCCCCATGCCACTCAACTGAGCCAAGCGCTCGATCAAAATGGTCCCCTTCTCATCGTTTCACAAGATCATTGAAAAGCGTAAACACACGCACAGTCACATTTTATGTCGGCAACCCGTGAGCCTATTCAGTTCATGCAGAGATACACGCTTTGGTTGTGTGAATATTTGATTATGGAGATATGATGATGGTGTATCATTTTTGTTCCATGACACCTCCTTTTTCTCGGAGACTGCACAGCTTTTGCGCAGTAATTCTGCTGGTGTGAAAAACAAAAAAAGAAAAGAAAGATAGAGAGCAAAACAGAATGAAAAGAAAAACTTGCTTATCTGCAAATGAATGCTGGCTCTATGCTTCATTAAAGTCTCTTTCTGTGTTGGCACTGGCATTGTTATCCTCTGATATTAATTCAAAGGACAATTAATGAATGCAACACATCTTTGAAGTCGGGGG
Organism: Sprattus sprattus; assembly: GCF_963457725.1. Classification (NCBI taxonomy): domain Eukaryota; kingdom Metazoa; phylum Chordata; class Actinopteri; order Clupeiformes; family Clupeidae; genus Sprattus; species Sprattus sprattus. Next base: position 17,899,797 of record NC_137923.1, read on the forward strand.
CTAGGGGCATACCCTGGGCCGGCCCCCGAGAGCTGATGGACTCGCCACATTCAGGCTGTGCCCTCGCTGAAAGACAGTTTGAAGTGGCTGAAAGAGACCTGGCCAATGGAAGGTCAAGGAGAATAGCCCTGGCTGAAAAAGAGCTCTCTATTGCTTGGAAGTATTAGCCAAGCAAAACTTTTTTTCTGGCCGGGACCGAGGATGAAAAGGAGGAGCTGGAAGAGGTCGGGGGTAGAGAGGTGGCCCCTGCAACAAAGCACCACAATGAGATGGTTAATTGAGAAAAGCCAGACAGCTATGTCAATCACTTAACTTGTAGAACCTTGCTCTTCAACCAGCATATGATTGAAATTCTTTTTTTCCTCCCCGGGAATCAGTTCATATGAGAAAGGGATATGTGAGTTTAGACCCCAGATCCAGTCAGTCCGAGAGCTCATTTTGAAGTAAACAAACATGTAAGTTTGCAGATTCAGTGCCCCAAGTCGTTTTGGTTGTGTTGGCAAATTCATTTTGTCAGCATGTTTGGGGTGCATGTCTTAAGATGAGTTTAGCATGAAACAGCTGCTACAGTAAGGCATTGTTAGTTGAGTTGCTGCTTTATATATAGCTCTCATGGATGGAGGGTTTCGTCCCATGCCTCAAACCAAATTTTCAATAATACTATATAATTTTAGATTTGTGTCAGTCATTCTCATGAGAAAATAAATACTCCTTTGTTAATGCTTCATGAATTTCAGTTGGACTTTCTGAGGCATTATGGCCTCTATAATTTATATGTCTTGGTCCAACCCAGAAAACCCATTTTTCACCCTGCCATTTTAATAGTTTGTGTGGTCATTTACGGTGGTCATAATGATTGATAGTTTGAGCCACGTCACACCATTTTTACATTCTTTTTAGCAGATCCTGATAATGCAACCCCTAACACAGGTCAAGTTCTCTGCAAAATCATGATTAAACATATCTTTATGCGACAACAAACTTGCGTTCAGAATGGGATGGAATGTTTTGTTTGTTGTTGTCACTTGTTTGAAAGGAACACCCAGATAAAGTTTTTATCACAAATGTTTGTTTTCTCCTTAGTTTTTTCCTAGTTTGAGTGCCTAGTGTTCCTGTGGCTGGAGTGGTAGAGCAAGTTGATTATAAACACCCAAATCATGGGTTCAATTCCCTGGAAGCACACATAAACAACCAATGAAAATGTATTTATGTACTGGAAGTTGCTTTGGATAAAAGTGTCTGCTAAGTGAATACATGTAAATGTGGTTCTGCCTCTTTTTAGCCTGTCTGTAAGAGGCTTTGGAGAGAGTGCTGTTGGACTGTGGGTTGAGTTGGTGAGTGGAGAGGTAAGCCTCCCTCCCTCCCTCCCTCCCTCCCTGCCCGCTGCCTCCCCAGAGGACCAGAGGAGGAGAGAGGCCTACTTGGGCAGGGTCAGAGGGCTGTGCTGGGTCACGGACCACTCCAGCTTCAACTGTGCAGGAAGTGAGGGTTAAGATAATGTTTTTCTTCACTGTGACAGGTAGCAGCACCCTGTGTGTTGGTGGAAGAGACCCAAAGGATTTTAATAGACAGGAACAAATGATAGGCAAGGATGGGAGGGGTTTGTGGTGGTGTTGGGGTGTGGTGGGGCGGGGGGGGGACTGATACAGTATTTGGCCAAACTTCCAATGTGGTGCATTGAAACAGGCCACGTTTGAATGCAGGGCGAACACACACCTGGAGAGAGAGTGAGAGAGAGGGATGAGGGAGAAAGTGACGGGGCGGGGCAGGGACGTTGCCCGGGGAAAGGACTGGTGTGTGTGTGTGGCAAACGGGCCGTCTCGGAGTTGCCCGGTGTGGCGCCTGTGCTTTGTCCCCTCGCCCGAGGGCACTGTCACAAGTTGAAACCGTCACCTCTGTCACGGTGCGTGGCAGTAATAGCCACTCCACGCTGTGCCTTTAAAAACGCTCCCGTGTTCCCCTTTCATGCCACTTATGTTCTGCCACAATGAGCGCCACATTATATGATAATATATCTTTTTAATCCATCACTCAATTTTTCAGTCCAAACCTTGTTCACTTGCTTGTTGCATGCCATACAAACCCTTATTTTTTCCACCTTTTTTTAAAATCCTTTCCGTCTCCAACTGACCCCCCCACCCTCTCTCTCTCTCTCTCGCTCTCTCTCTCTCTCTCGCTCTCTCTCTCTTCCCATTCCACTCACTCATACCCTGGGCAGCTGGGGGGGCTGGCCCTCCTTAGCAAGTCAAGTGAACCCCAGTCCTCTCTCTTAACAAAATGTCCAGCCCAGATGGGCCCATAAGCTGTCAGTTAACCATTCTCCTCCTCGCATCTGCCGGCTCTCGATGTACTGTTTTATTCACTTGCGCAGTCACTTACTGGGACATGGGCTCAAAAGAGCAGCGCCACTTCGCTGCGCAAATAAATACTTCATTTGTCTCTTCTGCCTTTTGTTTTGTTTGGGGAACACATGTCACCAGCTCAATTGCCCTCCTATTTAACTGCCCCCTGGAGGACTGACTGCCTCCCCCTACAGGGACTATAAACTGCCCATATGGCCTGCCTCTCTTCTGCCCCTCTCTGCACTTTCCCTCCTCCTCTCCTGGCTCCCTGTCTTTCTGCATTGTTATGGCCTTCTCTCCCCACGTTACTCCTCGTCTGTTCCTCGGACAAGTAGAACTCTGTCTAGATGCAGATTATTTGTGCATCTCAGTGAGCCTTACCGTGTGTGTGTTCTTGTGCTGATTTGGCATATGTACTCTAGTAACCTGTTACCCTTTCCAAGGCTAACATTGCCTTCTGAGTCCAGTCTCCTTTGGTTAGTATGGATTTGCCCTGGTCCGTGGCAGAGCTGAAATTGTAAATAGGAGGTTCATTTTTTTGAATGTTCTGCTCTGAATCTACACACAGGGCCAGTCTCTCTGCTCAAATAAGCCAGGGATTCATACACACCCCTGCTTTACATGTTCATGCTGCAGGTGGAAGTGATTCAGATCGGAGGGGATGGTCTGTTTTTTTTGTTTTTTTGTATGTGTGTTCGTATGTGTACGTGTGTGTGTGGGTGTGTGTGTGTGTGTGTGTGTGTGTGAGTGTGTGTGTGTGTGTGTGTGTTTGTTGAGCCGAGGTTTCCTTTCTTGCCCTGTCAGAGCCCTTGCTCGCTGGCTTGATAAATGGTTCCACTCAGTTCAGGTTGGGGAGCTTTTGACAGTGCTCCTCCTTTGTTGCTCCGTGTGTGCGCGGGACAGGGGCAGCTGCGGGCCGCATACAAATGGTCAGCTTGGTAAAAGATTGGAGCACCTTGCGTTGTTTTTCTTTTCTTTTCTTTTTTTGTGGAGAAAGGCGCCGGCTTGTTGCGCCTCGGGAAATGTAACCGAAGCAAAGAGCGATATGGCCCCAACTGTATCTTGTGCTTCCCTGCAGTCTTGCCTTCGCCCCTGTCGCAATCAAACACGCTCCCTCTCTCTCTCCCACACCCATTCACACATTCACTCCTTCTTTGTCTTTGTGCAGATTTATTTCAGAAAGTCAGAATCCATTTCTTCAACTGGAAACCTGTTGCACAGCGTTCACAAGTTCTGTAACCATCATATGTGCAGTTTGGGGGATTTAAACCCATTTAAGGTAGCGTTTGTTAATGGACTATACTTTTTGTGTGTGTCTGCGCCATTTTCCGAGCTCCATGCTGTCCTGTCTGGGTTGTCTCTCTGATTCTCTCTCTGTGTGGGAGACAAAGATACGGTTGGGAGCAGGGAGGGGGGCTGTGAAAAGAGCTTTAAGGACTGTCTGACCAAGAGGAAGGCAGCTGAAAGGGGGATTTTGGTCGCACTCCGGCCAGTTCAAGGTATGCCTTTGTGAGGAGCCTCCAAACTCCGTTGGAAAAGCTGTAGGGAACATCCTGTCATGCTGGTGGAAGTCCATCTTGGTGCTCAGAAGCTACTGTTGCCGCTGTCTGTCCATCTCTTCTGTCTATCAATCTCTGCCTCAATCCATTTACCCGTCCTTCAGTCTTTTCTTCATCCATTTGTCATGTCACTGTCGACTACTGTATTGGTCTTGGAGTGAGGCCCCATTTGTATTTGATTTGATTGGGACACTTGGGAAGAAACTTCAAGAAGTCCTGAAGGCTGCACCCGAGAGGGATGGGGTGGTGGTACGTCTACTTGAAGTAGCGTGACGACCTTAGCGCTGTGTAAAATTGTGATGTGCCTTTTAGGGGGAGGGGAAACCCTGGCTTTGTGCATGTTTTTAGATTCTCTTGTTGTGTGATTTTGTGGGATGCAAATGTGTGGGAACAAGGAAGGCTGATGGAACATTCCGGCATGAGAGTTTGTAGGGTGACACTGGATGAGAGGGCTGGAAGTGAGATGGCAGCAGCCGAGGGTAAACACAGGAGAAGTAATGCAAACTGGACCTGACGGGAGGCAGCGTGCCACAATTAGGTTAAGGAGCAGCACCCCCCTCCTCCCTCTCTCTATCTACCCCCCTTAAACCAGCACCCCTGCCCCAAAAATGTCCAGGTGCCTTTGGGCTCCCCACCCTCTCCGCCGTAGCCCTCTACCCTCCACCCCTCGGCCCCTGTAACCCCCTGGCTGTGGAGGAGGAAGGATTGGGGGCGCCCCCCTGCTGTGCCCCTCCCGAGCCCCACTGGCCCCACTCCGGCCCTCTTTGTACATCCCCACCCCCCCTGCTCCCCTGCCGGGCAGGTGACAAGGCCCTCAATGCGGGCCAAGGCAGCCGTGATGGATCCCGCAGATGGAGCGTGGAAATCGCTAGAAAAGGCTCCAGCCACAGGCCGCTCCTTACAGCCCAACAAAAGGCAGCCAAATAACTCAAAGAGAGAGAGAAAGAGAGGGAGAGGAAAAGAGAGAGTGGGAGAGGGAGAGGGAGAAAAAAGTGAGAGAGAGCAAGAGAAAGAAAGAGAAAGGGGTCTATAGGATGACAAAAGTAACAGTGTCACTTGCTATTAACTCACAGCCCATGATGGAGTGTTTTTCGTGGCAGTTACTAATAATAAAAAAAAATGAAAAAGAAAGAAAGAACACAGAAAGGAGAGAAACAAGGGAAGGAGCGGTCCTCCGCCCCCCAACCCGCCGTAAACATGATACACTGCCGCTGGGAGTCTTTCTCTCAGTGTGCAGGCTCTTCTTCTGAAGTTGTGCTTTTAAAGTTACTTAGTTTGTTTTGTTGTTTTTTTGGTTTGTTTTTGTCCAATATAAAAAGAGTATTTATTCATCCGGATTTTTTACTTGTAAAATAAAAGACAACAGCCTCTTAGTTTATCGTTAACCCACATTTGATTTGAAGGGGTATGGATCTTCTCAGAATTTATCTTTTTAAATCCAGAATGGATTTATCCATCATGTCGGTGTCCTGCATCAGTGCCACAGAGTGTAATGAAAACCTCTTAAGCACGCAGAGAGAGGTGTGTGAGTTTTGTGTGGCACTCACACCATCCAGTACATGTCATAGCAGTTGTATTCTCATGGAAACCTGCAGATATGAGAAGTCCTAACTGACCTTTGAGCCCTGGATGGCTGTGGTCTATGCCTGGCGCTGTAGTCCACAAGTAATGAAGAGCTCTCCTCCTCTCCTCCCTCCTTTCTCTTCTCTCTCTCTCTATCTCTCTTTCCCTTTCCTTTCCTCTCTCTCTTGCCCCCTTTCTTATCTCTCTCTCTCTTTTTCTCCCTTTTCCCTTCCTTTCTCTCTCACTCTTTCCCTCTCCTTCTCTGTCCTCTCTCTCAGTCTCTGCCTCCACTCTCTCTCTCTCTCTCTCTCTCTCTGCTGAGTGCGGCCAGAGAGACGCTCCAAGGGCTAAATCCTAGTCTAGGCTCTCGCTGGCAGCCAGTAGAAGCATTTCCTGCGTGGCTCCAGGGAGTGGCCCGCCGAGACACAGACAGAGACGGAGACAGAGACGGAGATGG
>NC_137923.1:17905917-18098417 GCF_963457725.1 Sprattus sprattus
TGTGTGTGTGTGCGTTGTTTTAAGGCCAAAGAAAGGAGTGGGATTTGTCTTCCTGTTCTCAGCCATCTGTGGGTGAAATATCGTCTCGAGAGAGAGAGAGAGAAAGTGAGAGGGAGAGAGAAAGAAAGAAAGAAAAAGAGAGACAGAGAATGAAGGGAGGTGTAGTCACAGTAGCAGCAGATGCGTCTGCATGTTCGGGCCGTGGGTTTTTCTTTTTTTTTCTACAGACGTGGCCGACGGACAATGGCAGACTGTCACGCTAGTTTGAGGAGCCTAATCATTATTTAATAGACTGCTAACCCCCCCTCTCCGACCCCCCTCCAGTCAGTGGTGCCTGGTCCCCCATGGGCTTAAAGGGCAGACTCACATACTCTTCTGCTGAATTAGCCCTGAAAGGAGCTCGCTTTCTCCCCCAACTTAAACTGAGCAAACAGATAAGGGAGCACCTGCAAGGAGCCTGGGCCCCTGGCGGCCCCGGAGCCGGACACTTAAAGCTCTCGCCTGAGCTGCCAGTGCTTGGCTCAATGGCCCCTGTGTTAGGGGATAGTCGCCAAGCACCCCGGGGGGCCCCGCTCTTTATAATGGAGTCAAGGGGCTTTGGTGACAAAAGAAGCTGAAGTTTGAGTAAACATGTCATAAAGGAGTCATATTTAGGGTGTGAAAGAGAGAGGAGGGTGAAGATGGGGGCTGGGGGGGGGGGGGGGGGGATGGCATGGTGGAATTGCCCGGTAATAGTTTCACAAATTAAGCTCTAAATCCTCTCTCTCAGGAGCCGACCACCTGTTGATTAGGTGTATTCATAATGGCGTTCAGATTGTTCATGTGATATCTCATGAAAACAACGTGAGGGTGGAGGAAACAAAACTTAAATGTTTTGGTAAAGTGTCTTGGTAGTTAGCAAATATAATCTAAATGTTTTACTGACATTGTATTTTGTTTTAGAGACATTTGTCTCCAATCGGGTACTTGGCCAATTATAATTTGACATTTAAATTAAATAAAATGTTGGTAAAGTGTTTCTCTTTTGTGTGGGGTGGTTAGAAAAATACAACAGAATATTTTGGTAAAGACTTTTCATTCATTTTTCAAGAGGAAATACAAAATCAGTTTGTTTCTTAGGACAGAGTTTCATAGGACAGAGTGCATTATCAGGTGTGTGTGTTTGTTGTTCTCCAGCGAGTCACTCTGATGAGGGTTCCGATGTGGACTCAGAACCGGGCCTGCCCTTGAAGAGGAAGCAGCGGCGCAGCAGAACCACCTTCACGGCTGAGCAGCTGGAGGAGCTGGAGCGGGCCTTCGAGCGCACACACTACCCCGACATCTACACCAGGGAGGAGCTGGCCCAGAGAGCCAAGCTCACAGAGGCACGCGTGCAGGTGAGACACACAAACATAAACACACACACACACACATAAACACACACACACACACACACACACACACACACACACACACACACACACACACACACACACACACAAGAAAGCAAGTATACACACTCACTCAGACACACACACACACACACACACACACACACACACACACACACACACACACACACACCTCTGTGTCCCCCTCCCCACCCCATCTTTCCTGCTCAGGCTCAGTCTCCCTCAGCCCCCACCCATCCTCTGTTGGGTACCGCTCCAGGTCCTGGATGTGTGGCATACGGATGCTAAATGGGGCCTGGCACACAGCCCTTCGGTCTCCTCCCCTCCAGCCGTCAGTCACATGACCACACACACACACATGCACACACACACAATGCCCCACACCAAACAGAGAGACACTCACATACACACACACTGCCCCACACCACACAGAGACACACACACACACACAGATACACACACACACACACACAGAGCCCCTCAGTGTTTCCCACTTCCTGTTTGTGCTGATTACTCTTAAGGGGAACCAAACCCCCAAACAGCTCCTTACTGGTTCCTGTTTTAGAAAGAGCTGTTTTTATTAAAAATAACCATTGGACAGACTGCAATAATGCAGTTAGGGTCTGAAATTAGACCCACTGACAGAAACCCGTGACTTGGCTCGATAAAGGCGATGATGTCATCAGCCTTAACCAGCACAGATGTCTAGATTAGTATCTAATTAGCTCCCAGCTATGGAATGTTGAAGCCACAAAGACACACGACACATATACACACACACATAACAATACATACACTCATACACACTTGAGGACTCACAAAGCCACCCCACACGGCTTGAAACAAAAGGTCCTATTCAAACACCATGTGACCCTTTTAAGAACTTTAGTTAACTCTCATATACTTGGAAATGATAATGTTGTCTGTATGTTTTGTATTTTTTCCTTTTTACGGAAACACATTTGAATCGTTTATGTTATCCCGCTTCAGGTTTGGTTCAGCAACCGGAGAGCTCGCTGGAGGAAGCAGGCTGGGGCCAATCAGCTTATGGCCTTCAACCACCTAATCCCTGGAGGCTTCCCCCCCTCAGCCATGTCCAGCCTGCAGCCCTACCAGCTATCGGACAGCCCCTACCCTCCCTCATCCATATCGCAAGGTACCCATGCTCTTCCCCACAATGAACACGAAGTGAAGGTGTTTGTGACAGGTTTTCTGTTGACCTGGATAAAATGCGGAAAAGAGTAGATTGGGTATTGATCTTCTGTGACCACTGCGTCCGTATGAGCCTGGGGACACTAACTGTTGTGGATACCAATCGGTGGTGTTGTCAATCGACAAACACATCTTATGTCTGTAAGTTATTTAACAGTCATGGAATGATCTTTATATTGAATAGAATGTGTCATATTCTAACTTAAGGGATAACTGAGTCTGTGTCTGACATGGGAAAAAGCATTACAAGGGACTGGGATGCCCATTCTGCTGTTCCCTAGTTGTCTGGTTATGACACTCTTCTCCTCTATTCTTCTCCCTCTCTGTCCAGCAGTGTCGGAGCAGGCCAGCACAGTGCACCGGCCACAGCCTCTGCCCCCCACCTCTGTGCACCAGACGGGTCTCAGCTCCACGGCGGGGGCCCAGGAGGGTGGCTCGGCCTACTGCCTGGCCTCCGGACGCCACGGCTTCTCTGGCTACTCCGACAGCTTCGCGCCCCCGCCCGGCCACTCCAACTCGGTTAACCCCGCCATCGGCAATGGCCTCTCCTCTCAGGTTGGTTTGTCATCCTTGCATTGAGGAGAAAGAAACCATCTTGGAGTTTAATGTGTGAGATAGTGTCATACGCGGCTGGATCAGTGGATCAGTTTTGATGAGGAGGTTGTTGATTGAGTGATGTGTTAGTGGCTGGTGCGTCTTTGTCAGGTGGTGGGTGTCATTGGGATGTGTCTAGTTACAGTGACCGCACAGAAAAACAGATGCACAGCTTGATGAAGTGTGAAGGAGATAGAGAGAGAGAGAGAAAAAAGTGAGAGACGTTGAAGGTTGAATATGTTTAGGAGGACGAGGGGGGAGAGAGAAGGAGAGAGCGAGAGAGAGTGGCAGGTGGACTGTGACACAAATGAGAAGTGAAAAGACAATCATGGCACATTACACACTCATCAGCAGCTATCAGACACTCCCTGAGCAGTTCGAGCTCCTCTAACAGGCATAAAATGAGCTTTTAACAGCCACAAAGGGTGCCCAAGCCAGCCTGCTGCAATGCATGCTGGGACCTCTCTGTGGGCAATGCTGAGGATTCTCAGGCCTGGCTCTGGCTCTGGCTTGTCACGTTGAAAAAAGAAAGAATTTTGCCTCAAGTCTTTTCTCTCTCTCTCTCTCTCTCTCACTCCCTCTCTCGCTCTCTCTCCTAAAGAGGACTGAATTGCTTGAGGACACATGTGAGAGCAGTATCCTGTTTTTGCCATCACCCCAAACCCCTCCCTCCACCCACCCAAAAAAAAGATCAGGCTAAAAAAAACCTGACACTCACAAGCAAACAAAAGTGAGAATGCAGTAAACTATTAGAACAAAGTGCTGAATGAAATATATCGTCTCTTTCGGTCCCACAGCCTCTCATTCAGAGACGTACATTTTTCCGTCGGACAAACACACAACTGCCTTAGACACCATCACAAGCCCATCCTGACCCTCTCTGCCTGCTGGTGTTTTTGTAGCGTCGACCTGTTTGAGTTTATCTTGCGGTAAAAAAAAAAAAACTCCAGAGAAAGGGGGTTCACAAACTTAACATCATTAGGTGACCCTTCCCTAGCCAGAGGCCATAGGCCCACTTACCTCACCCCTCTCAGAATGTGGCTGTTTTCGGCATTAGTGGCCTCAACTGCCACGCGGGGTCGAGTGCTGGGCCGCGGCTGTTATGCGAGTAGGAAGCGAGGCATGCGTCGTCCTAGAGATGGGGCGGGGGTAGAGTGGTGGTGTTGGTGGGGTGGTGGGGGGGCTGTTTGCAGTTCACAGTCTGCAATGGCAATTACTGAAGGCTGCAGTCTCTTAATTGCTTCCAATGAGAGTTTATCTCCAATAATGTTGTGTGTAATTTATGCAAATGAGTCTCTTTTTGTCTTAATTTGTCTAATTTGTGTAAATGTATTGGGGCTGTTGAACGTATGGGGGATAGATGCCATCCCTACGTGACAGAGAGGAGGGCAGAGAGTGATGAACAGCACCACTGAAAACCAGCGATAGTCTTCAGATTATTATTATTATATATGATAATTGTGGTTACATCAGAGGGGAATGAGGTTCAGACTTCAGTTTATATTCCAGAGATGGGAAAAATGAATACAAGACATGGAATGTTCATAGACATGAAGAAATTTGTGATTTTGGTTTTATTAAATGTGTTTTTGGAAGTTGTACTCCCTTAGGCATGGGTGCAGTATGAATGGGTTGGAGTGTTTGGCTTTGGGGTGGCAGTGAGGGGTGTTTGGGGGTTGGGGGTGGGTATTGGGAGTCATGAGTTGTCTGCTGGTGCACTCCTCCCTCTCTTCCCTCCCTCTCTCCCTCGCTTCGTCCCTCCCTGTGGCCCAGGATCTCACGCGTCTCTCGCTCTGATCCGCCGCATACCACGGGGATGGGTTCTCACCAGCGCCGCGAGTGTTCTGGCTTTTCACCCCGCGGGACCTAATCCCCGGAACAACCTAGAAACAGAGACACCCGCAGGACCCCACGCTCCCAGTGGGGAAGAGAGCTCTCGTGTCCAACACGCATACACAGACACACACTCACGGGCGTACGCGCACACACATACAATTATGAGTCCAGACGTGTGTGTGCTTTTAAAGACACACACACACACACACACATACTCAAGCACATGCACCCGTACGACTGTGCTAGTACGTACACACACAGATACACGTGTGAATGCATATACACACACACACCTGCACAGACACACGGATGCCCATACGTATGCATCTCTATGTATGTGGACACAAATACAAACACACATCCCATAAACAATCAAAATACACAAATCGAAAAAAAAACATACAATTATACAATACTATACATACACACTTTAAACAAGACTGCATGCAGTTTGATTGGTACTGCTTAACTGACAAATCTTGCCAGCTCCCTTACTGGTCTATGTGATCTTAAAGCCACAGCTGCACACGCTAACCTGTTTGCCATCTGATTCAGCAGTCCGTCATTCTCTAGTACTCTCTACTTCCGTCCTTTATGGTGTGATGTTTTGACCATTTCGACTTCCACTTTACATGGCACCCCCCCCCACACACACACACACACATTTCCAGTCGCCATCCCCCCAGTGTTCTGCCACGCTGAGAGATGAATGGGGGCTCTTGACCTCCATGTGTTTCCGATTTGTCAGGAGTCACACATCATGGTGCTCTTCACAGGCGCTAGCTCAGATTCCTCTGACAGTGCTCCTGTAAATTATGCACTCGCTCTAAGTGTGTGTGTGTATGTGTGTGTGTGTGTTAGAGAGAGAGAGAGAGAGAGCGAGAGAGAGAGAGAGAGAGAGAGACAGAGAGATAGAAAGAGAGAGACAGAGAGACAGAGAAAGAGTATGTGTGTGAATTAATGTATGAATATGTGTGTGTGTGTGTGTGTGTGTGTGTGTGTGTGTGTGTGTGTGTGTGTGTATGAGTGAGAGAGAGTATGAATGCATGTTTGAAGGTGTGTGTGTGTGTGTGTGTGTATGAGTGAGAGAGAGAGAGTGTATGAATAAAAGTTTGAATGTGTGTCTGTGTGTGTGAGACAGAGAGAGAGAGAGAGAGAGAGAGAGAGAGAGAGAGAGAGTGAGTGTGTGTCTTAAAACAAATGTTTAAATATGTCTGTGTATATGTGTGAGGTAGAGAGTATGAATGAATATTTGCATGGATATTTGATTGTGTGTCTGTGTGTATGTATCTGTGTGTGTGTGTGTGTGTGTGTGTGTGTGTGTGTGTGTGTGTTTGTGTGTGTGTGTGTGTGAAACGCTGCAAGGTGGGAAGGCATCTCCTCTCCATATTTCTGCTCTGGTTCCCCTCCGTGTTCGGTTTTCTGTGAGGCCGGTCCCGCGCAGCTGTTCAGGATGAATCACCGACGGGATTTCTTGACCCCCGACGGTGCTAGAGGGAGCTCAAGCCACACACAGTGATGTAGTCTAACGCACATGTTCTCCTGTACTTTTCCCCTACACCATCACACAGATGCTGATTCTATCAGCACATATGGATATGTGCACACAAGAACACACACACACTCATATAGCTACACAAAGACACACACATACACATAAATACAAGCACGCGTTCACACAGCAACCGTGCTCCTTGGTTCCCACGTACCACAGGGCCCCTCTCTCTGCTCGCTGGATTCTCTCCTCTCGGACACGCTGGATTTAGGAATCTAAGGACGCCTGACCCTCTCAGGCACGGTACAGCAGCAGCCTGGCGCGAAGGAAGCGCGCAAATCCTCTTTTTTTCCTTCACCCCCTCCTTTCTCTCTCTCTCTCTCTCTCTCTCTCTCTCCCTCTCTTCTCTGTGGTATATCCTCCCCGTCTAAACACACTCGTTCCATTCGCAAGATCATTTTTAGGAAAATGTTACTGGACTAAAGAAACACAACGCCGGCGCGCTACGAAAATGGACAGCAGCCATTCGGTCGGTCTGTTTGCAAGCTGGGAAATGATTTAAAGGAAAACATGTGTCGAGCGGAATGGGGGAATAACGTATCTCTTATGAGCCAGACCGAGTGGATAGGAAGGGCTTTCTTTTTTTTTTTAGGGGGGGGGGGGGGGGGTCAAACTGCTTTAAATTAATCATTAACAGAGAGCAGAGTTTGGATCAGTGGGAATCGATTAATTCAAAGTAGCATTTGGGCCTTGTCATCATTTTTCAGAGAGTAAATGGATGTTGAAGGCATGGCAAGTCTCAGAGACTCCCTCTCTGTCATTACTTGGACCTATTAGACATGGGGATTTTGAATCATCTTGTGAAAAAGTCAGACTACAAGGACGCTCTCTTAGGTCCGTTGTTTGTTGTCTTAAATAAAACTGCTGTGACCAGGAATCCAAATGTCTTCCATTTGAGAGAAAGGAGTATTTATGTAGTATGTATTTAGACAAATAGAGAGAGAAATCCCATTCACCAGTACATTTACTCTTAGGTTTTGTCAGGCTGTCATCCTTGAAACACACATTAAACTCTTGGCTTGTGTCTTGACAGTTTCAGAATCTAATTAAGTCTTATCTGGTCCACATCAGTTTCACACTGTTAAGTTGCCATACTGCACTGCTGCTTCTGTTCCATACTGCATTGTCTGACTGTCTCACACATTAACAGTCCCCCCCCTACATGCCATCATGCTTATCAATCAATAACCAGTGATAACAAAATATATATACAGTATATATATATTTCTCATATTTAAACATATGTATTTTAACTTTTATGTTTCATGATTTCTCTGCCACACTCTAATGCACTACATATTATTTCTCTATTTTTTCCATATCATTTTTATTTCATCAGTATATTGTCCTGTACATTGTCCTCTGTGAGCTACTTCTTGCCCAAAGCAAATTCCTTGTTTCTGTGAACACACTTGACACCTAATGAAGCTGATTGTGATACTGATGATCTGACAGTCCCTCTCCTCTCTCGCCCCCCTCCCAGGTGATGGGTCTGCTCAACCCCGGAGGAGTGCCCCACCAGCCCCAGGGTGACTTTGCCCTCTCTCCCCTGACGGGCGGCCTGGAGCCCAACCCAGGCATGCCCACCAGTTGCCACAGCTCACAGCGTCTGGAGGGGCTACCAGGCCTACCCAGCATGCCAAGCTCCCAGTCTTACTGCGCCCCCACATACGGCTCCCCCGCCTACAGCGTGGACCACGTCACCTCGTACCAGTACGGCCAGTATGGGCAAAGTAAGGTGAATACAGCACACTTCCTATTTTTATCATTGAAATAAAACGGAAAGTAATCGTTTTCAGGTTTGAAGGCTTTTGATATCGAAACTTCAAATATATACATATTTACATGTAATGCATTTCCTGTGGAGGAGAAAGTGTGTGAGATCCCTCTGCACACAGGTTTGGAATGTTGCAATGGACATGGTCAATTACCTCCTTCTCGGTCGATGTGACATCAAATGCACTCTGCAATAATAGAGTCCACTTTTAAATGAATCTCTTTGATTCATACCACGCTGATTGTATTTAGATTTCGACACAGGTCTTGTGTAAGACCATTCAAATTTGATACACGCAGGGGGGGCAAGAGGCCACTTTTCCTATTCAATCATTTATTTCGTTTCAAGAACATTCCGGACTTTTTTTCCCGTCCGTTCTTTCATCATTGAACCTCAGGTGTTCTTTTTCATAATATGACCACCCTCATTTTTTCAAATGAAACACAAGTGGACCTCCAGAATCAAGAGTAGATTGCGCTCACCTCAAAAGGAGAACAGTTCAGGCACCTGAGTTTACACAAGCCTGGTCTCTGAACCTGCATGGTGGCCATCGGTAGGGTGGATGTCGTCAGCGATCCTCGTCCCTCGTGTACGCTGACCTTCCCTGACCCCATGTGATGAGCTCGCCCATCAAGCTCTGGAGTAGCTCACCTAGCCATGTAATGACCCCGGGGTAACGAAGATCTGCCTCATCATACGTGCATAGACCCCGGCGAGCGCCTTTCGTAAAAGTATGTTTGACAGAACCGGGGAGAGACAGAAAAGAGGTTGTATGGGGAGTGGGGTGGAGGGGGGTAGATGCAGGGGACCACATGTAGAATGCCCCATCAGCGACGACATCTTGATGTTATTAATTTGCTGAGCCCCCAGACCCACGTGCAGCTCGTGGGGGCTGGGGGCTGTGTTTGGGGGGGGGGGGGGGAGTCAGGGTCTCTTTTTGCGGAGAGCAAAATGGCCCCTGGCAGCCGGCGATTGGAACCATGTGTATCTGGCAGAGGTCAGCCCCAGAGTTGTTATTGATCACTGGCCCTGATCCATGGAGCGCTGGCCCCCAAAACTTTCCCCCCTAAAAACGGCAGGAACGCCCCGAAAATCTGCTTCATTTCCCTCTTTTCCTCTCTCCCTCTCTCTCCCTCGCCCTCTCCATCTCTCTCTCCTTTACTCTCTTTTCCTCTCTCTCTCTCTCTCGCTCTCTTTATCCCGTCCTCTTTCCCTACCTCCATCAGAGTGTGCATCACAGGCCAGGGAGAACCCCACTCTGACAAGATCCCGTTGCACGCAGAGATGCTGTCATAACCCTCCTCACTAAAGATCTCTCTCCCTCTCTCTGCCTCTCTTTCAGGTGCCTTTCATTATTTGAAGCCCAACATTGCCTGAGTGGAGGAGTTCACTGGACGCTCTGATGCTTGACTCTTGCGCCTGTCTGATCCAGCATCCCCACTCCATCCCCCCCCCCCCCCCCCCCCCCCCCCCCCCCCGAACAACTGCTACCCCTGCCCCCCCAAGACCCCACCACACATCACCTACCCCAACATGCCCTTGGACTGAGGGAGACAACACGGAGGAGAGGGGAGAGAGGTTGTTTTTGGAAATGGAGGGGGCTTGGGGAGGGGGGTTGGGGTTAAGGGAGGGGGTGGGATGGGGAGGAGGAGGAGGAGGGGGGGATGAAGTGGCCCTGATAGGGTAGAAGAGGAGAGCATTCAGATAATCAGGACCAAAAGGCCAGCCTCTCCAGTTACCTGGCACTCAGCTCGCTCTCTCCACGTCATGCTTTCTTAGAGAGAGGGAGAGAGAGAGGGAGAAAGAGAGAGCGAGAGAGAGAGAGAGGCATGCCTCGTTCTCCATGCTTGAAGAAAGGACAAAAAAGAGAAAAAGACTGTTCACAAAAAGACAGAGAGAAAGAGAGAGAGGAAAAAAACCTTCTGTGTTTAATTTCTAATGAATGGCAGGGAAACAAGTGGGACCAGATTTTGTAAACTGTGTTTTTTTTCCAATGAGCTTATGGGGCCAACCACGATAAGAGAACACAATGGCACAGGATCTCATCCAGGGGGCCAGCTGTTCCCATGGTGATGACGGACTCTTGACACGGCCTGGCAGAGATGTCCTGGGAGTGTTCAACAACACGTCACAGACATTTCTCTTTCTTATTCTCATTTTCCTGTTACTGTAAAAACAACAGAGGGCAGTGATTGTGTGTTTTTTTGTGATAATTGAATTGTACCCCTCCCCCACCCCCAAAAAATGTACTTCATATCTTAACTGTCATCCGCTGAGAATGCAAAAAGATGGTTGTGTTGCAATACTGTTTAGTCACATCGATTTGAAATCTTTTCAAGGGACCCAGAGAAAGTTAAAGTGTGAGAGTGAGTGAATTAATGAATGAGTGATTGATTGAGTGAATTAATGAATGAGTGAGTATGTAAATAAGTGAGGAAGTGAATGAGTGAGTGTATAAATGAGTGGGTGAGTGTCTGAATGAGTGAGTGTGCGCATGAGTAAATGTTTGAATGAGTAAGTGAATGAGTTAATGAGTGAATGTTTGAATGAGTGAGTGAATGAGTTAATGAGTGAGTGAGTGGCCAGAGTAAAGAGGATGATGCTCATGTGAGCACAGCTACACATCTACTGAGCACGGGAGAATGCACTCACCAGTCTAATGGCATTTCATATCAGTCCACTTAGAGTTCAGTGCAGCATGACTGTTGGGAAACTCAGAGTATTAAAGTGATTGTGTGTGTTCGTGTGTGAGTGTTTCTGTGTGTGGGTATGTTTGTGTGTGTATGTGTGTGTGTGTATTTCTCAGTAGCACAGGCAGACCATTACCGTGGGTGTGTGACTCAGGAACAGATACACTAAGACAAGAATGCTGGTTAGGAGATAGCAACAAACTATAGTAATTGAACTTCAAGGTGTCCACCTAACAGCTGGAGAGAAAGAAAGACAGAGACAAACAGAGAGAGAGAGAGAGAGAGAGAGAGAGAAAGTTATATTTTGATCAACACAGTGTACTGAAACCCAAAGAAAGTGCAATACACATATACCTCAGACGAGCAGTATTCAAAGTAAAATCATGTTTTAAAATGTACTTAAATCAATGCTTTTTTATTTTGATTTGACGAAATTCCAACATCCAGGTTAGGCTAAAAATGGAAAAGTCCATAAACAAAACAATATAAAAAAAATTAAAAAATGTTTCTTCCACTCCAGTGATAATAATTGTCATTGCATTAGCAGGTTGAAGTTGTTTTCCAGTCTGTGCCATCTGCTAGTGTGTGTGTGTGTTGAGTCCTGTTTAGGTGTGTATTTATTCTTTACATTCTGCTGGTGCAACGCCTCTCTCCTCTGTGCTCCACCTGAATAACACTCAGCGGTTCGCTGTGTGCAAGTCTTAAATCATTACACAAAATTACGCATTTATTTTTTACCTCGTCTTTTATATACAGTGCATATACAATTTGTTTTCTTCAATGACTGCATACAATTGTTGGTGTAAAATGTCTTGTTTTAAATGCAGCAGTATTTACTATTTATAATGAAAATGAAAAATAAAAAAGCACACAAAAGCTTGTACAAATAGTTTGCCCAGTTATTTTATGCATCTTTTCTCATAAAACACATACACACGCAAACACAATACAAAAAGAATACATATACTGTATATGTATATACATAAGAACAGCATAACTT
The DNA here is from genome assembly GCF_963457725.1 of Sprattus sprattus. NCBI lineage: Eukaryota > Metazoa > Chordata > Actinopteri > Clupeiformes > Clupeidae > Sprattus > Sprattus sprattus. The sequence continues at coordinate 17,917,973 of NC_137923.1, forward strand.
TTCTGCATTCTATGCTTTTCAGTCTTTATTGTTCTTGTATTCCTTCCTTCCTTCCCTACTTTCTCTTTCAACCTCTGTCCTCCTCTTCTTTCTTGCTTTGTACAAGTGGCAGAATCCCAACAGACTGAACTAGTTTAGCTGGAGGAGGATCCCTTTCCAAGGAAACATCCAAACGATTTCTGTTATCCTAATGCCGATCCAAAACAAATTGTGTATGAAATGGGCTTTTCATTGTGATCTCATTAAGATTTGGTTGGCAACTGGCATGGTGGACAATGTCTATCAGGTTCAACGCTCCTCTTCTCAGTGGCTCTCGGCACTTTAAAGGCACTTTTTTATACCCCTTCATAAATATATCCTATTTCATAAACACTCTTTCTTGACAAATTCCTGCTCTCCAGGGAACCCTTAAAACGCTTAATGACTAAAGCAGCCGTGTGTAAACGATACGATTCGAACGCGGGGCTCGTGGACAGATCTCTGGCATTCCACACAGCTGTACACTTGCTGTGGTTCATGGGGTTCCACTTTAAAAAACGACGAGGGCCCTCACAGACAGAAAAACACCCCAAACAGTTGCTCAGTGCTTCACACACACACACACACACACACACACACACACACACACACACACACACACACACACACACACACGCACACAAACTGTTCTCTCCCTCTGTGTGACATTATTGATGTATGTTTTCCCTGATCTCCCGCTCACTCTTACTCTTTGTCTGCTGGAGTCACGTATCTTTTGCATCTGGTCATGTCACTCTTATTCATCTCTCTCTCGCTCATCTCTTCTTACCTTCTGTGTTAAGCTTTTTTATGCAAACCTCATCTAATACTCTTACTCTTTACCGGTGCTGTATAAACTGACTATGAAACACTATATACATATAAAAAAGAAGCAAACGTATCTGTGAATATACTTGTTGTTCTAAGGTTAGTGCCGTCTGTTCCCTCTTGCGCTGACCTCAGAACAGTGAGTGACGGAGCGGGGAGGACCTCTCTCCTCTTTCAGGTCGGAGCCGAGTGTCACCCAGGCTACCACACATTGGAGACAACTTAACTTTTGACCCCAGAGCTCTTTGAAATTTCCAGACTACTTGACCAGAGCTGACAGTCCAAGAGTTACTGGGGGGCTTTCTACTCGTCCGGTGCAGTGAAGGACAGACAGACAGAAGAGAGGTCGGGCTTCTGACAGGGAGCGTTCCACAGGGAGGGAGAAAGAGAAAAGATGAGCTGTGTGTGTGTGTGTGTGTATTTGGGGGAGCAGTCAGAATGTGGTGGGAGTGGTAATGTGTATCTTTGTGGGATCTCAGAGTAAAAAAAGACAGTAAGCTTTACTTTAATAATTTCGGCTGCTTTTATGAATCTGATTTTTTTTCTTGTTTAATGTTCATATAAAACAAACCTTCACTGTGCATGTCAATCATTTTAAACTATACCCCATTTATAACAGTGAATAAAAAACCACACACAGCATATTAAGGGAAGGCTGTAAGTGGCTTTATCTCAGAAATATTTCTTTATCATGGGTGTTGCTGAGTGGCAGCACTGGAGAACACATTCCTTTCCCAAAGCGGCACACGGATATTCACTTCTCTGTAAGGTGCTCACACACTCAACCAAGACTGACGAGTTGCCTTGCTTTTCCTGGGCAACAAGAAAAACTGGACATCACGTTTGTGTTAATGTGTGCCAAGTTTTTCATGGGCGCTGAAATAGAATTGAAGTACGTTTGTTGTTGCAATTGTTATTGAGCGGCACACCTTTAGAGTTTTCACCATGAACCAGACGATCCTGCTCGCCTTGCTCTCCCGATGCAGACAGGCCATCCTGGAGCGTGGCAGTGAGGACCAGCAGTCCAACGCCACGGCGACAACCTCTGCCTCGGCACAGCCCAACGCCTCAACCCTGGCCGAGCATCCCTACGACAACGCCTACTTCTACATCCTATTCGTTATGTTCTTCTACTCCTTCCTGTCGCTCGCCCTGTTCAGGAGCTTTGTGAACAAGGACAAGATGAAGAAGGAGCCCTACGAGGAGATCATGGGCTCTGATCCGCCGGCCCCGAAATTTAACCCAGGCTCCTCGGTAGAGAAGTTTTACTTTGAAGAGGAGAACAGCCTCTGAGCACAAGAGATGTTTTGACAGTCAAGGAGCCAGGGGTAGGAAAAAAATAAGTTTGAGTTCTGCAAGTGATTTCTCTGTTCAAAGAAAAAAGAATGGGGGGAAAAAAATGACAAATAAGAGGTTTTTTCCCCCCTGATTTCTGAAAATAAGAAACTCAAGACAAATACAAGCGCAAATGAAACCTGTTTACGTCGTATGGCTGATGTCCACAAGTGGAAAGATTAATGGAGTGTGGAACAACAGAAGGTTGAAATCATCAGTGAGACACATGCAGGAGAGTGATCAAATTAACTCCATTGAAAACACTTCCCTAAGTCAAATGCTTGAGACATGAAGGATGGGTTTGATTTGATATTTTATTAGGATCCTGCAGTAATTAAATGTAGCTTGTTCCTTCCTTGGATTCTATTTTATGTATTTATCGGAATAAATGCCTTTTTCATGTGCCTAATTATGAATGCAGAAGACTTTCCGGTGTCAGAGTACCTTTCATTTTACAGAGGGGCAGACTCACACCAAAATGAATATTACATCCCTGTATGGTCACTGAGTTGTGGTGGTTATAACCAGAAGTTTGAAGTTTGTGCTGTGTCCTCTGTTGTATGTAGAATCCAATGGGCCCAAGTCTGCAACAGCAGGAGCTACTAGATAGCAAGAGCTCGTATGACTAAAACCTCTGGGTGACCCCATATGATCTTAGTTTTCAAACCAGAACGAGAAGAGGGAAAAGTGAACCCTCGACTTTATCAGTCTTGAGAATTAAAGTAAATTGCATCTAGCAGGATCGCGGAGAGACCTTTAATGAGGACATACGTTTTTGATTTTCACGACATACAGCTTGAGGAGTCATGAAAGAAACGCGGAGAACAAGAACCTAACAGCATAATGTGAAGTAACGGGCGAACAACCGTTTTTTTTATTTTTTAGATCTACCTTTAGCGCCTCCATGAACTGTAGGCCTACTCTCTTGACATGAGGTAGTGTGTAGGCTATCCCGTTTCATCGAGGCTTTGCAGTAAATCAATTGTGGTTGAATGTATCAGCTGGCGATCGCCTAGAATGCGGGGGCCCTCCTGGAGCCGGCGCATCCCTGCGATTAGAACTGCCCCCCCCCCCCCCATTTTAACAAATATCCATTACATCTCACCAGTAGGCCTACGACGTGTGTCCACTGGTTTATGAAAGGCCACATATTTTTCTCATTCAGACCGGGTAGCCTACCTCAAAAACCGTAACAATGTGTACAGAACGGCAGAACCTGACACAACAGAGCTGATCCGAGCTTTCTTTCAGGTTACTGCAAGTAGACCTGTGCAAACTTATAGCATGATGAACTAAACTCAACTTCGGTTGACTATAGCCTCAATCTCCACAGTTTTATATTAGGTCATGCTAAATTGGGATATTTTCGGATGCGATCAACTACGTTTGTGACTGCTAGGACTCACGGGGTTTGCAGCCAGACATGAGGACAACAAAATTTCCTGGGTCAAAAAGAGCATCCTGAGTTAAAGAGCTCGACCTTTCCTAATTTGGTCTATCCTTCCGAGTGTCTTTGAAGTAATGGCGAACCCCATGGCTATAGCGAGTGCTATCTCACTCAACATACATGAATCCATAGCCTGTTTAGGCTACCAAGCGCAGTAGTATTAGGCTAAAGATCAAGGGAACGGTCTAAACTAACTCAGGTGAGTGAGACCTTTGAGCTCCTGCTTTAACATTTTGTTTTACTCTATAGGCTATTGTGAAATGAAATGATTGGACTCTCAAAAGGTAAGTATAATAGATGAAATTGGAGGCATGTGTCCCAAAAAGGGTTTAAATTTGCCCTTACGGTTTATGTAGGCAAACTTCAATTTTTGTTTGTAAATATCGCTTCCTCCTGAAGATCTATAAAATAGGCCTGCGCATTTAAACTACAACCGCCTCTCCGCTCTTATCCGCCGCTTGCCTTCATAATACAAGTCAAATTCTTGTTTTGATGCTTCTTTATTTAAATAAACATGTGAAATAGTTATTTAAAATAGCCGAAATACCCTAGAAGATTATTCAACACACGCAGAAGCTCGTTGCTGCCACCTAGTGATAAATGCATCGTCCAGCTATGGAATATTAATAATCAAACTTCCGTACAGTCGGTACTGTTTATTAATGTGCATTGTGTGTTACAGTCTCTTCACACCATGTTTATAACAGGGATAATTTAAGGATCATTTGTGATCATGTTGTGCTTCAGAATCTGTACTCTGCAGTCAGTACAGTGATCCTTCAGTTTGTTCTCTAGAAGAGAGACCAGCTGTGGAGAGAATATGTTACGATGAGTGCCCATCACTTTAGAACATTAAAAATGAATATTACCCTAATGGATACAACTCTAATTATTTGAATATAACATATTGCAAAGTGGTAATACTAACATCACATACACTGAACGTGATTACAAGAGAAAGGGTAGTCCACTTTCCATAATCTTTGATTTGTTCAGTCGCACATTTTTTTATTTGGTGAGGAACAAGGCCACATCCAATAACACTCATTCCACTGTCTAGATCTGCCTATGATAATTAGTTTACTCATACATATTTCTAGACATCTTACATCACATTTGTGTTCTTGGAGATAAGGACTTTGGTGTGTCCTTTTTTCATAATGGATATTGTTAAAAGGTAATATAGTCTAGTCTTTTATAATGACTTGTGTGATCCACTATGTTAAGCATAGCATTTAACTTACTTTCTGCAAGGCCTCCTGTACTGCCTCCTCTCCCGTGTTTGTGTGCAGGTAGCCTCTCACTCTCATGATGACTCTAGCGGGATCTAAAGGAGGCATTTCAATGGAAATGAATGTGTGTGTGTGTGTGTGTGTGTGTGCGTGTGTGTGTGTGTGTGTGTGTGTATGAGGTTCTGTGATTTTTTTCGGGAGATCAACTAACACTTGAAAATCACTGGAACAAGTCTGACGACACATCACTGAAATTGTTTTAAGTGCACGCCAATGTACTACTTAAAGTTACCTTTTGGCTTCTCCATAACAGCTGAGGGCTGCTCAGGTGTTTGAGGGTCTGTGCTGGATGTTGATAGCTGACTGCTGCTTAGTGGTGGAGTTGTTGAGATGGCATCTTCAGGTGTTTCAGGGTCTGTGCAGGATGTTGAAAGCTGACTGCTGGTAAGTGGTGGAGTTGTTGATATGGTATTTTCAGGTGTGAGTGCAGTAGTGCCTGGTGGTGTAGTGATCTCTACAGGAACAAGTAGAGAATTAGTTGGTGAAACTGGGGATAATAAATAATACACAAACAACAAAAGTACTATAATATTATATAATTAACAACAGAATTCCCTGTTGTTATTTATTCTATAATATTACACATAACTACAAACAGCTCACACATAGACTAACAGACTATCTTCAAGGCATTTCCAATGATTAGCAGACTGGTTTGTGTGACTTACTGTAGAAGCAATGATCCAGTGCAGTGCATGGTATTTTTTTTAAAGGGTGTTGTTAACACAATGACGAAATTATATATATATTTAATTTATAGAATTCCATTCCTAATGAAACTATTTCTCATGGTTGTAAATTCCCACAGTGCATTGAAGTGAATACTGTATTCTTACGGGGTGATCTTCAAGTCTGAATTTTTTCGGGAGATCAACTAACACTTGAAAATCACTGGAACAATTCTGACGACACATCACTGAAATTGTTTTAAGTGCACGCCAATGTACTACTTAAAGTTACCTTTTGGCTTCTCCATAACAGCTGAGGGCTGCTCAGGTGTTTGAGGGTCTGTGCTGGATGTTGATAGCTGACTGCTGGTTAGTGGTGGAGTTGTTGAGATGGCATCTTCAGGTGTCTCAGGGTCTGTGCTGGATGTGGATAGCTGACTGCTGGTAAGTGGTGGAGTTGTTGATATGGTATTTTCAGGTGTTTCAGGGTCTGTGCTGGATGTTGATAGCTGACTGCTGGTTAGTGGTTGAGCGGTTAAGATGGCATCTTCGGGTGTTTGAGGGTCTGTGCTGGATGTGGATAGCTGACTGCTGGTAAGTGGTGGAGTTGTTGATATGGTATTTTCAGGTGTTTCAGGGTCTGTGCTGGATGTTGATAGCTGACTGCTGGTAAGTGGTGGAGTTGTTGATATGGTATTTTCAGGTGTGAGTGCAATAGTGCCTGGTGGTGTAGTGATCTCTACAGGAACAAGTAGAGAATTAGTTGGTGAAACTGGGGATAATAAATAATACACAAACAACAAAAGTACTATAATATTATATAATTAACAACAGCATTCCCTGTTGTTATTTATTCTATAATATTACAAATAACTACAAACAGCTCACACATAGACTAACAGACTATCTTCAAGGCATTTCCAATGATTAGCAGACTGGTTTGTGTGACTTACTGTAGAAGTAATGATCCAGTGCAGTGCATGGTATTTTTTTTAAAGGGTGTTGTTAACACAATGACGAAATTATATATATATTTAATTTATAGAATTCCATTCCTAATGAAACTATTTCTCATGGTTGTAAATTCCCACAGTGCATTGAAGTTAATACTGTATTCTTACGGGGTGATCTTCAAGTCTGAATTTTTTCGGGAGATCAACTAACACTTGAAAATCACTGGAACAATTCTGACGACACATCACTGAAATTGTTTTAAGTGCACGCCAATGTACTACTTAAAGTTACCTTTTGGCTTCTCCATAACAGCTGAGGGCTGCTCAGGTGTTTGAGGGTCTGTGCTGGATGTTGATAGCTGACTGCTGCTTAGTGGTGGAGTTGTTGAGATGGCATCTTCAGGTGTTCGAGGGTCTGTGCTGGATGTTGATAGCTGACTGCTGCTTAGTTGTGGAGTTGTTGTGATTGCATCTTCAGGTGTCTCAGGGTCTGTGCTGGATGTGGATAGCTGACTGCTGCTTAGTGGTGGAGTTGTTGTGATTGCATCTTCAGGTGTCTCAGGGTCTGTGCTGGATGTGGATAGCTGACTGCTGCTTAGTTGTGGAGTTGTTGTGATTGCATCTTCAGGTGTCTCAGGGTCTGTGCTGGATGTGGATAGCTGACTGCTGCTTAGTGGTGGAGTTGTTGTGATTGCATCTTCAGGTGTCTCAGGGTCTGTGCTGGATGTTGATAGCTGACTGCTGGTAAGTGGTGGAGTTGTTGATATGGTATTTTCAGGTGTGAGTGCAGTAGTGCCTGGTGGTGTAGTGATCTCTACAGGAACAAGTAGAGAATTAGTTGGTGAAACTGGGGATAATAAATAATACACAAACAACAAAAGTACTATACTATTATATAATAAACAACATGTTATGATGAGGCCCATCACTTTAATAGATTAAGAATGAATATTACCCTAATGGATATAACTAATTATTTTAATATTACATATTGTGAAGTGTGTGAGGTTTGAGTGCAGAAGTGCCAGGCGGTGTCGTGATCTCTACAGGAACAAGTACAGAATAAGTAGGTGAAACTGTAGATAATAAATAATACACAAACAACAAAAGTACTATAATATTATATAATTAACAACAGAATTCCCTGTTGTTATTTATTCTATAATATTGCACATAACTACAAACAGCTCACACATAGACTAACAGACCATCTTCAAGGCATTTCCAATGATTAGCAGACTGGTTTGTGTGACTTACTGTAGAAGCAATGATCCAGTGCAGTGCATGGTATTTTTTTTAAAGGGTGTTGTTAACACAATAATGAAATTAAATATATATATTTAATTTATAGAATTCCATTCCTAATGAAACTATTTTTCATGGATGTAAATTCCCACAGTGCATTGAAGTGAATACTGTATTCTTACGGGGTGATCTACAAGTCTGAATGTAGTCCGAACAGCAGTCTCTGGCAGTGAGGCAGTACTCGTCACAATAGCAGGAGTTACGAATGCATGTGCTGTTTGTGCCCAGGCAGCAAAGCGATGTTGGGGAGGAACAGCTCGCTTACAAATAGAAAGGAAAGGGAAACGAAACGTTTAAAAACTGCTGTTGTATTCAGGAAACACTTTTCATAATTATGATATTTGTTCGATGGATTGATAATCTTGTGGTGGTTTCATCCTTCTTAAAGTGTACTGATCATATTAGGCAGTTATGGTAGGACTGGTTACACAGAGGAAAATGTTAACGATGATCCTTTAAGGTAGACAGGTTTTCTCTTTATATTGCTAGACAAGCTGTCTATTGTGAACAATGTCCTATGTGTTATTTCCATACAATTATGTGATGTTGTAGTGATTTGCATTTGTAGAATATGTGATTTTTGTCATTTGTTTCTTCTGTTCAGATATGTTTCCTACTAAATTGCTACTATGAAATGGGTGTGTACATGTAGTGTTGTCCTCTTGCTAGAGGAATAACTGTACAAATAGAACACACACTTACCTGTGCTCTCTTGTGGCGTCTGTAGAATGACCAGCAGCAGTAGGGCAGCGCATGAAGCACAGACCATCATTCCTTATAGTGAGCGAGGTGAGATGCTATGAAAAGGGAACAGATAAGGAAGTCACTCTTTCCATGACACGGAACAACAATTGTTTTATTCATTTGAGTTCATTTGAATTACTTGTTGACACTGCTGGGTGTTATGAGTAGAACATTATTTTTGAAGTCCCCTATAATTGGTTAATGTTCTTATAAGGAATTTAATGAACACCGGTAAGAGTTAAATGTAGTGACTATAATGACACAAAGATATTATATGAATCTTATGAGACCTCTGTCCTGTCTACAACCTGATCATAATACATGCACAACTAAAGTATATCTATATGACAAAGTCACTGGTGAGGTGATGATATTAGTTTTGAAATACAAACCACAAATTGATGCCAAAAGCTACGTAAAGCTGCGCGTCGGGGTGTTGTTCGCCCCGTCGGGAATTATTTTTGTAGAATGACCTCCGGACAATACATTATCCCTTACATATTTGTATCAGGTATGACTTTTTTCATTTACCCCATATATTGTAGCGTGTAGGCTTGCTGGTTATGTAACATTATAAGAGGTAGTGATTCACCTCACATTCACTCAGCCAAGTTCTGATAACCCTAAACCTAGCTGCTGGTATTTAGGAGGACAGCCAACCCAAGCAAAATGTTTTTCGTTATGCTGCAGGGTTAACCATAAAACAAGAACACACATTATGTAGTAAAAAAGTCCAATATTTTATTTACCTGTGCTCTCCTGCCTCATTTACAGAATGAACAGTTGAGCGATGGACGATGACCAGCACAGCAGTGGACGTAGTACAGGAGCAGTGTGTTGCTATGTGAAGGTGAACGACATTCTATCACTGTACCAGTCAGAAGGGGTTACACAATTGCATCTTCTTTTTTTTTAATCCAGTAGCATAATCATTTCCTGGAAAGATAGAGCTCATGTCAGGGGTGGGGCTGGGATGCTGGTTGAGCTCTGACGTTTTTGGTTTCAATTAAAAGACTACGCAAGACTATGCAACTATAATTAGGTTACTCTCAGCACGTCGAGCAAAGCAGAAAATTAATGATATGATATGAAGCTAACTCTTGGTCTTACCGTACCAATAGTGAATTATGGATGATACCAACTATATGTCCACTTTAGTTACCAACATAAGTGTTCTTATTGTGTTTAGGCCTACATATAGCAGCTGTTTTTTGTAAATTCGGTGGTACTTGGTCATTATTAGTAAGGCCAACGGATAAAAAATGAAATTAGTCATATTTGCTTGAAGCCTAGGCTCCATGTTAACGTAGAAACTCGAAAATTGATGTAGCAGCTGGGATACTCCAGTAGCCTACTCTGTGCTCTCTACTAGGCAGACAAACTATTTACATATAGACATATACACTTCACATTCATGTTATACTGTTTACATATAGACATGCCCCCAATCACCACCAGTGTGAAAAGATATACATTTTATATCTTGCAATTTAATTATTATTAAGAAAAAAACAGATGTCCATCAGCTGTATCATAGCTTTTCTTAAAAAAATGTTTCTACATTTGGACAGATTTATCATTTTCTATTCCAGTTCAGTTATTCTTTTACTATGTTCTGTATTTTTCAGCCTGTTGAGCTTGGTTTGTCGAACATGTGTCGAAAAGCGTTTACCCGCAGACATGTATTTTCATGAGCCTTAAATTAAGCCTTGGTTTGGAAAAATGTGCTGTGATTAAAGTAAAAGATATTGTTCTCTTTAGATCGTATTCATAATTCATAGGTGATATACCTTACTGTGTAGCATTGTATGTCTAGACTAGCCTTACCAGAAAGACAAGATTCCATTTTTTTTGCCCACACAAGTTTAAAAAAACTTCATATAGTTGGATTGCTTATGTCTGAGGTGTAAGTCACTGTGGATGACCTCTGCCTAAGGAATGCACGGAGAGGTAAACGCATGGAGAATAGATAAGATAATCAGCTCAGTAAAGATCTTGATCATGGTTTATCTGCCGTTAAGTGCCATAAGCATTGGTGTTGGACGCAAGGGGTTAAGTGTGCAGGTAGGCATGTACCCGCAGAATTCCATTCAACTCTCACTTCAGTTTCTTCTTCCTTATCATTGCACAAACATTGTTGTGTTCTTGCCAACCCATTTGTGATTAGGCCACATTACAATGTTTTTCTTTTTCTTTTTCTTCACCACACAGTCCTATTGTCCCTTAATGGTTTTCCATTTCGACAATGCCCAAAGTTATTTCTGGAATGTCGGCCACATGCACCCTGTAGGACAAGATAAAGGGTTGATGTTCTGCTTGAACAAAGGTTTAATATCCATGATGTTAAATAGTGCACATTACAGTAAGACAGACACCATTTTACAAACTGTGGCAATTCAGAAAACATTATGAAGACAATTTGATTTGAAAATAATACTTGTAGATAAAGCATCTACCACTAATATGATGTATCTAATATAATGTATAGAATTAATCTAATTGACTATATAATGCATCTAATACAGTATATGGAACATAACGAAGTCCTAAAAGAAAATATCCAAAAAATATAAACTGGGTCTGTAAAACACAGAGTGAAAAGAGAGCACTAGTGTTAGGCCCAATCCCATTTCTCATCTCTACCCCTACCCTTACCCCTACCCCTTCGCCTTCGCTTTTTCAAACGGAGCGGTAGCGGAAGGGGTTGAAACGCTAGCCCTTCGAATTGGGATAGCACTTCAACAATTACGTACGTCATCAGTACGAAGCGTCAGCTGTTACGTTACCGGAGAGCGACAGCTGTCACTCACCAGATATAAACAAACATGGCGCCTGCAGCTGTTATGTACACAATGCAACATTTCATCAAACAAGTTTTAAAATCATGAATTACAAAGAAAATACTTTCATTTGTGTGATGCTTTCCCTGCTGTTTCCGACATTTTTAAATGGACTCGCGCGATGTTTGTTCTTTAATGATCACGGGTTCGCAATGCATTGAGGGAAATCAGTCTACCCCTCCGTTTGAAGTGTGCCCTCGGAAAATCTTCGTTTGGAGCGGTAGAAAGCGCTTCCCCTTCCCCTACCCCTCTGTCTTAACGTGAATTGGGACAGCCCTACCCCTCCACATGAACGCGCAAAACGGAGGGGAAGGGGAAAGACGAAGGGGTAGCGGGAGAAATGGGATTCAGCCTTAGTATAGGTGTGTGACTGGCACATTCTCTTCTGTGCATTGTCTTCAGTTGTTTATAAAACATCTAAAGCCTAGATATGACATTTTGTTGAAAATGGGGAAAAAAGTGTAAAATACATGACGTTGTGGAGATGTTCTCTCAAGGTCGAGACAAACCACGTCTTGCTGACCGCCTGGATAAAGAGAAAAGCACAAGATCAAAAACTGAAAGCATTATAATAATGGCCTATCCTTTCCTTACGTCACGAGAACAGGAGAATTGTAGGAGCATGACTCAGCGTATTGCGTGTGCACTGCATGGATTTGAACAGATATGTTTTACAGTGTGAGATGGTTGAGGTTCATAATAATTCTTCAATTGAACCATTCTTGTCCACCTATTTTCAATTAGCTCTCTCGTTTAGCTAAATATATTTCCTATTTTTTAACATTTAATATTATAAGAAAGTCATATTCTTTTAAGTAATACAGGAGAAGTGCTATTGGTTGGGGACTTCCCACAGTGGCATATCCTCTCACTGACTCATAGTTAGTAGTCATACCCAACAAACTAACCAATACAACAACTACCCAACCATAGATGTCAGGGTTTCCGGGACAGGACCCAATCACAGACGAGATGTAGAGAGAGTTCAAGGTTTATTTCACAAAAAGAGTGACGCACAGAAGATCCAAAGTCAAAAAACTAAGAAATCCAAAACCACAGAAACACAGGAGAATCCAACTCAGGAAGTCCAAAGCTGGCAGGGCAAAAAACATCAAAACACGGTAGCACGGTAGAGAAAGAATACAGGAAGGCACACTGCTAAACAGGACAGAATATCTCACCGTACAATAACTGGCGACCCCACGCAAAACTCAAGACAGACTGAACCTAAATACATAAGGGGGAACTAGACAACAAGACACAGGCGAAACAAATCAGACAAATAAACAGGGTGATGATTGGGAAAAGGTGAGGGGAAATAAACAGGAAGTGACAGAGGGCAGGTGGGGGCGGAGTCTCATGACAAAAAACGAAAACACATGGGGCCCTATTTTAACGATCAGAAACGCAAGTAGGACAGCGCCAAGCGCAAGTAGCTGTGTGGGGGGCTCTATGGCGCATTTGCTATTATAACGGCGGAAAAAACACACTTGCGCCCAGCGCAAATGTCAAATGGGTTGGTCCAAAGGAGGTTACTCAGCCATAGGTGTGGTTTGGGCGTAATATGCAATAAACCAATCAGAGCGTCATCTCACATAACCTTTGAGGGCGAGGAGCGCATATTCCATAGCGGCTTGTTATTATAATGGCGGAATTACCTGGAGGAAGACCGTGAGGCCACCAGAACGTGTGTTACCAGAAACAATCACGGCAATGTTTTCCAATGCTTGTTTGGAGAAATGTTTCTACTTTTCATTTCTCGTTTGTATTTTTTCAGTTACTAGCATTCATTTTTTGGTGGCAACATATTTGAAATAAAAGTCACAAAAACATGCTTTCCGATGTTTTGGGTTCACCCTCACTGAATCACTAGGTTATGTATGCATGGTAATAATATTGCACCCATTGGCACATGCAGTTCAACCTCACGTCTTCTAAAGTCCTCTAATCTATCCTCATTTATGTCATTGACACATCCATGATTCATGGCAATGTTGTGTAAAACACTGGGGGGGCACGTATGTGAATATGGGTGCAGTCTATAGCGCCAAGGACGCCAGGGAACCCATACTTCTGTACACGATTCAGCACCCTCCGCGGCAGATGCACCCCCTCGAGGGAGCGCGCACCACTCGCTTGATCGGAAAGGAAAGCAGTCCGTTAAACAAACGCAGGGAAAAATACTATACTACGATTTCGTTATTTGTGAAAGAGATGGAAAAGAAGAACACAAGTGATTACAGTCTTTAGAACTGTTCTAAAGAGTACAAACAACCGATGTTTTTCTTCCAAAAACCTCGGATAATAGCGAACGCAAAAGAACACCTTTTTGTTCTGTGGAAATATATAGCCTACCCCAGCCATGACTACAAAATGAATTAACTTAATTTTCCTTTGAGCAAGTTGAATGTATTTGACACGGCGTTTCACAAGACTAAATATCGAGGGGGTGCATCTGCCGCGGAGGGTGCTGAATAGGGTACAACACTGCCATTACAATTAACCTGAATCATTTGGGTCAATGTATACGCTACATGTATGCCTATTTTTATTTTAATATCTTGGATATGGATATCACAATGATTTCCTCATGTGGTAAATACTTTATTTTCCTTGTAATTATATATGGCTTACCAAAAAATTGGTGTAAATCTCTCGTGTAGACGAGAGAAGTAAAGTGTAGCCTATTGTGCCGCCAAGCACGCGTCCTTAAAATAGCGTCTGAATACCGCCACAGACTCTAGGCAATGCGCCTCTGACATTAGACTAGCTTTTTTCTGGTCAATGGCGCACGGCGTTGTTTTGAAACTGCAAAATACCACTTGCGCCAGAGAAACGCCTTCTCTGTTCCGCCCCCGCCCATGTCGGCGCAAGTTCATTTCGACGTGCGTCTCTGGAGGGAAAATCCTGCTGTGCGCCGGGTACAAGATAGGAATGATACATGCGTTGGTGACAATGTCAATTGCGCTGGGTGCAAGATAGGGCCCATGGTCTGACAACATAAACACAACAAGCACATGAGAAAATAAACAATCAGTGGAAAGCACATGTCAGGATCAAGGAAACACAAAACTAAGACGCAGCGCAGGATCCTGACAATAGATCCTGAGCAGCAACAGATACACCTCAAAATACACCTTAACTTCTTCCTTTCAAAAGCTTTCTTAATCACATCTTCAATACAAAGGGGAACATTAACTTAATAAAGTAAACAATGCCCTCACACTCAGAATACAACACCATATCTAGGCCCTATTCTGCGTAGCTCGCTAAGTGGTTTAGCGAGCTAGATTCCAGGCAAAAAAAGAAACGCCCCTCTTTGGTTCGGCGAAGCAACTTCCGATAAATGACCATAGTAACATATCACTTAGCACTAACCTGCTCCAGGGCAGGCTAACCTAAGTTTAGCTGGTTAAGCTTGCCACACCCCCGGCAAAAGGAGGGATCCCATTGACCAAGGAGTCATATAAGATAGTTTGATTAGCGTAGGGAGAGAGTTCTTTGCGATCGCCAAGATCCCTTTTTCCATCATGATAAGTTCTTGTATTAGCGCTACCGATTCAGCCGACAAGGAATCATCTATTTACAAGACCTTCTTAAGTCATTCATCGATGCAGAGAACAAAGCACTCATAATTATATGACAGTGTTATTAGTAGGGTAGACTGACTACAGTTGAGACATGGGTTCAGTTGATACACCCGAAATAACTTGCATGCGCAGCAATCCTGAACGTGATTTTTAGTTTGCACATGAATACTAACGTCTTCTTTGATCCACGGAAATTTGAGCACATAACCCATCTCCCTTACGGAGATATCAGTGAAAGTTGTTTTACCTACCTAAGATACCTTAATTGTATCATGTCCTTTCTACAATGACGATGTTATTAACCATACGTCATCAACAAATGCAACTTACATCATTGCAAACGTCTAGTTTTGCAAACGTGTCTATTTTTTGTGCAGTAGTGAATAAAGCAAAAAGTGTCTCAACTGTACTCAGTCTACTACACCGCTAGTAGATGCATGATAAGAAGAGAGAAATACACACAATTTCTTTTCATTGCTTCAATTTATTGAATTTCTTATTTTTTAATTTTTTTTATTCATGTTTTTGTCAGACAGTAGAACATAAGATTCATAAAGTACAGGAATCGTTATAGCCATACAGTCAGCTCTCTGTCCTTATTTTGTTTTGAATATACAAACTAAACCGTATCACACAACAGCAAACACACACACACGAAAAAATAAATAAATAAATAAATCCACAAACAAACAAACAAAAACAAAGTGCCTACAAACTTAACTTGATCTTGACCTCAGGGTATACTAGACATTAACATCAAATACCAAATACACATATAACAATATCTGACTAACCAGATGCATCCTCTAGATACAGCAAAAAAGGACCCCAGACTTGGTTAAAGATATCTTCTCTCCCCTTAACTCTGTAAGTTACCTGTTCATATAAAGCCATTTTGGTCATTTGTTCAGTCCATTCCTTAAAACAACAAATAATAGATGACTTCCAATGCCTTAGTATTATCCTACAACCCGTTATGGTAGCTAAACGCACCCATAACCTCTGTCTTCCATTTAGATTTATGTCATCTGGTAACAGACCCAAGATACACAAAGCTGGCGACTTGAAAAGATTAAGTTGGAAAAGACCATTCAGGAGATTAATGATCCCATTCCACATGTGGTCATTCTTTTCACATTCATACAGCATGTGAACTAATGTTCCTGTTTCCTTCTGACACTTCCAACAGGTATCTTTGTCAACCAATTTCAGTTTAGCAAGCTTATTGGGGGTCCAATAGCTTCTGTGGAGTAATTTGTATTGGATAAGCTGTGACTGTGTTTCATGTGAGCAACCATACCAAGATGCAACCAGCTTCTTCCAACTATCGTCTGAAACCTGAATTCCTAAGTCTTTCTCCCAACACAGTTTCAGCCCTTCTAATTGGGGTGCATGTGCCTCTCTAAAGATCCCATAAAACTTAGAAGCTCTGATTCTTCTGTTGTAAGGCATTAGAAATAACTCTTGAATACTAGATGGGGGGGTCTAGGTCAGTTTTCAAATTAGCTTTAATACAGTGTCTTATTTGTAAAAACCTCCAAAACTCCCTTTGATCAAGGTGAAATTCTTGTTTGATGTCAATGAAAGATTTCAAACCATTTTGACCAAATAAATCCCCCAAGAGATTAATTCATGCAGCTCTAGCCCACACATCCCACATGAATGGTGACTTACCAATTAATAATTTCTTATTATACCAAATAGAGAATCTAGAGGTAAGATAAGGATTAGTATTAATGAATTGGTGAGATCTAAACCATGTTTCTTGTACAAAAGCCAGAACAGGATCTTTAAATGGTACTGGTCTTCCTTTCTGAGTGAAAAAGGCCTCTAAAGATGTGGGAGCCAATAGGCTTTCTTCAATTGCTACCCATGATGGCCTGACATCAGGAGAGTTATTTATCTTAACTAACTGAGAGAGAGAAAATGCATAATGGTACCAGTCCACCTTGGATAAAGCTAACCCACCATTATCTTTGGCAGCATATACTTTGGACCGATTAAAAGATGGCTTTTTGCCTGCCCACACATACTCCTCCACAACTTTATTATAAAGCTTTAATAGATTGTGTGGAAATGTCATAGGTAACATAAACAGAATATACTGGAGCTTTGGGGCAATACTCATCTTTACCAGATTAATTCCCATTGGAGGTATACAGCTTTTGATAAAATTTAGTAAAAGCATGATTAATTTCTTTTTTATTGGTGGTCAACTTATTATTATTGTCAAATATAGATGGAATTAGATTACTAGATTTAATCTGTTTAACCCTATGTGCCAGCATTTTACCTGATCTCTCGCCTTGTTCAAAATATTTTTGATTCAGACAAAATATTGCATATTCAGCTTTTTTCTGCAATATGCTGTTCATCTCAAATTTAAGCTTAACTAATTTGTTCCATATTTCCCTCTCAGGATGCAGTATGTGCTGTTTTTCAAGATCCTTAATGTCCTGTTCTAATTTCAACAATTTATCCCTCTGAGCCTTTTTAATGGAAGAGCTATATTGAATAAGACACCCTCTCAGGAAAGCTTCCCAGGTCATTCCAACATTGTCAATAGAACCTTCATTACACTCCCAAAACTCATTCATCCTTATCCTTATATATTCACAATAACCCTTGTTCTGTAATAATGAGTTGTTAAGACGCCACCTAAGTGACGGTTTCACACTTTCAGTACTAGATAAGACAAGTTCAATGGGGGCATGATCAGTTACAACAATGTTACCAATAGAGGACCCAATAGTTTGACACACCAGAGAGTGAGACACCAGGAAGTAATCTATTCTAGAATATGTAGAGTGTGGATGAGAAAAGAATGTATAGTCTCTTTCTTGAGGATGGTGTAGTCTCCATATATCCACTAGGCCCAATTATTCTGACATAACGTCCACAGCAACACAAACAGGGTCATTAGTTTGTCTGGGCCAGGAAGATTTATCCAAGAAAACATCTCTGACTTGGTTAAAATCCCCCCCAATTACAATATTAGTATTTCCAATATTCCGCACAATGTTACAAACTTCATGGAAAAAATCTGGTTGTGGAGAATTGGGAGCATAAATATTAACCAGTGTCACTTTCTGACCCTGCAGGCACGCATCCAGAACCACCCATCGACCTTCTTGATCAGCATAGTTCTTAATTACCTGAAAATCCAAGTTCCTCCTAATCAATATAATCACCCCTCTTTTCCTGCTGGAGTATGTACTATAATACACTTGGGCCACCCAAACTCTTTTTAATTTTAAAGATTCCTCATCATCAAGGTGTGTCTCTTGAATCAGGGCAATGTCTGTTTTTTTCTGCTTTAAATATGTAAGGATTTTTTTCCTTTTAACAACATTATGGCAACCTGCTATATTCCATGGCACTATTTTACATAAAGCCATGAAACCATGCAAACCACATTATTTAAATGGGCAGTTAGCCCAAAACAATCTAGTTCGTCTGATCCACTAACCTTATAACCATTTTCTTGATGAAACCCAGTAGTCAACATAGAAACATCTGTACAAAACAGTAGGCACGAGCACATGAAAACGAAAAACAAAAAAAGATATGAACGGTTGGGCAGAACCGAGCCCAACATAACAGGAATTCCGTTGGTCCGTAGCACTCATTGATCCCATAATGGCCACCTTCCACACTCGCCTCTCCTCCCTCCCCCCATCTATATATCACCACTGAAAAGTGTCGAAAAATGTCAGGCTGCAAATAGTTCTTAAACATTAATCCTCTTGTCAAAAATTCGCCCATTAGCCTTAGTTAAAGCAAATTGTAGCCTAATCCATGTAAATGAAGGAAATCAAATGGTCAAATAAAACAAGATAGGCCTAATCGTAGCTTTAAAAAGGCAAAGAGTAAACGCAAAACCCATGTCTAACATTATCACGCTATGTTTGACTGATAATACTATCTTATTCACTACTTTCCTCAGCGTTTGAAACCTCCTCTCCACCGCCATCCGCCGGGTTGTTGGTTGGTTCCAGGTCGCTGAGAAATCGCTTAACATCGGCAGGATTGGAGAACTGATGTCGCTGGTTATCCATTGAGAAGGTCATGACGGCAGGAAAGCGAAGGGCATAGTCAATATGGCGTTGTTGTAGCAAGCGTCGTACCTCGTCAAATCTCCTACGTTTCTCTTGTATCTCCTGTGCATAGTCCTGGAAAAAACGGACTTGCATGCCTTTCCAAATAATCTGCTTCTTTTTTCTGGCCGCAGTGAGAACAGATGCTTTGGCTTTGTCCCGTAGAAAGCGGACGATGATGTGTCTCGGTCTCGAATCCGCAGCAGGTGGTGGTGGGGGCCCCACACGATGGATTCTGTCTACTTCGTACCAGTCATCAGCCTCAATGTCCAACGCCTCACTCAACAGATTTTTCAAACATCCCTCAAGATCCAGACCCTCCGTTCTTTCTTTAACACCCGATATTCTGATATTTTGGCGTCGGGAAAATCCCTCCAGTGCCGTCAGCTTTTCTTGCAGCCGCTGATTCTGTTTCACTAAGTTTTTGCTAATTGAGCTAGCTTTGGCCTCTTCATCTTCCAGACGGGATATTCTTGTCTCTGCTGTTCACAGCTTCATTAAGAGACTCAATTCCACCTTTCACCGCATTCATGTCCTGAGCTAACTGCTCAAGAATAGATCTTATTGCAGTCAATTCAGCACCTACGTTATCTTTAGATGGACTACTGGTAGCTCCAGCAGGTGACTCAGCCATTTTGGATAATTTCGCCTGAGAGTTTTTGGTTTTTCCTCGCGAAGTAGTTGGCTGATGACGCATGAAATAGTGAATTTTCTGACTCATTCCACTTCAGTTTCACAACCTACACAAAAATAAATCTAAACATCGACTGAAATTATTTTCTTTGGGAGGTTTAGGAAGTAAACGAGCTCCGCTCTGACTTAAGCAGCCATCCTGGGTGGGCGTACCACATGACTCCCCTATTGAATTTCTTATTAATACATTTACATTTAGTCATTTAGCAGACGCTTTTATTCAAAGCGATTTACAAGGAGATGTAAAACTACAATTAGTATGGAGGTGTGAGGGGAATCGAACTAGCAATCTATCGTATAGAACACAGGTCATTAAAACAAAAAAATAACTTAATACAGTGTGTCTTTTTACAATCTATTTGTTACTATACGTAGTGTTAAAAAGCAGAAAAATAGTTCGTCGACGTTGAACATTCTTCAGAACACAGCTGTAAACCGTCCGCTGAAACTCAATTGATAAGTTACCGGACTACTTGCGGAGTGCTACGAAAGACGTGAATCAGAGGCAAAAAGGCCACTTTCCTTGGCAGCGGGCATTATTGTATAGCAATGGTCCGTTATCGGTTAATAATGGACCGCAGAACGTTGGGAAGCCCCATTCAAGTGAATGGAGCATTCTACAGCATTAAGAAGAGCCGTGTAATAACTAAAATATATATATCACCCCCTACACAGCCCATATACAGTTTCTTGTATTGCTCTCTCAGCGGCGGTGGTGTTGGCTTTTGCCATGATTATGGTGTTGAATTCTTCATAACGCGCTTTGGTCATCTCCTGCCTTAGCGGAGAATTTTTTTTTGTCTTTTTCTTTGAGTTTAGACTATTGTACCGTTAAAAAAAATCATGGTTTTGGTGATCGACCTTTCTGCCTTTTGAAGCAGGACGTGCAGGCGCAATTTAGCTGATAAATTTAGCCTGTTGGACATTATGATTAAGACGTGGATCAGCCGTTGGCAGACTGGTATAGCCTGTTCTCATTTAGCGAGATTAACCTAACGTGCTAAAATGACAGTTGATTCATTTGGCTTCAGTTCTACGCCAAACAGGGCCCTAGTTTCACAGTAGTCACAACAAAACACTCTTCTGACATCAGCCAGCGATCTTTAATCCCAGACCATTTGCCAGTACTGTTTTTATGTGCCAAGAGCACTCTTTTCTCGCTCAAAATAAATTCTCGACTGTCCTAGTCGTTAACCAGCAAATAATTAAAATCAACTAATTTATTAAACAAACACGCAAATTATTTAAAAACCTGATTATGTTTCCACATGTAGTTACCCTGGGTCAGGCTAGTTATAATGAGCCAACACCCAAACACAACCTACAGCTTCCATCATCACCCACCTACTGACTGAGGTTCTACGGAATTGGGTGGGCATCTTAAGTGGTTCCAAAAATGAATTTAATGTGGCTAGTGGCCGGGTATAGTCCAAAGCTCTCTCCAACGCCATGCCAGTTGAGTCATTACCCTGGCTTTGCTTGATTAGCTGTTCCTGTGAGTCTACTTCCCTCTTCTTGCTCCACGCTAGTTACCATTGGCCTCCTCTTTGGCAATGTTGCCGTAACCCCATGCTTTCCAAATGTCACCTAACCCAAACTCTGCTCTTTCACTCTGTACTTGCCCAATGATATCTCTATACTATAATGCACCTTGTGTGTGTTGAATTGTTTCTTGTGGATTCCACTTCCACTCCCTGTTTTTTTTTTGACTGTTGAAGCAGTGTTCCTGACCACTATGTGACAAAGTCATCTCTAGGCTGGGCTTAGCACATTTGAACTCCTCTCCACCAAGCTGGTCATTAAAATGTACATTTCTGTGCATGTACCTTATATTGTTTGGTAAATTCAGTGGTCTCAAAACTTTTTGTACCAATTCGCAACACGTCCCCCATCACTGCCACCACTAACATGAAAAGATTGAGACTCACATATAACCTGCAATTTAATTATTACTATTAAGAAAAAAACACAGATGTCCATCAGCTGTATCATAGCCTTTCTTTAAAAAAATGTTTCTACATTTGGACAGGTTTAACATTTTCAAATTCAGTTCCTTCACTATTTTCTGTAATGTTCAGCCTGTTGAGCTTGGTTTGTTATTTGTCATTTACACTCAAGAGCCTCTAGAGCATGCTGCTCTCTAGTGGTAATACAGTGGTAATGTCATTGACATGTGTTGAAAATGGAGCTAAGAACATGTTCATATATTCATTCTCGTTATCATTGCAAAAATGTACTTTCATGAGTCTTAAATTAAGCACTGTTTTGGAAATATGTGCTGTGATTAAAGTTAATTTTACTGTTTTCTTGAGATCGTAGTCATAATTCATAGGTGTTATACCTTTCTGTGTAGCACTGTATGTCTAGACTAACCTAACCAGAAAAACAAGATTCCATTTTCTTTGCCCACAAAAGTTTTTGTTGTTGTTGTATATGTTGTTTTGGTTGCCTTACAATAAAAGCTCATGCAGGTTGGTTGTATGGTTGTATGACTCGTAGCAGCATTCCAATCCTAACTTCTGATCACCCCGTTTAAATCCATGCAATTATTTAATTATTAAACATTTCCCTTGTATTTTGTGCCACAGCAGCTTCTTAAAAGACTTCATAGTTGGATTGCTTATGTCTGAGGTGTAAGTCACTGTGGATGACCTCTACCTAAGGAATGCACAGAGAGGTAAACGCATTGAGAATAGATAAGATAACCAGCTCAGTAAAGATCATGATCATGGTTTATCTGCCGTTAAGTTCCATTAGCATTGGTGTTGGACACAAGGGGTTAAGTGCGCAGGTAGGCATGTACCCGCAAAATTCCATTCAGCTCTCATTTCAGTTTCTTCTTCCTTGTCATTATACAAACAATGTTGTGTTCTTGCCAACCCATTTGTGATTAGGCCACATTACAATGTTTTTTTTTTTCCCACAGTCCCTTATTGTCCCTTAATATTTTTCCATTTCCGTCAACGCCCAAAGTTATTTCTGGAATGTCGGCCAAGGTTTAATATTCATGATGTTAAATAGTGCGCATTACAGTAAGACAGACACCATTTTACAAACTGTAGCAATTCAGAGAACATTGTGAAGACAATTTGAATTGACAATAAAGCATCTACAACTAATATGATATCTCTAATATAATCTATAGAAAGAATCTTTTGGACTATATAATGCATCTAATACAGTATATGGAACATAATGAAGTCCTAAAAGAATATATAAAAAATATAAACTGGGTCTAAAAAAGTGAAAAGAGAGCACTAGTGTAAGTATAGGTGTGTAACTGACACATTCTCTTCTGTGCATTGTCTTCAGTTGTTTATAAAACATCTACAGCCTAGATATGATAATTTGTTAGAAATGGAAAGAAAAGTGGAAAATCCATGACGTTGTGGAGATTTTCTCTCAAGGTCGAGACAAACCGCGCCTTGCTGACCGCCTGGATAAAGAGAAAAGCACAAGATCAAAAACTGATAGCATTACAACAATGGCCTATCCTTTCCTCAGGACACGGGGACAGAAAAATTGTACGCATTTGTGAGATCTAAAAATACCACGTGGAGGTCCCTGTCTTCTGTCCTTGCTGCCTAAATTTGATGCCAAATCATGCTACTATGTTCCAGACATCCAGAAGCTATGATTCCCGCTTTCTGTATGGAAATACTATCAGCTATTTGCATTCAAATAGGACACCAACCTCCTTGTTACCATAATAAAAAAATAATAATTGGCCTGTGGACAAGTCATTCTTCTCCTTTGGAATAAAAAATTACCATCTGCCAGATGCCACATCCTTGGAATTGTTCCTATTTTCCATACGATCACCATGAGCTTCCATGCATTTCAAAACATAAGATGCTCCTTTATAGACATGATAAGTTAACGTACAACCTCTTGTACCTCTCTCCACCTGGGTTGGCCATCGTCCATTGGTGATCTTTCCAACTGGAGATTTACATGCCACTGATTGTCCGTATTATCCGTGAAGATACTCCTCTAGGTCCTTTCAACTCTCAAACTTCCCATTTTCTCTTGAGTGTAGAATGCAATCATAGCTTGTTCTTTCTTAATCCTTCTTAGTCTGAGGAGCTCTGCCCTCCTTGAAATAGCCAGAATACTCTTCACCTCTGTCTGCTGTACACGGATACTTTCTCTCTGTTCCCCATCTGCTTTTTTTCATTGCTTCTTCAGCTGCCTCCTTTCTCAAATCAGCCTTTCTATTATTTCTCAAATCAGCCTTTCTATTTCAAACTGTCGAGTTGACTATGCTTTTCCTTCCTATCTTATTGACCAATTAGATTAGATTATATTCAACTTTATTGTCATTGCACAGAGTACAAGTACTGAGACTTCACCCATGCATTTAAATGTATTCTCCGATGTACCCATCAATCCTTCCAAAATTTCTTTTAAATCAACATTGATGCAATTCCATTCCTTCACTCCAGAGGCCTCTGGCTATCTAACTTTTGGTTTCTGTGTGCCTGTACATGTAGGATATTCTTAAATATATTTCTTAAATCATATATTGTTCAAGCATTAATACCTGCTATTATGATTTAAAGAAGAATTATGACCTAAGCTTCTGATTTTTTTTACACTTTTGTGTGTGCGCATGCATGCATGCATGTGTGTGTGTGTGTGTGTCTGTGCATGTACCTGCATGTGTGCAAGTGCGTACGTGTGTTCGTCTGTGTTTTTGCCCCATTTACCTCCATCTGATTTTCAGCCTCTCCTCAGTCACTCTCCAACTCTCTCCGAACTCCTTCACGCGTTTGGCCTGGCTGCCGTCTGGCTTCATCATGTCATTCTTTTTCCTGCCGTCGAAGTTCCCACACAGTCCTCCCACTCTCCTTTTGTATGTGTGTGGCAGGATAATCTCTGCAGCATTACAATGACAGCACAAAGCAAATGTGTTGTTCTTGAGAAGACGAGGGATATTAGACGCCAAAGTACGGTATTCAGGTAGTAGAAAAAATAATGTACACTATATGTGAACAATTTGCAATGAACCCTTGAAGGCGTCACAGTTGGAAATTTAAGAAAGTCTTGGCATAACTAAGGTGAATACTGTGATCTTATTTACCAGTTTTGTCAATTCCATTAAATTCCACAGAGAAGCCAAAGTCTGTTTTGAGGTAAATACGAGAGGAGCGCTGGAGGACCTTGAGCCCCGTAGTTGGAGACACTGGTGGGTGAGACCTAACACCGTCCACCTGTACAGAAGAGACAGAGAGAGAGACAGAGAGAGAGACACAGAGAGAGAGAGGGAGAGAGAGAGAGAGAGAAAAAGAGAGGCAGAGAGAGAGAGAGAGTTGTGAGTTCTCATCACATTAGTTTTGTTCACTAATCTCACAGCATTAATAGGTTATTGTCATCCATCTATATGGTCTGATGCAGTGAGTAAAGGTATAACCCGACAAGATCTGCACTATTAATAAACACCAGCAGAGGGCAGTATGCTTCCTCTGCCTTTCAATGTGTGTAAATAGACTCCAGATGCTTATTTTAAGAAAGGCCCTGGAATATGTCTTTGGCTGAAATTGAATTTTGAAGTTCCTCAATTTAATAAAGCGTGTGCTCTAGTGTGATATTTAGGTGGTAACACCTTGTGAAGAAAAGTCCATGTGTTATTGAAACCTGGCCAAGAACTGAGAATCACCTCAAACACTTTACCACTGTATCTCTCTTATCTGACTTATCACATCAGACAGTGGCAATTGGGTCATAGCTTGATCAGACACACACAGAAAAATGCAATGTGTCCTGCAAAGAGCAGAAACCCCCCCCCCATAAAAGCAGAGATATGAAAATATATTGCCTCATTTTAAACACCCAACTATGACCCATAGTCACCCAACTACGCACCATCTACGCGCCATCAACCTTTGGAAGCTGGAAGAAAATGGCCATTGTGGTGAAAAATCTCACTGGAGAAAAAAGCAAACTAATGACAACAGCTTGAACTACCCTTTATGAAAATATGAAAATATATTGCCTCGTTTTTAACACCCAACTATGACCCATAGTCCCCCAACTACGCACCATCTACGCACCAGCAACCTTTGGAAGCAGGAAGAAAATGGCCATTGTGGTGAAAAATCTCACTAGAGAAAAAAGCAAACTAATGACAACAGCTTGAACTACCCTTTATCAGGAGAGAGAGAAGGGAAAGAACCTTTGAAGGTAAAGTCTGTGTTTCTGGCGAGCTCCTTCCGTTCTCCTAAATCAATTTTTTGATTGGCTGGAATAGTGTATGGCTTGGTTTGAGACACTTTTGTGTGTTTCCCACTTACAGATGTTTTTTTGAGTGCACACACTGAATGGGCAACCATGAGACCACAAGAAATAATTTGCTGAATTTGACAAAAATCTATTGGATTAGAATGGTGGAGTTCACCTTTAAACTGAAGAATGTTGGAACACTCACGTAGACTTTTCTGTTCTTCTTAAACACCACTGTGTGGTTATAGACTCTGATTTTCAGCTCTCTTGGAAAGCCACGGCCGCCATGTTCTTCACTGTCATCCTCTTCATCGCTGTCATCTCTTCCTCTGCTGTCTCGGTCATCATCGTGGTCTTCCTCGCTGCTCCCATCCTGATCGTTCTTTATCTGGTTAATACCCTCCACATAGACTTCTGGAAGGTTCTCTGGCAGGCCAGTTGATTGGACCAGGACATAGGAGTGGATTCCCTCGAAGTCGTGCTTCATGTCGTCAAACGTTCTGTACTCAGGGTCTTCCTCAATAGTGCACTCACTGAACTCTGTCAGAGCAGATGATCAACAGGTATTTTAAGAACATATGGTATATGTGTGTGTACAGTATAGACTCTATACTGTCTATAATGTCCTCTCTGAAACTGATATCTACCCAACTTCCAAAATGTACACAAATGTGTTGAATGCATATGTTTACATTCATCCATACAGCAGACACACTTACTAGGAAAAGTACAAGGAAAGCATAAATTAAATCAGTATGGGTGCTCCCTGTGATCTGAACCCAAGATACTGGTGCAGTGAGCACCTTCCCCAACCGCTGGAGAACCTGTTTACCTGTGGACTTGCATGTGTACTCTCCCTCTCCATCCATATAGCAGATGTCATCTCCGTCACACTCATCATCGTCACACTCAATGTGTCCTTCACCATCATCTTCCTCACACTCACACTTCTGCGCACAGTGATCTGTGTACCAGACTTCATCAAACTGGAATGACAACAGAAAATGACCTTGTCGTGAATTAACAGAATTGTTACAATTAAAGTTCAGCTTTGCTGTTCTTTTCACATCCATTATGGCCAAAAGACCTGGTATGTTTCTAGCCTCTGACTATAACAGAGACATCCTTTACCAGAGGGCAGACATATGAATCATCACTAATGGTTACAAACTGTATTTTTCACATCTTTTCTTTGTGTCTGGGTCAGTCTCCAGTCTCCTCTTAAAAGTTGTGTCATCTATGGAATCACACAAAAACACACACCCACACACACACACACACACACACACACACACACACACACACACACACACACACAATAATAATTGCTAATGTCACCTACATAATGGTTCTGTCCTTTGTTGTCCTGGCAGCCGCACTTTCGGATGGGCACGCACGCTCTGTCCTTGAGCACAAAGCCGTCGTTGCACATACAGCCCTCCACACAGGGCTCATTAGTGTCACAGCGGGGAGAGCCGTGCAGGTGCTTACAGGTGGGCTGGCAGGCAGGTATGCAGTCAGTGTAATGACTGTTCTTTGGACAGGATGGGGCTGCAGAGAGAAGAGGACATAGGGTATTAGCGCTACTGTCATGTTCCCAGGTCTGTGTAGAGACCAGTGCATGTAGTCAGGCCATTAGTGACATTAACAGGTTGCCTGAAGCAAACCTTGAGAATAGTTCAACACAACAAATAATAATATTATAATATTAATTAATATTAATATTATAATAATAATTAAGGGTAGGGCACTGGTGATTTCAGAAAATTAATATTTTACTAGGCTGTGGAGTGGTTGGTGCAGATGTGGTGGGTTTGGCTGTTGGCGGAGCTGATGTTTCTGGATTAACAGGAGGAGGAGCTGGTGTGTCTGGATTGATTGGAGGAGGTGCTGGCGTTTCTGGATTGACGGGAGGAGGAGCTGGTGTTTCTGGATTGACGGGAGGAGGTGCTGGTGTTTCTGGTTTAACTGGAGGAGGTGCTGATGTTTCTGGATTGACAGGTGGAGGAGCTGGTGTTTCTGGATTAACAGGTGGAGGTGCTGGTGTCTCTGGATTGACGGGAGGAGGTGCTGGCGTTTCTGGATGAACTGGAGGAGGTGCTGTTGTCTCTGGATTGACAGGAGGAGGTGCTGGCGTTTCTGGATTAACTGGAGGAGGTGCTGTTGTCTCTGGATTGACAGGAGGAGGTGCTGTTGTCTCTGGATTGACAGGAGGAGGTGCTGGTGTCTCTGGATTGACAGGAGGAGGTGCTGTTGTCTCTGGATTGACAGGAGGAGGTGCTGGTGTCTCTGGATTAACTGGAGGAGGTGCTGGTGTCTCTGGACTGACAGGAGGAGCAGTTGTGTCTGGGTTCACTGGAGGAGGTGCTGGTGTTTCTGTATTAACAGGAGGAGGTGCTGATGTCTCTGGATTGACGGGAGGAGGTGCTGGGGTCTCTGGATTGACTGGAGGGGGT
Organism: Sprattus sprattus; assembly: GCF_963457725.1. Classification (NCBI taxonomy): domain Eukaryota; kingdom Metazoa; phylum Chordata; class Actinopteri; order Clupeiformes; family Clupeidae; genus Sprattus; species Sprattus sprattus. Next base: position 17,946,461 of record NC_137923.1, read on the forward strand.
GCTGGTGTCTCTGGATTAACAGGTGGTGGAGTAGGTGTTTCAGGATTAACAGGTGGAGGTGCTGATGTTTCTGGATTAACAGATGGAGGAGCAGGTGTCTCTGGATTGACTGGAGGAGGTGCTGGTGTCTCTGGATTAACAGGTGGAGGAGCAGGTGTTTCAGGATTAACAGGTGGAGGTGCTGATGTTTCTGGATTAACAGATGGAGGAGCAGGTGTCTCTGGATTGACTGAAGGAGGTGCTGGTGTCTCTGGATTAACTGGAGGAGCTGCTGATGTTTCTAGGTTGACAGTAGGAACTGTATTTTCGCTTGCAGTGGGAGAAGGGGTTTCTGGTTTCACCAAGTCTTTGTGATAAAATCAAAGAGAAAACAGACAGAAGCAATGAAAGATTGTTAAAGCAGCTGATTAATTCTTTTTGACTGACTAATCTATCCTTCTTTAAGGTCACATAGTACATTTGAAACTGTCAGTAAGGTGTTAACACCTGCACAAGGGCCACGATAAAGGGCAATATCATCCACGGCCACATCAGAGAGTTCAGTTGTTCCTCTGCGTCCCTCAAAAATGACCTGGAGAGAAAATAGTAATAAAATGTAACACACTGAGACATTTGATGTATCATCATTAGATGGCAGTATTTGACAAGTGACAGCATTCCTAATCAAATATATACCATGACCCAGGTAACGTCCTTTAGAGAAAGCCTCAGTCACCTGAAATGGGCCCGAAGTCATCAGGTCAATCTCCGCTTTATGCCACTCGTCTCCCTGGTTGTTCCTCTTGGTCCAAACTCCCTGTGCCAGCTGGCCCTCCAGCAGGTACACACTCAGGCCCATGGTGTCTGCTGTGCCGTACATGTGATACCAGAACTGAAGACACTGGGGACCTGGATCAGAACATTCTCCGCTCAGGATGCGACCTGTGTCTCCGTTATGGACTCCGTCTCCTTCGACATACAGGTAGTGGCCACCTGGGAAGCATATTATTAGAGAGCAAATCTTTAGAAAGGACTTTAGGAAGCAAATCCATGACATGTTTTCATGTCCAGAACTATGATGTTCAGATCAAAAAGGCACGCACCTCCAGGATGGCAAAGAGCTTCTATCCCTGTGCAATAAGGCTCCTCAACAGTTTACCCACCCCACCCCCCACCCCCCTTCATCTCCCCCCGGCCCAGCCCGCCCCGCCCCCCATGGACTGCACTCTAACACTTGATGCACCTTAATATGGAAATATGGAGATATGGAAATATATTGCATTTATTATTATTATAATTGTATGTATGATATTTATGAATCTATTTATTAATTGTTATTTATTATTATTTAGCTGTGTAAGAAGTCTGGTTGCCTCTACTGTCTCGTTGTCTTTGTGGCAATGACAAATAAAGTACTTTGAACTTTGAACTTTGAACTTTGAACTTTTTGAACTTTGAACTTTGAACTTTGAACTATGGAGCACAAAATGTAACAACCCTTTTTATTCATAGACAGAACACATTCTGTGCCAAGACTTGCATCAACTTATTGTGAAACCATGTAACACCACAATGCCTTTTGTCCACGAAATAAAAAACACCAATATTAGCATTGTGTCCACGATATGTTGAATAGAGCACATTCTTTTGAGCACAGAAAACAAAATGGATGATTCATGCTGTGCACTGAATTAACTGTTATGCTTTTCAATTTGTGGACAAAAGGTTGACTGGACCTCTCACTTTGTAGACAAAATAAACAAATTTCATAAACAATAGTAATTCTGTCTACGTCATAGACATTCCTTAGGCCAACATTTAAACTTTTGTGCCATGCAATAGACAATGGTCACTGTGTGTCAATTTTGTGCTGTAGAATTTTTGTGAATGTAGAATCAATTTTGTCCACATAACAGTCAGATTCACTTTGAGATTAGGATGTTATCATTTCAACTGGACCAGGTGACTGGGTCTCATGTGCTGATATGTACAGTGCATCTAAGTGTCTGGGTGCAGAAAAAGTTCCTAAACACAACCACCACTGGATTCAAGAAAACGGTTGCAGGGACAGTATACACACACATTTATTGGTATGGATGGACTGTTAATAAGATCCATTGTTTCTGTTCTGTAAACTATTTAAACTGTAAATTATTTAGTCTAGAAAATGGCTGTGAAGAGATCTTACTTCCACTGGTGTGGTCAGAGGAGGGACCAGTCATCAAAGTAGGGGTGGAGCCACTCTGCCTTGTCCAATCAAAGCTGTCGGTCAGGAGCTGGTTCCATGAACAGAGGCTATTGTCGAAATTACAGGCGAGGTCACAAACTGTAGGAGATTTGAAACACAGCTGTTAAGTATTACATGATGTTGAAGGGATGTACTATCTTCTGATGGCTTAGTAAAGGATCCCTGAGGTGTACAAAAGCTACCTGGGTGGGGATTTCCTGAGTCTCCATTTGTCACAGGAGGCAGTGTAGTAGGTTCTATGCCTGTGTTAGATGAACCTTTTGGTGGACAAAAGCAATTACAGGTCATTTTATCTGAATTTGAAGAAAAGCAATAACTACACCCAGATCTAAACCAGTGAAGAGGATTTCCTTCCTAACTTATGACCTCACCTCCACATCCTCCATATCTTATAGTGACATCATCCAGCGCCACATCAGACCTCACAGAGGAACCTCTGATTCCTTCCAGAATGATCTACAGAACATAATAATAATTGTTATAATTCTATAATTGTCAGATTTTATTCGCACAAACGACACACTGCAACACACGTGCATATATAGAACATACACATGCACCAGGTGAAGACAATACAGCAGTGTACATAAATAGCAGTGTGCTGACTAATCTTATCTTATCTGCAGAGTGCTGATGTGGCAGAAGATTTTCAGTTCAAGCAAGCAAGGTTCTTCCCTTATGCGACTATACATCTACTACATCATTTCAAAGCCCGAAATCAGATGACTGACTCAGAGGAATCAGGCCTGCTGCTTCTTGGTCAGAATAAACGGATAGGTTATACCAGCAACATGGAATGCAGGTCAAATTGCAAAGAAAAAAAAACAACAGAAGGGCAACATATTTCACAAAAAAATAGTAAGAAACGTTGCAATATAGATACAGACAGACAGACAGAATGACAGACAGACGGACAAACTGAGTGACTGACTGTGAAAATGAATACAGACAGAGGAGAATAAGGTGTACATGAGAATGAAGTACCCTCCCGCTGGTTATATATTGTTTTTGATACCGGTAAGAGGGCCCTGCCATTGTGCCACCAGTTTCCATCTGCTCCTTCAAACCAACCTCTCACCTTAAATGGCCCTGACACCTTCATCTCCACCTTCGCCTCTTGCCAGGAGTCGCCCTGGTTGTTGGACTTGGACCAGATCTTCGTGGCCCTGTTGTCAACCAGCTGGTAGATGTTGAACGCCATGGAAGACGTGCCGTACATGTGGTACCAGAAGCGCAGGCAGTGAGTGCCCGCCACAGGGCAGGATGGGCTCATCATACGGGCTGAGTCTCCATAGGCCGCACTGTCTCCCTCCATGTACATGTAGGAGCCACCTGCGAAATTGGGAGACACTTAGACAATCGTGTTCTACTTAGTGTAGGTGAGATCATATCATTGAGTTTGTCGTTGTAGGACAATGGGGGCTCACTTCCTGTTGTGTGGTCACTGGATGGTCCACTGAGGTCAGAAGGGGTGGAGCCTGACAGTCTGGTCCAATCGAAACTGTCCTGCACAAGCTGCTCCCATCCACAGTCATCAGCGTCAAAATTACAGTCAATTGGACAAACTGCAAGTTCAAACAAAAATAATATCAGTGAGAGGGTCGTTCTGTCTTTTGTCACAGATATTATGATTTACTGTGTGACAATGTGAGGATGCTTACCAGCTGCAGATGGTGTGGTTGGAACTGTTGTAGTTGGTATGACTGTGGCGGTAAAGAAATAAGGAAATCATTAAGTGCTAGTGTCTGGTTCTACATGAGCGTTTGGAGAATCCAGGGCATGCTCTCTGCCCAAAGTCCAAATACTTGTATTTAAAATACAGTCACATAATCGTATCGGGTCATGAAAGCATTAATCATTTCAGCGATCACTTTTACACACATAATGACAGGAATGAGGAATATGGAATACAATGGAGCAATGTAATATGATTTCTGACTAATACAATTTTTAGACTCTCGTGAAAAAACGGGACTTATATATTGAAGTTGAACATAGCTCACCACAGACGGTGTCTTTCCTCCAGTCGCCCAGGTCTACTCCGTTTATCTCACAAGCTGCCACATAGGACTCCAGCGAGGCACAGAGCTTCTCCTGGTCTCCAGCAGTGGAGCAGTGATCGTACACACAGCTATCTACGTAGATCTGAGGGGGCACGGCCATGTGGCAGTCCATGAAGGCATCATCATACAGCTTACGACACTCCTGGAAACCCTGCTGCTGGTGCTCGGGGAGGCACACTGGCTTCAGGACCAAGTCTGGGCAGCTGGGGTGGACATGGAACAAACACACATGTTTTGTTTTGTTTCGTATGTTACAGGGCAGTCACCCGTGAGTTTGAGTCTTAGTTAGAAAAGGAAACTAGCTTTATATTCCATATCGAACAATGGAAAAAGGTTGTACAATGACAATGTCAACCATAACACCTGTACAAAGGACTTCATACAAATGATCCATGGATTAATTGTCTTATATCTCCCTTGTATTATTTGGTTGGGTGACCTATTGCTGAACTATGTTGACATTAAGGATTTCATTTTCCTTTGGATTGCCATATTGAAAAATCCAAACAATTTACAGCAGGCAGTGAAAATATTACAGTGTTATGTAGAGAAAGCAACTCACGTCCAGTTGCTGTCGGCCACCTTCCAGCTGTCTGCAAACGGGTCGGGCCTGCCGAGAAGCTCCCCATCGGGAGTCACAAAATCGTCAAACTGGTTGCCAGAGAACGTGCCACACAGACCACACATCTCCCCCCGGTAGCGATCGTCCACCTTGACGAAGAGACGGTGCTCTCCGTCGAAGAGGAGAGATAGTCCAAAGGTGGTGTCCAGCTGGATGTAGGACCCATTGAGGAAGACTCTGATGGCAGCGCTAGGCTCCACGGGTAGGGAAACCTCTGCTCCATTTACCTTTCATTCAGACATAACCCAGACACAGGTGAGAGAGTTGAAAAGGCAAAGACAGGGCAATTGCAACAATAACCTATAGAAATAAATGTTATATTTCTACAAATGAATACAATCTCACAATACCTTCTAGTATAAACATCTAAATACTCAAAATATTCTTCCCAAAAAACAAAACGCAATGAAATATCCTAAGCATTAATAGTATTTCACTGCTTAATGACATAAAATCATAAAAATGGTGAGTTCAGAGACTAACTCACATAGACTGTTTTGTCTATCCTCATGGCGATATGCAGGCCATCCACCTCCAGAGCCACAGAGTTCAGCGCCGTCCAGGTGGGACGTCCCCCGTTCTCGTTGCGGGTTGTCACGGTGAACTGGACGGGCGTTGGGCCACACGTCTTGGCCAATGTGTAGTTGCAGCCGCCCTGGAAGTTGTAGGCCTTGCCATCGAAGGTGATATAATGGGGGTCACCGTAGACATAACAGGTCATGTGTCCAGAGCGTTCACAGCCCATGACCCCGTCCCTGACCTTACAGACCTCGTCGGTGGAGCAGGAAGAGGTGGAGCACTGCACGTTGTTCTGGCCCACGCACTGGCAAAGCCTGTCACACTGTTCCATCATGAACGTCATACCTTTCTAATCACAGAGATAAGAAAGAGGAGATCTAAACAAACTGGAAAAGCATCACTTTTATTCCAGGTTGACATATAGTCTTCAGTTAGATTGCCTTCCCACCCCACTCCACCCCATTCCAACTGATTTCGTTATCAATGAACATGCTATCAATTTGTCCTCTGCGGACTGTGTTTACTGATCGCTGTTTGTGTGTAACTTAGAAACAAGACGTTGTTTTCTGAGTGAACTGTCGTTAAATGAGGATAGTGAACGTCACTGATGAGCATATGTACGTTAATGATAGGCATGTGTGTTGATGATAGGTGTGTGTGTTACTGATATGTCACCTCGTAGTGTTCCCCGTCCACCCAACAGCCGCAGTCCTTGGCGTTCACACACCTCCCTGCGCTCAGCATGAAGCCGGGGTCACACTCACACCTCTCCTCACACACCCCTCCGCAGCCCTCTTTGGAGTCCATGCTGGAACAGACCTCAGGGCAGCCACTGCTACAGGCGTTATAGTGGCTATTTTCTCCACAGACCAGAGCTAAAGGGGTACAGGGAGTTAAATGTTAACTTGGTTGGTTTTAGTGCATTGATGCTTATGGTATATATTTATATATATACATCAAAATATATCTCATGTGTCATGTCTCATATGCACATCTTGCATTAAATTAATCTGTTAGGATTGCCCAGTAAAAGTTACAATGTGCTTTTATCAAAAGAAAGGATATAAAAAAGTTGGCTGCTTTTTATTTTTCTTATCATGTATTTGTTCTTTTTATGGAGTTCACATGCTCTACATACGGCAGAAAGTAGCGTTTCTCCACATCGGCACTGCGATGCCCGCCTGGCGGCAGGTGTTGGCATAAGCGTTCAGCAGGTCGCACAGGGTCTCCAGGTCTCCGTGGGTGGTGCACATGTCCAGCACGCAGCTGGCAAAGAAGCTCTCTGCGCTAAGGGGTCCGGAACAGGCGGCGAACGGGCCTTCGGCTGCCAAGATAGCGCCACAGTAGGGCTCCCCGGCGTACACCAGCTCATCCTGTCCCTGGCACGTGCTGGGCAGGGACGGGGCCTCACACCGGGAAGATCCGCTCTGCCAGCTCTGGCCCAGGGCGTGGGCGTCAGGTGCCAGCAAGCCGTCCGGCTGGCTGAAATCGTCCTCTTTGATGTGGTTGAAGTTGCCACACATGCCGCGGAGGTTGTTGGAGTACCGTCCGGGCACCGTCACCCGCACCTCCCCGGTGGCGTGGTAGGACATGTGTAACATGAATTCTGTCTCCAGGACCACGGCGGCTCCTTTTCTCTCGACCGTGATGGTCCCCCCACTCAGGCTCAAGGGAAGACTCCTCCAGATGCCGTTTACCTGAAACCCATCAGTGCTTGCACTCAGTGTGATTAAGAATATCATTTGAATCTCAATCATTTGAATAAATAACACACACTTCATTGCCAGAGGCCCCTTATATCTGCATATTCAGTGTTCTCACTTCAAAGTCAGAAATAAAAAAAAACAGTGGTGCTCGTTGCATTCTGGGTTGAGAGGTTTTAATTATTCATTTACAGATGACTTTTGTGGAATAATTTCCCCATCTCACAGGGTGACAGGGAGTGCATGCACGGCAACCCGTGGCTAATTAGGCTGCGAGGGTTTCGCCGTGACCATCAGATTGACTCACCATGACTCTGTTAAATTCTCTCCTCAGCATGGACACGTGGAGGCCCTTTAGGTCCACGTTCACCTGCTGGACGGACGAGACAGACGAGTTCCCACGCTGCTCATTCTTCACCTCCACACTGAAGGCTAGTGGTCTTGCAGTTGCTGTTGCTGTTGCTTTCTCGTCGCTGGTCTTGGCCAGGACATAGGTGCAGGGGCCCACAAAGGGAAAGTTGACCCCGTCGAATGTGCTGTAGCGGGGCTCGCTGTGGGCAATGCAGGTGCCGAAGGGTTCGGGGCTACTGGTGGAGGTCGACTGGACGCAGGTACGTCCCTCTGGGCAGGTGGCTGGGGAACAGGAGAGACGGCCAGCGCTGCATACACAACGAGTGGAGTCGTCCGTCCAGAGCTCACGGCCATCCTGACACTGGTCCCCTACGAATCAGACATTTGAAAAAAAAGGAGTATAACAAAAGCATCTGCTAAATGACTAAATGTAAATGTAAAATAAAGAATTACCCCAGGCAATCGCTGAAGCAACCTGTATGTTCAAATGTATTATTTGTTTTGCAGTATTACTTTGTCATGTTAAAAAATCTATTTGGCTTCAAAAGCCTGTGTAGTGGAATCTAACCTATTATGTAATGACTTCAGTGTAAGTAAACACAGACACACAAAAAAAGACATACCACACTGTCCTTTCCTGATTCCAACATTATCAATGACGACTTCCCCATCATCAAGAAGACCTTGGGCCATCTCAAATACCACCTGACAGAGACAAAGACCTGTTATACCACTATCGCCCTGTTCAAATATGTACATATGTCTAAATAGTAACAGGACTGTACTCGAACACCACTTAACTGAGGACTGGATTACAGTTTCTCAGTAATAAAACACTTTGCTTTGCTAAAGGTAAATAGCGGCTATGTATACATGGCTCAGGTCCGGGAGTAGAGGAACACTTGTATAATACTAATGAGGAACTACAATGTTTAACAGATGCTGTCACGTGCTACTATATGTATACATCAATGTCTTCATACACATATCAGTAAGCTGTCAACGGGCCGAACCTATTATCTTCTCACTGTATCTGTCGTATCTACTGAGCTACCAAAGAAGATAAAAAAAATGAGTGCACAGTCCACGATTCTGGTTGATATTTTAGCTCAACAGCCAATAAAATAACACCCCTCCTTTCCATGCTTTCGGAAGTAATGATTAGCTGGAATTGTTTGTGGCTCGGTCCAAGCCACTACAGTTTGTTTAGCATGTACAGAGCCAGAGTGAACAGAGTGAACACACACCAGATCTTTTTAGGGTGTGCTGTACACACAGAACAGCAACTTGAGGACCATGCTGCAAAAAACTAATTGGATAAGAATTATGGACTGCAACTTTAAAGTATATTTGAGTGTTTATCGTAGTTCATACCTGCATGCCCATCTCTCCTGAGAGCCCCAGTTGAATGAAAACTTGTCTCCAGACATTGGTGTCCTCTGTGTTGGGTGAGCTCCACAGCTGTGTTTCCCCCGCCTCTGTCTCTCCATCTCTCAGGAGGACCCTCAGCTCTGTGCTGTTGTGGCTGGCTGGAACATGGTACCAGAACTCCAGGCATGACTCCTCGGACACGTTGAAGACATCGCTCTCCAGTCGGCCATATCCAGAGAGGCTCGTCACAGAGTCATCCAGAGTGAGGTGGTACTCCCCTGAAATATAAAGAATTATAGAACATTCCAGAATTATACGTACAGGTCTAGAATTTACATTAACAGCCATTCATAATGGTGGCTTGAGTTCAGTATTGCATCATGAACTGCATCATTCTTGCATCATTCTTATTTGGCCAATTGAAAAGGCTTTTCTGGTGTATTTGTGGTGACATTTTAAAAGAAAATAGGTTCCTAAAGAGTGATTAATGGCTCTACCCGATCTAAGGTGTGAGCATAGTTCTAGTCCTTTTAGCTTGTTGGCTTTTGTGTAGTGAAACCTTTTCAGCTAACGTGCCCTCTTGATAACAATTCATTGTAAAAGATTATTGGCCATAGCTGCAACATGCCACAGATACGTACATTGTGTCCCATTCCATTTTTAATTGTTATGATACTTTTATCAGCATATCTCTCTCTTCATATATCTACCTAGAGTTGAAATAGTCTAAAGTTTCATCTATAATGTCCTGTGTTGTCATGCTGTGTAAGTACCATCTCCGGTTGATGCTCGTAACAGCCCTGCTGAAGTCCAGCCACAAAGCGGCGTGAGGTTGTCATTGAAATCACATTTTGTTATATATTCTAGAAAAAGGAAAGAAAGAATTCATAATGTTTAATAATCGGACAAAAAAGTATGTTGTGTGCAAAGGCAAAGAAAACATAATCTGTTTTAAATCTGTCAATGGAATCATTAAGAGGTTTGGCTCTGTTTGTGTCCTAAGTCCTGTGCACTTTCATTTTACTTTAAATATTTTACAAAATGAGCACCTCTATTTTGATTTCATTCAAAATGATTAGCCTTTTTACTGTTAGTGACGCTGTCATAAATGCATGTCAAACATTAACTGAATGGGAGCAATTCAGGGCTAGTAGAAATAATCTGCAATTGACCTATATAAATACAAATTACTGTGTGGTTTCACCCAATTTAGAGAATCGCAATCTGATAAATCTGAATTATACAACAGGAGAGAAAACATTTTGATTGGGCAGAAAATGTTATGTTGTGGTGGCTGTGATTGCATTACCTGCACTTGTCTTCCAGTTTGGAAGTGTAACAGATGAATTGCTGTCATCAAATCTGAACCAAGACCAGACAAAACACACAATCAGGCACCCACACTGACCAAGCAGCCAAAATAGCACTTTATCGTAGTCTGAAAGATGGAAAAGCCCAGGAATTCTTACCTTGTGTAGGACTCCCCAGGCAGGACACTCAGGCAGGCCACTGCCGAGAGCAGCCACAGACCTGTATCTCGTGGCATGGTGCTCTCTGAACTGTCTGTCAGATAACACTCGGCTGATAGGTGTGTTATGGGGGAGAGAGCTGTCTCACTCCTGGCACGCTCTGTCTTCGACTTTAAATTAGGAGGGAGTGGGGAGGTTTTCTAGGCTGGCCGGGTCAGTCAGGTGTGTGTGTGTGTGTGTGTGACGTAGGTGGTGGGTTACAACAGTGCAACAACAATGTTTGGGAAATTATGTCACAACCCCCCTTCCCCCACCACCACACACATACACATCTATAGGTTATTGCTGAAAGTGCTGTTAGACAGACATGTCATAAAATAACATGGTATCTTTACATACCTTAGGATTGCCCGGATACACACACACCTGAGCAGGACATGGGGTTGAGGGTTACTGCATGCTTTGAAAAGGACCATTGGTGAAGGTCCTAATACTTGCAGAAAGTGCAGACTCAATTCCCTTAACCGGAAGCCAGGGGTAGAGGTCTGCCTCAACTATCTCCATTATCTTAATCATTTAGATGCATTCTTAGGAAAAGTTCTTCAGTCCTTTGAGAAAACCCCCAAAAGCTTTTGTTGCAAGTATTATTTCTTATGGGCTAACTGACCTCAATCTGGTCCATGTACCCTCATGTTCACATTGGCAGACAACACAAGGTATGAATGTGTGTTGACGTATGGCAGAAATTGGATTTTCTATTTTTGCAGTTCTCTGAAGACCTTTTTCCAAGCTCTTTTGGGCCTGTTCCACCACATCAGTCACAGCACATTCTTAACAGACATCTTGACTGGGTGTCCATTTACTAACCATTTGTTTAATCACCAGTCCTTAGAGACATGACAACACTGGGATTAATGCTTAACCTTCTGCATATTTATTGAGTTGTTCTGGTTGGCCATTGTTAACAATGGAAGCCATTGGGACAAGCAGTTCTCCTTCCGATTATGTACCTAGGGGGAAGAGAGCACTGTTCCAGTTCCACAATTCTCCTGTCACCGGTGATTTATGAGGACCCCCTGTCTCTGGCAAAGGCTTAGATTCATCAAACATGCATTATTTTGCAGCTCCTTTGCTCCTCCACCTTAAAGCATGTCAGATAGCCAGAGGCAGTGCTCCTACTCATGATCACGACCACGGCGCAGATGAGACATGCACATCTTATTTCCCCACTTTGGTGGGGAGTTCAGAGGAATCTATTCAGGAAACAGGAGCTTATATTGTTTGCACACGGAGAGACTTCAGCTTGGACAGTGTGTGACCACCATCTTGATAACAGACAGCCATAGTGCATCAGAATTGTATTCAGCTAAAATGACATCATAAAACAAAATAACATCCTGTTGTAAATGAAAGTGAGTGAAACGTGTGAAACATGGTGTGAAATGAGTCAACCTTTTTTTTTTCTTTTACACTTTATGGTCTTGTGGGGTGAAATACTAATGGGAACGTTAACTGGAATATGTGGTAACAGGAACTAATAAAGTAGTATGTAAAAATGATAAGATCATGACTTCTGCCTACCAGGGCCAGTCCTTCCAACAGGCGACAGTCGCCTAGGGCGCCCCTCAGAGGGCTCAAAAACTGCGCCCAGAAGAAAAAAATATATACTTTTTTTGCGCCCCCTTATATATATCCAACCAATATTTTGACATAAAAAAAGCATCTAACATTTGGGGAAAATTAGCCAAAAATCTAAAAAGGAAGGGCTACCTTCTTGGTGCTGTCGGAAAATGCTAGCACATTTGCAACCACATGGTTTGAGAGTGTGTGTTCAAGCAACGTTGAGGAAAGAAACTTTGAAGAGGCAAACGCCATCTGGGCCGCAATTCAAAAAGAAAATAAAGTAAGAAGAAGATAAACGTGCCAAGGAGAAAGGTAAATCCTTAAATCCGGTTATTAGCCAATAATAAATCCCAGATAAGTAAACTTTCATGAACTTTAGTGGAGATGTACCTTATAGCACACCAATTAAGGAAGACAAACACTGCAACTTGTCAACAAGTGAGGGATACTGGTGAAAATCCAAGTATTGTATTGTCAACTTTAGCGAATGGATTGTATATAATATTGCTAGTTAGCTAACGCTAGCTGGCCAGTGACTTGTGTCGTTCCTTGTTTTGATATGTGCTCTTTATTCAAGTCAGGGTGGAATTCTATTTGGACACACTGTATGTAAGGAGGAAATGGCTCTTTGAAGTGGAAAATCACAGATGGCATTATTCTTCTGTTAATCAATTCATTTGGTGGGGCTGGGTGTTGTTTTATGGTGCCCTGTTGTGTTGATCTTCCCAGCCCCCTGCAGAGACTCTTATCTCAGATCTCTGTTCCTGTTTGTCTCAGTGTAAATTGCTGAGGTCAAACTAGGAACAGGACAATGAGGATGAGAGGGTCAAACTTAATGTGATATTAGAAAGTGATTTCTGCATGATGTTTGGATTGTAAATTATGCACGTGTTTGGATTTGTACAATCATCTTTGTATTTTTTTTAACCGCCCTATATTCCCTGCCATTTTTCCTAAAATAACCCGAAATAATTTTACCTCTAAAGTAAAACGTTTATGTCAGAAGTGGGATTCGAACCCACGCCTCCAGGGGAGACTGCGACCTGAACGCAGCGCCTTAGACCGCTCGGCCATCCTGACTTGTAACGGAGGGAACGTCACGTGATCAATAAACGGAGAACAACACGACTTCGAAACGAAGGTAAAATATTCTAATCTTCACGATATGAAGCCATGATAGAAAGTGCCTCCACTGATAGAAATCGACCAACTGTACGTTAACTTTTTAACGTAGGACTTCTTTGCAGAGCATAGATCACGAAATGAACTCATGATTACTAACTGTCAGGGTTGTGAACTAATTTAAATGCCGCCTCCACTGATATAATTTGACCAACATGTACGTTAACTTTTTAACGAAGTACTACTTTGCACGGCATATATCACAGAACACATCAGCTTAGTTTAATTCAGTTAATCTGTCTTCCGATATCCGTGCGGTGTTTCAATCATCAGTTTTACTGAACATCCAGTATTGCATTCCTATAGTATACGTTATTTCAATTCATTGAATGTAATTTGCTACAGAGACCCCTGAAAGTAATACCAAGGGCCAAAATGAATAGCCTAGCCAACGTTGGGCTACAGCAGCTACTTGATACTGAATGACGTTAGCCTACAGTAATGCAGCATGGGCTATGCATGAACATGTTTTCGGCCTACTTCACCTGTCTGTCTTGAGCTCAGCAGAAGAAATATACCTATATATAATATAATTTTCTTCAGTGGTAGAAGTGTAGGCCATTCATTATCTCGGTCTGTCTCCCTGATTATCTCCCTGAGAATGTGATGGGGGTCCTGTTCTACAGAGCCAACAATAATGCACCTAAAATGTAACTTTATTATTGTCTAGTGAAGTTTAACTCTGGCTGAGACTACATAAAGAAAAATAAGTTATCTAAACAAACATACAAATAATAATACTAAAACATTTTCCTTTGTTGAAAATGGGCTCCAGTGTTGTATAAATTCTCATTTTGTTCACACTGTGTTACCCTTAACCAACTCGTGTATACTCTCAATTCCTACTGGATGTCATTTGATGTGATCACTCTGGAAAACTACTGGATAGGCTACACAGGAACGAATGCAAATCCTGATATGCTGAAGGCATGAACAGGTTGGCAGCCTACAGATAAAGAAATCGCATCTACAGGGTTTGCCCTGCTGTGGTTTCTGCATAACAACCGCATTGCTCTGCTGAATATCTCTAGGCCATAACAATCCATGGGAAATTTACGAGCTGTGAGGATTGTGTACTTTAGTGACCTGATGATAGCTGGCTAAAAGCAGTGCTTTGTGCTTTTGTATCTGTCAGGGAGTATTTACAGTGGCCAACTACTCTGATAAGAGATGCAACAGATATCTGTAAGGCTGGGGCTGATAGCGTGGGTGAAGGGAACCTCCTCCCTGGGATGATCATTTTTATGAATGCTGAATAAACTTTGTGTCTTTGTGTGGCTGGCTTGTTAAGGTATTCGTTGCTCAGCTGTCAGACCTAGGTCTACATTCTTTCCAGGATGGATATGACTGTGCCACGTATAATAAGGACATCTGTCTCTTTTTAAAACTTTTAGAAAGAATGATTTTATTATCGAAAGTAAAGTTTTATAGTTCTAGGTCAGTTGTTCAGAGTGGGGTCACCACCAAGAAAGGGGCACATTGACCTTTGTTGTACAAACATTACTTACTAACTGACCTTTATGCCTGCTGGCATGTTGGGCAGTAACAAAGGATCACCCCTCCTGTCTGTTCTGGGCCAGTGTCTTTATAGTTCCACAGGTGGGGTTAGGACCCTGTCAGCTTCATGTGTCTGTCGCGCCTGTATCACCGTGGCGCGACAGACACATGAAGCTGGACACATACTCAATGAGAGAATTCACAGTTCCTAACAGTGATATGTATTTATGTGCAATGTTAACTACTGTATGTTTCAGTAGTTAGTCGATTCCTTCATCCAAAGTAGCAAAAAGGAAAGGTAAAGGCTGCAAGTGCACAAAGACCAAGGAGCCAAGTCCATTTAGGGATGTTAACAGTTTGGGGTACTAGTTAGGCTACAGGACACAAATTAATTGGTGAAATCGTCTCATGGCATGGGTTCCATGAGGCCTGAAGTAATGTGGGGGCCTCATGGGCTCCATGAGGCCCCCAAATGTAAGGATTTATGTACAGGTAGAGCCCTGGTTATTGCCCTTTGCATTACTTCCTATGGGATTGACCACCCTAGGGGAATGTAGGAAATGTACATAATGTAGGATGTGGGAAATCTACATGAGTGAGCAGCTTAGATGCTGTTTGAGACACAGACATGAAGGAGCTGTGCCCACATAACGTACCAAGAGCAGGCAGAAATTATGTCTGTTTATATTCTCATTAATCAGGTGTCTCTATCGTAAAACCTTTGCAAAAATGTACTGACACACCTGTCCTGTGTTTTTATTTGGACGGGACCGATCAAACTTTTTTCCACCTAACTTTGGACACTCACCCGATGTAATTGTACATCCAGTATGTGAACCACTTTGATGTTTTGGAGTTGCTATGGAAAGTTTTGGGGAGGTGAGGCATCTCACTGCTCACAGTCAGTGAAACATAACCGCAGCCGGTTCCAGCCCTCTGCAAATGACAGCCCCTCGTAGTTGGTGTCTTAGACTAAGTATTCAACAAATCAGAGACCGCACGGTAGATTCCAAAACAGGCATTTGAGTGAAAGGTATATTGACAAACGGAGGTGGAGGCAATTACTTGAGAGCTGTTCACACAGAGAATGTCCCTTTTACCTGCCTAACAACACACAGTGTCGTCTTAACTGCAACAGTATAGATTGGGTCAGTCATCACACCTTGATAGTGTGAGGGTGAGCTGTATGTCAATGTGATCCATCAGCCATTCACTTTGTCTGGTTTGCAGCCTTATCAGCTTCTTTATCTCAGACTAAAGTCTGCTTTTGTAATAAAATGATTTGAGGTGTGTGTTGGGGTTATGTAAAACACCCATCTGTCAAGTGTGACTGGAATCCTATGAGTTCAATCAGAAAGCAGGACATTGTGTTTCCCTCTTACAGTGCTAATCAGGGTCCAATCAGGCTCTATTCCACCTGTGTGTGTGCGCTGAGTTAAAGCCTGTAATATTATGTCTGTCGGCAAGGTTGTCCATCAAGGCACATATTAACCATGGCTTTTCAGATGACAAACATTTTAAAGTTTAACCATAAACGTGTGTGTGCTTGCCACACATGGGAAAGCACCAAAAATAGATTCTCCGGAAATTATGAAACTGCAGGGAGTGGTGTGGTCTGGACATGGAATGCTAAACAGCGTGAAGAAAGATTGGACCATTGAGAACATGGTAACCCCCGCTACTGGAAACATGCACTTTTAGTTTGTACTGGGCATGTTTTTGTCTGGTGTCTTTCATTTAGATTGTGTTTTGCTATGGCATTTGACAAATAAGGAAATCAATACATCTCTCTGTCTGTCTTACAGTTGTCTCACTCAGTTACAGATACCCTCACGTACGTACATACATAGTTATTATGTTAGACCGGTTAAACATTAAGGTGACCTACAAAATGATGCCATGCTATGGAAGTCATTGCAGTCTCCTTGACAACATGCATGAGCAACACAGTTTATTAAGTGGAAAAGGCCACAGGATACCATGGAAATGTAATTCTAACTGGTAGGCCATTAACGTGTGTTTAGTCACCCTCCAAATGTCCTGAGGAAACAAAAAAAAACAGGATTATGGGTTATGCTCTGGAATGTTGATGATGTTCTGACCTTTCAGAGCCAATGGCCAATTGGCTAAAGCGTTCTCAAATACGTCCACCAGAGGGCACTCAAACTCCAAGAACATTTTCCCAGGAAAATGTGATTGTGCTGATGGATTCAGAGTCCACCACAGAGCATTTTGTTATTCAGCTGTCAGCTTCAGATTCCCACTTACCTTTTATATTCTTTCTTTCCCTTTCCTTTCCACCTCTCCTCTTCTCTCCCCTTAATTTCTTTCACACTCTCTTTTCTCCCCATTGACCCGCACCAAACTTCCAAGGCAGCGTGATCTTCTTCTTCTTCAGTTCGAATGTGGAGCGAGATCAAAGCTTCCCCCTGGTTGTGCTATGTGTTTTTTTTCTGTGTGTATGCAGGGGGGGTGTGAGGGGTGACTGGAGGTGGGAGGGGGGAAGGAAGGGATCATTACAGCAAGCTCAACTCATGAAAGCGGGCCAAAGCTGGGATGGATTTAGGCGGACTTTGAGGACGGCACCCTACTGCGTTCACCTTGCAAGCCCACTCGTCCTCATTCACCAGCGAGCAGCACTGCACGTCATGTCATGTGTGTGACGGTGCCGTGAGACCGGCTCTCAAGGTCTTGTCTCTCCCTGTGCACAGAATACATAAATACGATTATATATATATATGACATGATCATTTCCCCTGTTTTTCGTGATTAGCTTCTTAGAATGGTGGCTTTGCCTTCAAGCCACTGCATTCAACTAGAGTCTACTTAGTAGACACTTCATCTCCCTTTAGCATTTCTTTTTAAATAACCATCAAGTCCATGATCCAGTGGCTCCACACCTCCCTCTTCTCTGGGTGTTCTGGGAAAGCAGCAGTAAGCCCCACTCTGTGACCCTGTGTGCTTTGTACCAGTGTGGGTATATATCCTGGAGCTGGCCTGCATGGAGCAGCAGTAGCATCAGTAGCTATATGGATCTGTGCTGCTAAAGGTGTTAAAGCCTGTTAATGGGCTGAGGGGGTCGGCTGGCCTGAGCACCAACACTGTGAGGCTGCGGAGGCTGCAGGCTCAGCGGAAGCTTCCAGAGTCAAGCTGGAGAAGGTCAGCCATGCACGAGTGGCCACAGCCCGAGATGAAGGGAGGAGGAGGAGGAGAAGAAAAGAGGAAACTGTTTAATAGACTCCCGCTTGACCTTTACACCGCCTGGCCATAACAAACCATTGGGGGCGAGCAGGAAAGGAAAATATGCCTGGCATGGAAAGATAAATTGCCTGACCAGTGGTGTGTGTGGGTGCGTGTGTGTGTCAAAGGTTTTATAAGTAGGGCAGTCAGTCTTAACAACTTTTATGACCTGTTTATTCTGGTCAGAGGAGTATCATATATTCTGCCGTATAGCCATATTATGTGGCCCTTCAGAGTACACGTTCAGGGAAGAAGTTCAGGTTTTGTTGTCATGCTGTACGAAGGGTATTGAACAGGTTTCTCATGCTGGTTTATACTTCCACAAACACAAACACACACATACACACACACACACACACACACACACACACACACACACACACACACACACACACCCAGAAACAATCACAGATGTACACTCACTCACTCTCACACACACTTACAAATTCACACATTGCACTGACACATGCACACTCAGGCTCATAGTTTATTCATACCCTAATTAGCAAGTATTTGCTTGGCATGAGGCAGGTGATCATTACTGAGGGTACCTCAATGCTCTCTTTCCCAATGTGGCCTAAAGGTCAACATTGTGGCCTGATCAATGCACACTTTACCCTTTCCTGAGGGGATTCAGCAGGCCATGTTTTATGAATTAAACCACCTCTGTCTCTCTTTCTTATCTTTCCATGTCTGCCTGCTTTCTCTCTTGCCTCTCTCTCTCGTTTATTTCTTTCTCTCTCTCTCCTCACTCTCTTTTTCTCTATATCTGATTCACCTCAGAAGAGTCTGCTGTAAGATTAGCATCTCAAGGGCACATTTCTCCCCTCTCTCAGACCAGGTTTTTTTGTGTGCGTTTTGGGAGAGGGGATGGTTCTTGGTCATCTTTCTTATCATAGTCACTGATATGGTACAGACACAGTGACAGAATTGGCAATATGGCCTCTGCGAAATGAATCGGATATCTTGAGAGAAGAGGGTCACCTTCCTTCCGCTGGACGTGATTGGTCACGGTCGGGGCTGGGTGGACAGGGGCTCCTCATGTGTTTTGTTCGGTTGACTGTAATGATCTCTGTACACCTTGGATCAAGGAAACCCCAAGTCTATGTAGCAGAGATATCAGATCAATCTTTACGCCCTGACATTTGGAAGCATTCTCACTGCATTGTGCTCCATAGTCTGGCACTGGCTTTATCAACAGTGTCTCTGCAGAATTTCACTCTTGACCCCTGTAACATCATATTGTTTATGGCTACTCGCAGCTTGTTAAATGAACACAAGTGCAATTGTTCTTACATAGATTATTTGTTGAGATATGATCAATACGGCAAGCATAGAGGCATTTAATTGCCTTTTTGTTAACAGCGAGTGCTTGCGAAAGAGGAACGGATATTCCCTTAGGGTCTGTGTTCCTCTGCAATTCATCACACAAACACAGCTTACACCTATTCCCTCACAGCAAAAACAACATTAACAGGGAATGTTGTCCCCTCTCTCTTTCTAGCTTTTTTTTGTTTTGCTTGATCGCTCAAAGCCAAAATTAAATTGCACTCATGGTGTAAACCAATGAAAGGCAGGGAGCGGTTGAGGCACTAAACCAAAACATTACATTTGGTTGGTCTCTCAAAAAAAGACATTCAAACAGAATTTGTCTGTCTGTCTGTCTGTCTGTCTGTCTGTCTGTCTGTCTGTCTGTCTGTCTGTCTGTCTGTCTGTCTGTCTGTCTGTCTGTCTGTCTGTCTGTCTGTCTGTCTGTCTGTCTGTCTGTCTGTCTGTCTGTCTGTCTGTGTGAGAGAGAGAGAGAGAGAGAGAGAGAGAGAGAGAGACTACTGCTGCTTATATTACACCACAGTTTGAGTGACTCAGAACTATGCCTTCCACATGCACAGCCCTTATAAAAAACTGTTCCCAGAACTAGTCTGTAGAGGGCGCTCTTATTCTCTACATGCCATGCAGTGGCTTTGAACATGAGGCAGCAGAACATCCATTCATCTCAGAAAAGAGACAAAGAGACAAATTTCTCGATTGCAGAAAATACATCACTGCAGATGTGTACCATTGTATATGTGTTGTCTATACATGACTTGTACTTTGACAATAGGATACAAAAAATCCTTCAGCTGTTATCAAAATAAAATATGATGACTGTGACACCCAAAGGTGTAGCCCCACCTGGGAAAATCTTAGTTAATCAACGGCTGAACAGTAATTTCAATCAGTGATGTGCAGAGAGTAAGGATGATCTTTGAACCAAATAGGCATTCCTAGTCCCCTCCTCAGCACTGCATACCTGTGAAACATCCCCATTGTGCAGCAAGGAGATGGCACAGATAGAGTTGGCCACATCACATTGCCCTGAGTGTAGACACCCGGCGCTCTCACTGTCCCTCAATTAACTTCAAACAGCTTTTCATTACATGCAACAATGAGAAACTGCAGACTAATTACAATACACAAACTTCCATAATCAGGACTAATTCTTTTTTTTATCTTTCTTCTCCCTCCTTTTGTTACCTTCCTTTTGTTATTTTTTCTTATTTGTGTTTCATTTTTTTGCAAGGAGTTTTCTTGTGTGTGTGTGTGTGTGTGTGTGTGGTGGAATTGCTTCTTTGCAATGATCACGACCTCCTCCCTCAGAGGTCACAGAGCAGGAGGAAGAGGAGGAGTGTCTGCTTCCTCCACACCTGAGTGCAGCTACGTGGAGGAAAGAGAGCTGAGACAGAGGGGTGAGAGGAGAAGGAGTAACCTTCAAAGAGCACTGCACAGCGCTCCCACAGTTAGCTTGTCTCAAATCTGAGAAAGGTCAGTGCATTTGCTTTGAACAGAGACAATTCACAAGCTACTGTGCTGTCAGTATTTTTGTCTCCCCCCATTCCAAATCCCTCTCCAGTTGTTGGTTGAAATAAACAAGCAAAGTCATGCAGCGTTCATTGGTTTCATTCATTTCAATGATTTGAATAGTTTTGTTTGAATTACTAGGACTAAAAGCATTCCTTACGTTTGTGACATTGTAGAGTACGTGAAGGTGGGATTGTTTGTGCATTGTGTGGGATTGCTATGGTAATGGAATGAGAACTCTATGCAAATGAGTTTGGCCCAAAACAAAGTCAAACATTTCCACAAAGGCTGAGTCATTGTGCATAAGACCTTCAATTGACATGTCTTAGTTCAACGCAGAGTCTTAATAGTATAGACTGGTGCACACCTTACATGGTAATTCAACACTTAATAATGCAAGTTAAATAATTAATATTCAAATTCAAATTATTAAACTTGCAAATATTCTTAATATTGAGTTTCCTTTAATGTGACATATTACGTTTAAAAAATGGCATGTGACCCTGGTAATATCATGTGATTAAAATAGACCTACTTAAGCAGAAAAACGACCCACCTTGCGAGTACCAAAACAAAACAAAAATACAATCCAGAAATGTGTAAAATTTGAATAGTAAGGGTGTTTCTGTGGGGAGCTTCTTCTATAGTAGCTTGCCTATGGAGAAGCAGCATTAAACCTTATGAATTGTATTGTGTTGCATTGTAGCTAGTACACATGTGTTTAAAAAAATGAGAGGTTTGAACTGGAGTATTATTATTAAACCTATACTATATGGAAAGTCATGAAAGACTGATATATTGATTATTAATCCGACATTATTTTCTTGATATGTTTTTGAGGCATCAAAATTAGCCAGCATTTAAATGTAATGCCTAATATGTGTGCCCACATGAGACAAGGGAGCAATATAAAAGGCCTTCTATAGTTATGAGGCTACTTTGCTCACCTCTCTCACATCTTTGTGAGCTGGTGGATGTTTTCTTGCAGGTAAATTAGACTAATATCATGGCAGAAAAACATATTTGAGAGTTTTGGGGTAAGGCCCCAAGAAGCAACGTTTGGAGTCATACAGCATGTCAATGTTTTGAGAGATATGCAGCCACTTAACATGGTGGAGACATGCTTGGGGAATTGAAACCAGATTTTAAGGTTGGCTAAAGTTACCCACCAGCTCCCACAAGTAACTTTGTGTTGAGAAATATAATGAAGATACCAGTGGTTTATTCAAACAGACTAAGCTATGTTACACCATCTCTTCTGTCTCATAAAGTGCAAAAGGTGATAGATGGATATGGTGCAGAAGAGCTCTCATTCAACTGAGTTAAATAGACTCATAATAAACAAGCCTATTGTAAACACAATTTCTGCCTTTTTAGCCAATTTTTTTGTGATGCAACTCCCATCAGTCTTGACAAGGGATTGGGATCAGTTATTTTGTCATGTTTTGTTGAGATGATTTTATGTTGGCCTTGGTTTTATAAAGCTATCAGCTACTGTTCTATCTAGGCTCTCTCTAGTGGGAATTTGTATAAATAAACAGTATTCTTATTTTCATTCAGTGTGCCTACTTTCACGACCTTCTAAAATGATTCCCTTTTTAATTTATTATGATGATGATTCACTGGCAGGCTAATATGGCTCTATCTCGTGGCATTTTCTAGTGGACTTCACAGACGAGATAATTAAGGGTTCGACACCTATTTATTTGTATAAAATCTTTTGACTATCGATGCATGATGTGAATTAGACCTACCAGGATATAAATATTATTCTGCAGTGAAATGGCAGAATTCTAGTCTATAAATGAGTTATGTAGGGGAGCTATGCCAAACGAACAACGTTCTGATTGTTGGAGATACAATATAGCATCTCTTTTCCATTTAGTAAGCTGGTTAGCTATTCATTAATAGCCATTAATAGCCATTAATAGCCAAACAACTCCGGAGGATAACCTTAGACTGAAGCTAACGGAATTAATTTTTCATCAGTAGATTTCTCATCAGTAACTATAATTAGGTGGTATGACCTTATTCTTCCATGAACCCTACCAGAAGAAAATGTCAAATGCCCATATCTCACAAACTATGAATGAGATAATCTATGGCATGTATTGAACAAAATTCTCCCCACTGTGCCATTTTGCACAGAAATGATAACATTTCTGTGTTTTCAAACCAAATGATGGAGAGGCAGAAATGTGTTTGTCAAATATTTAGTCTCCAGCAGGAGCTATGCCCTCTGTTCCACTCCTGCTTTGCTGTTCTGTGCACGCATGGCTAAGTCTTTGCACAAATGTGTGTGCACTCTCTGATAAACTGTTGGTAAATCTCGCAGATTAACTTGAATTGATTGCATGCATAGTTTATTCAGCACAGGCGTCTGAGAGCACTGTAAAAGAGGCTCTGGTATGACACTGTCAGTGCTCAATGACTTGTGACGGACAGAGGTGGCTGATATCATGGTGCCGTGTCAAACAATCAGAAAAAACTGGCACTAGACTAGCGTCAGTGAACTGAAGCAGTGTGTGGATTGGCTGGAATAGTGTATGGCTCGGTCTGAGCCACTATGATTGTTTTCATTTACAGATCCAGGACTGTGCACCAGGATATTTTTGAGGGCACACGCAGAACGGATAGCTTGAGGACCTTGAGGTGCAATTCGCTGAGTTTGACAAAACATTTCAGTGTTTCATAGCTACTCAAGTGAGTCGCCATACTCTGCCTGCAGCAAGCAGTGGGTAAACAGAATGTGATGGAAGGGAGGGTTGCAATTTGGTTCTGGCCGTTGAGCTCAAATATCAACAACCTTTTGCCATAATTACAGACGGTACCTTTACCACTTACTGGGCCCTGTGGATATATGCTAAATATACAAAAATCACTAGATGGCATTAATAGTTTTGCCCCAACTATGCAAACAAATGTGAAAACAAACACTTGTTCCATTAATTTTTTGTTGAGTGAGACTACTGAAGGGTTACATTTATATAAGGAGATGTACAGCAGCTTTGTTAAGACTTTTTTTATCTGTGGCTTCAATCCTACCGCTCATTTTCCAACTAAGTACATAGTGTTTGCCACTGGCCAAGCCAAAGCACATGGTGTTTTATCGCGTGATGTACAAACCCAGCTCCTCATTCCTGGGGACAGACATTAGGTCTGGCCAAACTGAGCTCCTAATAAAATCAGGTTTTGCTCCACTCACTAGAATGTGATTGGATGGACTGCAGCCTTAAGGAAGGGAAATAAAGCTCCAGCACACAGTGAACCTTTCCAGATAGGACCTAATTTACATCGTGGACTGATCTGGCCCTGCTCGGTCTCACATCTGGCCCGTAATCCGTGGAGCTCTGAGTAAGATGCTCCTCCCATCCGGTCGGTATACTCTCGCTGACGTAAACCATGACTTCTCTGGCTCATCTCCCAGTGCTCGCAAGCTGATTTTAAAACAGACTGTACGGCACAAACAGGGCAAACAGCAGACATCATGTAGAACCATCACGGCTCCACAAGGAAAATACACAGCCAATGAGCCGTTAAATCAAGCCATTGTCTTATCTGAGGGAGTACTGATATTGTTATTTGGTAAAGTGTTTTTGCTGAGGAGTGTCTGGCGATGATGGTGATACAGAAATCTTTCCCTCTCCCTGTATTTCTCTCTCTGTCTTTTTCTCTATTTCTCTCTCACTCCTTTTGCTCTCTCTCGCTCATTCTCGCTCTCTCTCTCTCTCGCTCTGACAGTAAAATAGACCCAGTCCTGGCGCCGGGTGATTTGATGCAGTGGCTGGGCCGAGAGCTGAGAGCGCTTTGCTGATGACTAGCAGACCTCTAGCAGGGCAAAAGAAATCCCATTCGTTCTGTTCACCTGAGTAGTGGCATCCAGCAATGGCGTCGAGACAAAGGTTGCAGCTCGGCAGGCTGCCTGGCTCTGGGGTATGCAGCCAAAAACCAGAGAACCTGAGGGAAGAGGATGGCAGAGATACAATCAGAATTCAGCCCGCATCACAGTACACACTCCGATACACACATACACAAATGCACACACCCACCCACACACATAGACACTAACATACTCTCAGACACATGCACACACACACACACACACACACACATAGAAACATTCACACACAGTCACAAACATACATAGACACGCACACACTGGAACCCATGAACACACACACACACACACACACACACACACACACACACACACTCATATATATGCTTTGTCTGTTATGGCACACCCCTGAACCAACACTTTTGCTGAATCCCTCACAAACATGGCAAACTTAAAACACATGATAACACCCCATGTCGCCTTTGCGGGCAGGCAGGAGAAAGAAAGAGAGAGACAGACAGACTTGGAAGTGCCTTCCTGCTATTATAATTGCAGATGAGTGCGCATACATCCAACGCAGCAAAGCTTTTGCTCAGGGACATTTATCAGAGGTGTGCCATGCAGCCACAGAGCAGACTGTGCGCTCCGCAGCCCGAGCCTCATGCATAAAACCTCTCAGTGTTACCACTACAGACACTCCTGCAAGAAAAGCCTCATTATGCCATGGAAGAAAAAGACCATAGCCACAGGGGCCCCACATCAAAACGTGGTGCTGGGTTTAGCCCCCGAAACAGGTAGCATTAGCAAAGGGGCCCTGGAAGCAGTACAGGTGAGGAGAAGCAGAAGAAATAATACAAGAATTAAAAAAAGAATGTCAAGCGTCAAATATCAGAGACATAAGTCAAAATGGAGCGAAAGAAGTCAGAGAGAGCTCACAAAGGTTCTCTCTCACTCTCTCTGCAGCCTTCTGTCTCAGTGAAGAGAGAGGCATGATAAAAAAGCTCCATTGGCAGTGATAAGACACAGCTGCCAATTACAGCTCTCTTTACTTGAGGGAAACACTCGCGGCACTCCTAATTCCTGTGATACTTAACAAGAGAGAAGAGTCAACACAACAAGCCTCTTTCACAACGCTGTCACAGAGAGAAGTTGCTCTCGTAAGGGTTAAAGGCAGGAAACTTCAGGCTGATATCAGTCATTTCATTGAGTAGAATTAGAATTGCATTATAATTAATTGGAGAGAAAAGACATACCCCCTTTTGTGGGTATGACAGCATTTCAGTGGCTGTCAAATGTCAGCCTTAGATGGAAGTGAAGTCCTTACTCAGAGAAGACGAATTGTCTACTGACTTCATCATTGGCTAAATGACAGTATAAGGGTACACATACAAACACACACACATCTGTATGTCTACCTATCTATTTATCTCCCTATCTATTTATCTATCTATCTACATAGAGAACTGTAGACGTATATGAATTTAATGAAAGCCATGGAAGGAATATTACCAGGGTAACTAGTGCCATGACCCAAGTGGAAGAGTGACATATTTACAATATAACGCTATCACACACACACAAACACACACACAAAATGTAGACACAAACACACACACACACACACACACACGCACATGACCAGTCAATAAACAAGGGACATGTTTGTTGAGTTAACATGACCAGTCAATAAACAATCTACATCCTTTCAATCTACATGCAAAACACCATCCCATGATGAATCTCAGTACCCAGTCTGCCTCTGAACTGCTTTTTTATATGCAAGGCAAGTTAATGTATGTAGCAGATTTCATACAGAGGTTACTCAATAAGCTTTACGGAAAAGAAAAAAGTGCTTAAAAGTGCAAATCAATGAATAAAATTGAATTAAAAGAAAATACTCAGTACATAGCATAGTAAAATTACACACATTAAAATAACAAATAAATAAATAAATGTGACAGAGTAACTTTGGCCTTAAAAGACCTTAGCAAACAAACGTTTGTTCAGCGAGATCAGTGGAACGCGTACAAACGGATGGCACCCAGGCTAACCAAACCCTTCATTCTGGCAATATTTTGACTGTGATAGTGACCCCTGGGGGATTTAACATGTCATATAAGATTCATAGCTGCCAGAGTAACTTTGGCCTTAATAAGACCTTCGCCAATTAAGGACAGCTCCAGAAAGTCCTAACTAATTTTCCAACCTGTCCAGCAGTATTATATGATCTACATTCTACACAGTATCAAATGTAGTAAAACCAGAATAGATATTTGACCATTCAGCTGTAGGCCTATAGGTTTTATAAGAGCTTCAGTACTGGGTGAGGTCAGAAGCTAATTGATTTTTTTCAAAATTACCGCTTTGTGAAGACCTTTCGAAGTAACCAAAGTGTGGTTAGTGTCAAGTACTGCGAAAACTTTGCCATTATCGTCAATGTCATTATTTATGTGGATGTTAAAATGTTATAAATGGAGATAACTGATAACTGCAGAGTCATCAATAAAATTGATCTTGGATGTTTGTAAATAGTGAAAAATTTTATTCTGGGAGTACCATTCAATATAAAAACAGAGGTACTCAAAAGAGATACAATGACCAAGTGTAATCTTTCCTCGCTGGAATGCATCTTAAAATGAAGCAGCTCCTCCTCTCTTGCCAGTTCAGCACATATTCATAAAACTGAACTATACTGGTGCTGTCTGATTGAGAACAGTAACACTGCTGCCTATCGTTAACCAAGTCTCAGTAAGAAAGAGAACCTCTAAATTGTAGGATATTATAATATCATTAAATTAAAATCTAATATTAAAGCAACACTTTGCAACAATTTGCCATTTTATGAAACATGTATTTAAAGGGCATCTAGTTTCTTACAAGTAACTACTGATACTTTGGAATCATCTTCACATTTATTCTGATGGTATGGCAATGCGAGGACATGTGAGCACGTGACATTCCTACTAGCCATCCAGGAAATTAAAAATGTTGTTCTGTGTTCCGGGCTTAAACATCTTGCGAAAAAGAATGAAAAGTTTTCAGAATATATCATTGCCAGCTATATCACCAAAAGACACAAATTAGCATGTCAGCAAGCTTTTGTCAGTGCCAGTTGAGCTTTGGTGCTGTCTGCAAGGCTTTTGCATGCCTTTCAGGTAGTTAGCTTTTTTGTTTTGACGAAAGCTACTTGCTGCTGCTTTAAGTAGCGCTGACTTTGTAGAGATAATAAGAGCTACTGGGGCAGTCTGCCAGTTGACATGATAGAGGTTACCGATTATCCCATAAACTGAATGCACTCAATTCCAATTCCTGGTGACTGTAGTGTCCTTGATAGATAATGCAGGTCAAGTGTCATGGGAGTGAGTCAGAGTCATGTTCTCCAGTGGTGAGGATAGAGGATAGTGGTTGCTTTGTGCCGCCTGTATGGTTTATCTCCACCTGTGGTGAGGTGTTTGATTAGTTCTTCATCATGGTCAGGGGCAGGGAGGTGTGGCTGCACCTGTAGTGTTGAGTCAATGCAAAGGGCAGATGGGGGGTGAAGAGCAAAGAGAAAGTTGTCCTTTATTGCTTTCATTCCAGTCCTGCTCAAGTTGCCACCACCAGACCTAAAGAAATTCTCCCCCAGAATAGATAAAAGTTGTCGATATAATAAGGAGCAGGTTCTGCTCAGCTATGTGTTGAGGCTGAGCAATTGAGAAAATGTAGCAGGTTGAAGCTACCTGGCTTACTCCTCCCAGCTATTTAGCTTGCTTCGCAGTGAGTGGCTCTGGGCAGACTGCAAGCCAACCGCGATATCTAAGCCCTTTTATAAACCGGGACTTTTCTTTTGGCGAGTGACGTCATCGGCACCCAACGCTTGTCTTGCGTACCTGTCCATTGATCCGACGTCTGACTTGGTGAGCCGTTCCACCATAGTGCCACAGGTATGACTGGCACCCTTTGTCTTTCTACACATTCAGTGTGGACACATGCGTCCAATTTCCGATTTCAGTCCGATTTAAATTGGATATTGGACACATGTGACTCCCCAGAACTAGATTCATTGTGTCCAACTTGAGTCCGACTGGACTCCGATGTAAACCCCCAGACACACGATTCGATTCCGCTGGTAATTGGACTGGGCGCGCATGTGTCTCTCGTATCTGATTCAAATTGGACAACAACAACTTTTGCACGTGCTTGAGATCGTGCCCACAGACATATACATGCATCATATATAATGTATATGATATGATAAACGCTGCTAGACGCTCAGTTCTTGTGCTCCCTCTCATTCACGTTGAAATACTGAAAGCGAAAGTGAAACTTAGAAACTGGAACGCAACTGTTTGGGACAGAACGCGCTAATTCAGTGAACAAATATTTTCTTATTACTTTTCCACCCGTTGTTAGTCATGTAATCCATTCATATCGATGTGAATCAATCAATACTAATACAACTTTAACTGTGGTGTGTTTTTGTTTCATTTCACAACGTATTTACTGTATAATCAACGGTTTTGTTTCATTTCACAACGTATTTACTGTATAATCAACGGTAGCAGATGTAAACATTCCGCATTTGATTTGAACTGATCTAGTTTTGTCACTTCCATGTGCTTTGAGATAGAGCAGTTAACCCCCCATGGAGACCCCATGGAGAGAATCGGATAGGATCGGAGTGCTGCCATCATGTGCCCGCACTGACTGATATCATAGCGTGGGATTATAGGAAATGTTTCATGTTGTAGAAACTCCCTGGCTACAGCAGCCCCGTCCTCGGCAGAGTGTAGCCTGGCCGTTACCAGCCTGTGACTCCATTTCATGAGTATGAGCTTGAAATCAATTCAGGCGGAAATACGTAGGCTGGTGTCACCAGACTAGGCAGAGTGGGCTCTCGTGACTCAACGCCGTTAACCATAGGTATGTTGCATCATTGATCATTAGTTGAGTGGTTAATGTAGGACCGGGTTTTAAATAGATCTTTTGTGTATTTCAGGGAGTGCTATTTAGTTGGGGTGCGGCCGCCAGTCGGCTACATCGGCGCTGAACATCTGCTGCTTTGCTTACATCTTCTTTTGTTATGGCCGTCTGATGCGTTTATGACGTAGCTTACGACTTGTGTCTAGCTCCCGTGAGCAGGTGGCTAGTTTGTGGCACAGTAGTTCGCTCAACTGTGTTCTCTTACGTCAGTCCCTGTTTGGGGATGTATGTGTGTGAATTCAGGTGTAATTGAGTTACCCTCACTCATTGTTTTCTCTGTATATTCATTTCTTTGTTTATTTCGTTACACCCTTGTCTTGTATGGAAGTTTATTAGACTCTTTATTCAAATGGCAATGCATTTGTCAAATGGCAATTCAATGTGCAAAGTGACAATGCAATCCGCAATTCAAATGGCAAACCAGTTGTCAAATGGCAATTCAATGTGCAAATGACAATGCAATCCGCAATTCAGTTTGTATTATTTTGAATAAATATTTGAATGAACGCTTATTGCATTGCATTTCATATTGACACGGTTTTTTCGACTCTTTATTCAAATGAAAATGCATTTTTCAATTGGCAATTCAATGCGCAAAGTGACAATGCAATCCGCAATTCAAATGGAAAAGCAGTTGTCAAATGGCAATTCAATGTGCAAATGACAATGCAATCCGCAATCCAGTTTGTATTATTTTGAATAACAATTTGAATGAGCGCTTATTGCATTACATTTCATATTGACATGGTCTTTTCGACTCTTTATTCAAATGGAAATTCAATGTAGTAGCTGAACAGCGCCCCCACTATATTGCATTAGCATTTACTTGTCATCATGCTCTTTTTGTTGCAAAATTCAAATGAAAATGCAATCTGTCAGTCGCCCCATCAAGGCGGGTCCCTACCCCTATTAGGCGTATTTAGTCACGTGACCAATATCCATGACAACAACCTTTGACGGCCGGGTCAAAGACGTGACAAGCCTTTTTTGGGGTCCGCATGCAATAAATGGACAAAAAAGATAATCAAATACATTAAAAGCATATTAAATTAAACTACATTGCCTACTTTATTATTTTAGTTAGATTTAGAGAAATATAAGATTCATAGCTGCCAGAGTAACTTTGGCCTTAATAAGACCTTCGCCAATTAAGGACAGCTCCAGAAAGTCCTAACTAATTTTCCAACCTGTCCAGCAGTATTATATGATCTACATTCTACACAGTATCAAATGTAGTAAAACCAGAATAGATATTTGACCATTCAGCTGTAGGCCTATAGGTTTTATAAGAGCTTCAGTACTGGGTGAGGTCAGAAGCTAATTGATTTTTTTCAAAATTACCGCTTTGTGAAGACCTTTCGAAGTAACCAAAGTGTGGTTAGTGTCAAGTACTGCGAAAACTTTGCCATTATCGTCAATGTCATTATTTATGTGGATGTTAAAATGTTATAAATGGAGATAACTGATAACTGCAGAGTCATCAATAAAATTGATCTTGGATGTTTGTAAATAGTGAAAAATTTTATTCTGGGAGTACCATTCAATATAAAAACAGAGGTACTCAAAAGAGATACAATGACCAAGTGTAATCTTTCCTCGCTGGAATGCATCTTAAAATGAAGCAGCTCCTCCTCTCTTGCCAGTTCAGCACATATTCATAAAACTGAACTATACTGGTGCTGTCTGATTGAGAACAGTAACACTGCTGCCTATCGTTAACCAAGTCTCAGTAAGAAAGAGAACCTCTAAATTGTAGGATATTATAATATCATTAAATTAAAATCTAATATTAAAGCAACACTTTGCAACAATTTGCCATTTTATGAAACATGTATTTAAAGGGCATCTAGTTTCTTACAAGTAACTACTGATACTTTGGAATCATCTTCACATTTATTCTGATGGTATGGCAATGCGAGGACATGTGAGCACGTGACATTCCTACTAGCCATCCAGGAAATTAAAAATGTTGTTCTGTGTTCCGGGCTTAAACATCTTGCGAAAAAGAATGAAAAGTTTTCAGAATATATCATTGCCAGCTATATCACCAAAAGACACAAATTAGCATGTCAGCAAGCTTTTGTCAGTGCCAGTTGAGCTTTGGTGCTGTCTGCAAGGCTTTTGCATGCCTTTCAGGTAGTTAGCTTTTTTGTTTTGACGAAAGCTACTTGCTGCTGCTTTAAGTAGCGCTGACTTTGTAGAGATAATAAGAGCTACTGGGGCAGTCTGCCAGTTGACATGATAGAGGTTACCGATTATCCCATAAACTGAATGCACTCAATTCCAATTCCTGGTGACTGTAGTGTCCTTGATAGATAATGCAGGTCAAGTGTCATGGGAGTGAGTCAGAGTCATGTTCTCCAGTGGTGAGGATAGAGGATAGTGGTTGCTTTGTGCCGCCTGTATGGTTTATCTCCACCTGTGGTGAGGTGTTTGATTAGTTCTTCATCATGGTCAGGGGCAGGGAGGTGTGGCTGCACCTGTAGTGTTGAGTCAATGCAAAGGGCAGATGGGGGGTGAAGAGCAAAGAGAAAGTTGTCCTTTATTGCTTTCATTCCAGTCCTGCTCAAGTTGCCACCACCAGACCTAAAGAAATTCTCCCCCAGAATAGATAAAAGTTGTCGATATAATAAGGAGCAGGTTCTGCTCAGCTATGTGTTGAGGCTGAGCAATTGAGAAAATGTAGCAGGTTGAAGCTACCTGGCTTACTCCTCCCAGCTATTTAGCTTGCTTCGCAGTGAGTGGCTCTGGGCAGACTGCAAGCCAACCGCGATATCTAAGCCCTTTTATAAACCGGGACTTTTCTTTTGGCGAGTGACGTCATCGGCACCCAACGCTTGTCTTGCGTACCTGTCCATTGATCCGACGTCTGACTTGGTGAGCCGTTCCACCATAGTGCCACAGGTATGACTGGCACCCTTTGTCTTTCTACACATTCAGTGTGGACACATGCGTCCAATTTCCGATTTCAGTCCGATTTAAATTGGATATTGGACACATGTGACTCCCCAGAACTAGATTCATTGTGTCCAACTTGAGTCCGACTGGACTCCGATGTAAACCCCCAGACACACGATTCGATTCCGCTGGTAATTGGACTGGGCGCGCATGTGTCTCTCGTATCTGATTCAAATTGGACAACAACAACTTTTGCACGTGCTTGAGATCGTGCCCACAGACATATACATGCATCATATATAATGTATATGATATGATAAACGCTGCTAGACGCTCAGTTCTTGTGCTCCCTCTCATTCACGTTGAAATACTGAAAGCGAAAGTGAAACTTAGAAACTGGAACGCAACTGTTTGGGACAGAACGCGCTAATTCAGTGAACAAATATTTTCTTATTACTTTTCCACCCGTTGTTAGTCATGTAATCCATTCATATCGATGTGAATCAATCAATACTAATACAACTTTAACTGTGGTGTGTTTTTGTTTCATTTCACAACGTATTTACTGTATAATCAACGGTTTTGTTTCATTTCACAACGTATTTACTGTATAATCAACGGTAGCAGATGTAAACATTCCGCATTTGATTTGAACTGATCTAGTTTTGTCACTTCCATGTGCTTTGAGATAGAGCAGTTAACCCCCCATGGAGACCCCATGGAGAGAATCGGATAGGATCGGAGTGCTGCCATCATGTGCCCGCACTGACTGATATCATAGCGTGGGATTATAGGAAATGTTTCATGTTGTAGAAACTCCCTGGCTACAGCAGCCCCGTCCTCGGCAGAGTGTAGCCTGGCCGTTACCAGCCTGTGACTCCATTTCATGAGTATGAGCTTGAAATCAATTCAGGCGGAAATACGTAGGCTGGTGTCACCAGACTAGGCAGAGTGGGCTCTCGTGACTCAACGCCGTTAACCATAGGTATGTTGCATCATTGATCATTAGTTGAGTGGTTAATGTAGGACCGGGTTTTAAATAGATCTTTTGTGTATTTCAGGGAGTGCTATTTAGTTGGGGTGCGGCCGCCAGTCGGCTACATCGGCGCTGAACATCTGCTGCTTTGCTTACATCTTCTTTTGTTATGGCCGTCTGATGCGTTTATGACGTAGCTTACGACTTGTGTCTAGCTCCCGTGAGCAGGTGGCTAGTTTGTGGCACAGTAGTTCGCTCAACTGTGTTCTCTTACGTCAGTCCCTGTTTGGGGATGTATGTGTGTGAATTCAGGTGTAATTGAGTTACCCTCACTCATTGTTTTCTCTGTATATTCATTTCTTTGTTTATTTCGTTACACCCTTGTCTTGTATGGAAGTTTATTAGACTCTTTATTCAAATGGCAATGCATTTGTCAAATGGCAATTCAATGTGCAAAGTGACAATGCAATCCGCAATTCAAATGGCAAACCAGTTGTCAAATGGCAATTCAATGTGCAAATGACAATGCAATCCGCAATTCAGTTTGTATTATTTTGAATAAATATTTGAATGAACGCTTATTGCATTGCATTTCATATTGACACGGTTTTTTCGACTCTTTATTCAAATGAAAATGCATTTTTCAATTGGCAATTCAATGCGCAAAGTGACAATGCAATCCGCAATTCAAATGGAAAAGCAGTTGTCAAATGGCAATTCAATGTGCAAATGACAATGCAATCCGCAATCCAGTTTGTATTATTTTGAATAACAATTTGAATGAGCGCTTATTGCATTACATTTCATATTGACATGGTCTTTTCGACTCTTTATTCAAATGGAAATTCAATGTAGTAGCTGAACAGCGCCCCCACTATATTGCATTAGCATTTACTTGTCATCATGCTCTTTTTGTTGCAAAATTCAAATGAAAATGCAATCTGTCAGTCGCCCCATCAAGGCGGGTCCCTACCCCTATTAGGCGTATTTAGTCACGTGACCAATATCCATGACAACAACCTTTGACGGCCGGGTCAAAGACGTGACAAGCCTTTTTTGGGGTCCGCATGCAATAAATGGACAAAAAAGATAATCAAATACATTAAAAGCATATTAAATTAAACTACATTGCCTACTTTATTATTTTAGTTAGATTTAGAGAAATATAAGATTCATAGCTGCCAGAGTAACTTTGGCCTTAATAAGACCTTCGCCAATTAAGGACAGCTCCAGAAAGTCCTAACTAATTTTCCAACCTGTCCAGCAGTATTATATGATCTACATTCTACACAGTATCAAATGTAGTAAAACCAGAATAGATATTTGACCATTCAGCTGTAGGCCTATAGGTTTTATAAGAGCTTCAGTACTGGGTGAGGTCAGAAGCTAATTGATTTTTTTCAAAATTACCGCTTTGTGAAGACCTTTCGAAGTAACCAAAGTGTGGTTAGTGTCAAGTACTGCGAAAACTTTGCCATTATCGTCAATGTCATTATTTATGTGGATGTTAAAATGTTATAAATGGAGATAACTGATAACTGCAGAGTCATCAATAAAATTGATCTTGGATGTTTGTAAATAGTGAAAAATTTTATTCTGGGAGTACCATTCAATATAAAAACAGAGGTACTCAAAAGAGATACAATGACCAAGTGTAATCTTTCCTCGCTGGAATGCATCTTAAAATGAAGCAGCTCCTCCTCTCTTGCCAGTTCAGCACATATTCATAAAACTGAACTATACTGGTGCTGTCTGATTGAGAACAGTAACACTGCTGCCTATCGTTAACCAAGTCTCAGTAAGAAAGAGAACCTCTAAATTGTAGGATATTATAATATCATTAAATTAAAATCTAATATTAAAGCAACACTTTGCAACAATTTGCCATTTTATGAAACATGTATTTAAAGGGCATCTAGTTTCTTACAAGTAACTACTGATACTTTGGAATCATCTTCACATTTATTCTGATGGTATGGCAATGCGAGGACATGTGAGCACGTGACATTCCTACTAGCCATCCAGGAAATTAAAAATGTTGTTCTGTGTTCCGGGCTTAAACATCTTGCGAAAAAGAATGAAAAGTTTTCAGAATATATCATTGCCAGCTATATCACCAAAAGACACAAATTAGCATGTCAGCAAGCTTTTGTCAGTGCCAGTTGAGCTTTGGTGCTGTCTGCAAGGCTTTTGCATGCCTTTCAGGTAGTTAGCTTTTTTGTTTTGACGAAAGCTACTTGCTGCTGCTTTAAGTAGCGCTGACTTTGTAGAGATAATAAGAGCTACTGGGGCAGTCTGCCAGTTGACATGATAGAGGTTACCGATTATCCCATAAACTGAATGCACTCAATTCCAATTCCTGGTGACTGTAGTGTCCTTGATAGATAATGCAGGTCAAGTGTCATGGGAGTGAGTCAGAGTCATGTTCTCCAGTGGTGAGGATAGAGGATAGTGGTTGCTTTGTGCCGCCTGTATGGTTTATCTCCACCTGTGGTGAGGTGTTTGATTAGTTCTTCATCATGGTCAGGGGCAGGGAGGTGTGGCTGCACCTGTAGTGTTGAGTCAATGCAAAGGGCAGATGGGGGGTGAAGAGCAAAGAGAAAGTTGTCCTTTATTGCTTTCATTCCAGTCCTGCTCAAGTTGCCACCACCAGACCTAAAGAAATTCTCCCCCAGAATAGATAAAAGTTGTCGATATAATAAGGAGCAGGTTCTGCTCAGCTATGTGTTGAGGCTGAGCAATTGAGAAAATGTAGCAGGTTGAAGCTACCTGGCTTACTCCTCCCAGCTATTTAGCTTGCTTCGCAGTGAGTGGCTCTGGGCAGACTGCAAGCCAACCGCGATATCTAAGCCCTTTTATAAACCGGGACTTTTCTTTTGGCGAGTGACGTCATCGGCACCCAACGCTTGTCTTGCGTACCTGTCCATTGATCCGACGTCTGACTTGGTGAGCCGTTCCACCATAGTGCCACAGGTATGACTGGCACCCTTTGTCTTTCTACACATTCAGTGTGGACACATGCGTCCAATTTCCGATTTCAGTCCGATTTAAATTGGATATTGGACACATGTGACTCCCCAGAACTAGATTCATTGTGTCCAACTTGAGTCCGACTGGACTCCGATGTAAACCCCCAGACACACGATTCGATTCCGCTGGTAATTGGACTGGGCGCGCATGTGTCTCTCGTATCTGATTCAAATTGGACAACAACAACTTTTGCACGTGCTTGAGATCGTGCCCACAGACATATACATGCATCATATATAATGTATATGATATGATAAACGCTGCTAGACGCTCAGTTCTTGTGCTCCCTCTCATTCACGTTGAAATACTGAAAGCGAAAGTGAAACTTAGAAACTGGAACGCAACTGTTTGGGACAGAACGCGCTAATTCAGTGAACAAATATTTTCTTATTACTTTTCCACCCGTTGTTAGTCATGTAATCCATTCATATCGATGTGAATCAATCAATACTAATACAACTTTAACTGTGGTGTGTTTTTGTTTCATTTCACAACGTATTTACTGTATAATCAACGGTTTTGTTTCATTTCACAACGTATTTACTGTATAATCAACGGTAGCAGATGTAAACATTCCGCATTTGATTTGAACTGATCTAGTTTTGTCACTTCCATGTGCTTTGAGATAGAGCAGTTAACCCCCCATGGAGACCCCATGGAGAGAATCGGATAGGATCGGAGTGCTGCCATCATGTGCCCGCACTGACTGATATCATAGCGTGGGATTATAGGAAATGTTTCATGTTGTAGAAACTCCCTGGCTACAGCAGCCCCGTCCTCGGCAGAGTGTAGCCTGGCCGTTACCAGCCTGTGACTCCATTTCATGAGTATGAGCTTGAAATCAATTCAGGCGGAAATACGTAGGCTGGTGTCACCAGACTAGGCAGAGTGGGCTCTCGTGACTCAACGCCGTTAACCATAGGTATGTTGCATCATTGATCATTAGTTGAGTGGTTAATGTAGGACCGGGTTTTAAATAGATCTTTTGTGTATTTCAGGGAGTGCTATTTAGTTGGGGTGCGGCCGCCAGTCGGCTACATCGGCGCTGAACATCTGCTGCTTTGCTTACATCTTCTTTTGTTATGGCCGTCTGATGCGTTTATGACGTAGCTTACGACTTGTGTCTAGCTCCCGTGAGCAGGTGGCTAGTTTGTGGCACAGTAGTTCGCTCAACTGTGTTCTCTTACGTCAGTCCCTGTTTGGGGATGTATGTGTGTGAATTCAGGTGTAATTGAGTTACCCTCACTCATTGTTTTCTCTGTATATTCATTTCTTTGTTTATTTCGTTACACCCTTGTCTTGTATGGAAGTTTATTAGACTCTTTATTCAAATGGCAATGCATTTGTCAAATGGCAATTCAATGTGCAAAGTGACAATGCAATCCGCAATTCAAATGGCAAACCAGTTGTCAAATGGCAATTCAATGTGCAAATGACAATGCAATCCGCAATTCAGTTTGTATTATTTTGAATAAATATTTGAATGAACGCTTATTGCATTGCATTTCATATTGACACGGTTTTTTCGACTCTTTATTCAAATGAAAATGCATTTTTCAATTGGCAATTCAATGCGCAAAGTGACAATGCAATCCGCAATTCAAATGGAAAAGCAGTTGTCAAATGGCAATTCAATGTGCAAATGACAATGCAATCCGCAATCCAGTTTGTATTATTTTGAATAACAATTTGAATGAGCGCTTATTGCATTACATTTCATATTGACATGGTCTTTTCGACTCTTTATTCAAATGGAAATTCAATGTAGTAGCTGAACAGCGCCCCCACTATATTGCATTAGCATTTACTTGTCATCATGCTCTTTTTGTTGCAAAATTCAAATGAAAATGCAATCTGTCAGTCGCCCCATCAAGGCGGGTCCCTACCCCTATTAGGCGTATTTAGTCACGTGACCAATATCCATGACAACAACCTTTGACGGCCGGGTCAAAGACGTGACAAGCCTTTTTTGGGGTCCGCATGCAATAAATGGACAAAAAAGATAATCAAATACATTAAAAGCATATTAAATTAAACTACATTGCCTACTTTATTATTTTAGTTAGATTTAGAGAAATATAAGATTCATAGCTGCCAGAGTAACTTTGGCCTTAATAAGACCTTCGCCAATTAAGGACAGCTCCAGAAAGTCCTAACTAATTTTCCAACCTGTCCAGCAGTATTATATGATCTACATTCTACACAGTATCAAATGTAGTAAAACCAGAATAGATATTTGACCATTCAGCTGTAGGCCTATAGGTTTTATAAGAGCTTCAGTACTGGGTGAGGTCAGAAGCTAATTGATTTTTTTCAAAATTACCGCTTTGTGAAGACCTTTCGAAGTAACCAAAGTGTGGTTAGTGTCAAGTACTGCGAAAACTTTGCCATTATCGTCAATGTCATTATTTATGTGGATGTTAAAATGTTATAAATGGAGATAACTGATAACTGCAGAGTCATCAATAAAATTGATCTTGGATGTTTGTAAATAGTGAAAAATTTTATTCTGGGAGTACCATTCAATATAAAAACAGAGGTACTCAAAAGAGATACAATGACCAAGTGTAATCTTTCCTCGCTGGAATGCATCTTAAAATGAAGCAGCTCCTCCTCTCTTGCCAGTTCAGCACATATTCATAAAACTGAACTATACTGGTGCTGTCTGATTGAGAACAGTAACACTGCTGCCTATCGTTAACCAAGTCTCAGTAAGAAAGAGAACCTCTAAATTGTAGGATATTATAATATCATTAAATTAAAATCTAATATTAAAGCAACACTTTGCAACAATTTGCCATTTTATGAAACATGTATTTAAAGGGCATCTAGTTTCTTACAAGTAACTACTGATACTTTGGAATCATCTTCACATTTATTCTGATGGTATGGCAATGCGAGGACATGTGAGCACGTGACATTCCTACTAGCCATCCAGGAAATTAAAAATGTTGTTCTGTGTTCCGGGCTTAAACATCTTGCGAAAAAGAATGAAAAGTTTTCAGAATATATCATTGCCAGCTATATCACCAAAAGACACAAATTAGCATGTCAGCAAGCTTTTGTCAGTGCCAGTTGAGCTTTGGTGCTGTCTGCAAGGCTTTTGCATGCCTTTCAGGTAGTTAGCTTTTTTGTTTTGACGAAAGCTACTTGCTGCTGCTTTAAGTAGCGCTGACTTTGTAGAGATAATAAGAGCTACTGGGGCAGTCTGCCAGTTGACATGATAGAGGTTACCGATTATCCCATAAACTGAATGCACTCAATTCCAATTCCTGGTGACTGTAGTGTCCTTGATAGATAATGCAGGTCAAGTGTCATGGGAGTGAGTCAGAGTCATGTTCTCCAGTGGTGAGGATAGAGGATAGTGGTTGCTTTGTGCCGCCTGTATGGTTTATCTCCACCTGTGGTGAGGTGTTTGATTAGTTCTTCATCATGGTCAGGGGCAGGGAGGTGTGGCTGCACCTGTAGTGTTGAGTCAATGCAAAGGGCAGATGGGGGGTGAAGAGCAAAGAGAAAGTTGTCCTTTATTGCTTTCATTCCAGTCCTGCTCAAGTTGCCACCACCAGACCTAAAGAAATTCTCCCCCAGAATAGATAAAAGTTGTCGATATAATAAGGAGCAGGTTCTGCTCAGCTATGTGTTGAGGCTGAGCAATTGAGAAAATGTAGCAGGTTGAAGCTACCTGGCTTACTCCTCCCAGCTATTTAGCTTGCTTCGCAGTGAGTGGCTCTGGGCAGACTGCAAGCCAACCGCGATATCTAAGCCCTTTTATAAACCGGGACTTTTCTTTTGGCGAGTGACGTCATCGGCACCCAACGCTTGTCTTGCGTACCTGTCCATTGATCCGACGTCTGACTTGGTGAGCCGTTCCACCATAGTGCCACAGGTATGACTGGCACCCTTTGTCTTTCTACACATTCAGTGTGGACACATGCGTCCAATTTCCGATTTCAGTCCGATTTAAATTGGATATTGGACACATGTGACTCCCCAGAACTAGATTCATTGTGTCCAACTTGAGTCCGACTGGACTCCGATGTAAACCCCCAGACACACGATTCGATTCCGCTGGTAATTGGACTGGGCGCGCATGTGTCTCTCGTATCTGATTCAAATTGGACAACAACAACTTTTGCACGTGCTTGAGATCGTGCCCACAGACATATACATGCATCATATATAATGTATATGATATGATAAACGCTGCTAGACGCTCAGTTCTTGTGCTCCCTCTCATTCACGTTGAAATACTGAAAGCGAAAGTGAAACTTAGAAACTGGAACGCAACTGTTTGGGACAGAACGCGCTAATTCAGTGAACAAATATTTTCTTATTACTTTTCCACCCGTTGTTAGTCATGTAATCCATTCATATCGATGTGAATCAATCAATACTAATACAACTTTAACTGTGGTGTGTTTTTGTTTCATTTCACAACGTATTTACTGTATAATCAACGGTTTTGTTTCATTTCACAACGTATTTACTGTATAATCAACGGTAGCAGATGTAAACATTCCGCATTTGATTTGAACTGATCTAGTTTTGTCACTTCCATGTGCTTTGAGATAGAGCAGTTAACCCCCCATGGAGACCCCATGGAGAGAATCGGATAGGATCGGAGTGCTGCCATCATGTGCCCGCACTGACTGATATCATAGCGTGGGATTATAGGAAATGTTTCATGTTGTAGAAACTCCCTGGCTACAGCAGCCCCGTCCTCGGCAGAGTGTAGCCTGGCCGTTACCAGCCTGTGACTCCATTTCATGAGTATGAGCTTGAAATCAATTCAGGCGGAAATACGTAGGCTGGTGTCACCAGACTAGGCAGAGTGGGCTCTCGTGACTCAACGCCGTTAACCATAGGTATGTTGCATCATTGATCATTAGTTGAGTGGTTAATGTAGGACCGGGTTTTAAATAGATCTTTTGTGTATTTCAGGGAGTGCTATTTAGTTGGGGTGCGGCCGCCAGTCGGCTACATCGGCGCTGAACATCTGCTGCTTTGCTTACATCTTCTTTTGTTATGGCCGTCTGATGCGTTTATGACGTAGCTTACGACTTGTGTCTAGCTCCCGTGAGCAGGTGGCTAGTTTGTGGCACAGTAGTTCGCTCAACTGTGTTCTCTTACG
This sequence comes from Sprattus sprattus, assembly GCF_963457725.1. NCBI lineage: Eukaryota > Metazoa > Chordata > Actinopteri > Clupeiformes > Clupeidae > Sprattus > Sprattus sprattus. Next base: position 17,988,001 of record NC_137923.1, read on the forward strand.
TCAGTCCCTGTTTGGGGATGTATGTGTGTGAATTCAGGTGTAATTGAGTTACCCTCACTCATTGTTTTCTCTGTATATTCATTTCTTTGTTTATTTCGTTACACCCTTGTCTTGTATGGAAGTTTATTAGACTCTTTATTCAAATGGCAATGCATTTGTCAAATGGCAATTCAATGTGCAAAGTGACAATGCAATCCGCAATTCAAATGGCAAACCAGTTGTCAAATGGCAATTCAATGTGCAAATGACAATGCAATCCGCAATTCAGTTTGTATTATTTTGAATAAATATTTGAATGAACGCTTATTGCATTGCATTTCATATTGACACGGTTTTTTCGACTCTTTATTCAAATGAAAATGCATTTTTCAATTGGCAATTCAATGCGCAAAGTGACAATGCAATCCGCAATTCAAATGGAAAAGCAGTTGTCAAATGGCAATTCAATGTGCAAATGACAATGCAATCCGCAATCCAGTTTGTATTATTTTGAATAACAATTTGAATGAGCGCTTATTGCATTACATTTCATATTGACATGGTCTTTTCGACTCTTTATTCAAATGGAAATTCAATGTAGTAGCTGAACAGCGCCCCCACTATATTGCATTAGCATTTACTTGTCATCATGCTCTTTTTGTTGCAAAATTCAAATGAAAATGCAATCTGTCAGTCGCCCCATCAAGGCGGGTCCCTACCCCTATTAGGCGTATTTAGTCACGTGACCAATATCCATGACAACAACCTTTGACGGGGCCATGTTGGGGTCCATGTACGGCACTGTTTTGCAGTGTTTTATACCGCTATTCTCAAGAAGCTCTTATTTTCTCTTCTCTTCTCTTCAAGTCTAACTCCACGTTTCCATTGGGACGAATTATCGGCAGGCGGTATTTCGCCTAGGGGTCGTGGTCAGAAAAAAAAACATGTTTGGCTGTCATGTAGCGAGTGTCAAGTAGCAAGCTCGGCTGCAGTGCAGCGCTTATAGCATTTTAGCAGCTATCTTCTACATTGATCTCCAATTAAAGTTTAGGCAGCAAGCTAACCATAACGGTCGAGAGCTTAATTAAAGACCTACAATATTCTGTTTGCCCTGACAGTGTTCGTATAGTATATTAACAACAAACCGAGTCGATGTAGACTTATAAAAGTTGTGTAAACACCTTAATTCACATACAAATATTTCCAGTTTTAACAGACTCCCGAGAGCCAGGATTAGCAGCTATCTTCTACATTCGGTCTTCGGCAGTTCCTCTACGATACATTTTTCTAAAGAACAACTTATTGTTTTGAACTGTTGTATTATATTGTTTTGCACTGTTGTATTGTTTTGTGTTATGCTGTATATTTTGAGGAATACGTGTAAGCACAGTGACACTTAACTTCCCCGCAACCTTGACCACAGCAGTCACAACTACAAACGAAATCCGGAGTAGCATGTAAGAATTCATTAACTGCATGTTTTTCATGTGTGCATCCATGTTCAGTGGCAGGTGAGGTGAAGTTGAAAAGCTTTGGGTTACACATATTTCTGATAAGGGAATGTGAAGGCTGGGCAGGTTTTGAAGAACTGTCCTGTTTAGCGATCGAAGCCCCAATTCTCTCGGCTCTGTGTTTGAAAAATGAACCACCCATTGCCTGGTCTCTTGTGTCCTCCTCAATTACTTCCATGTCAGTGACAGAAAATTGTATGTTCGTTTTTGATTAAAAGATGATTACTTGGCCCAAAAAAGCTGATTCTGATTCTTCTGACATTTAATACATGGACCCCATGTTGAGGTTCACACTAACATATCACGTGACTGACATCACGTGGATATTGATATGTTGCGGATTGCATTGCCACTTTGCCATTTGAATAAAGAGTCGAAAAGACCGTGTCAATATGAAATGCAATGCAATAAGCGCTCATTCAAATTGTTATTCAAAATAATACAAACTGAATTGCGGATTGCATTGTCATTTGCACATTGAATTGCCATTTGACAACTGGTTTGCCATTTGAATTGCGGATTGCATTGTCACTTTGCGCATTGAATTGCCAATTGAAAAATGCATTGCCATTTGAATAAAGAGTCGAAAAAACCGTGTCAATATGAAATGCAATGCAATAAGCGTTCATTCAAATTTTTATTCAAAATAATACAAACTGAATTGCGGATTGCATTGTCATTTGCACATTGAATTGCCATTTGACAACTGGTTTGCCATTTGAATTGCGGATTGCATTGTCACTTTGCGCATTGAATTGCCATTTGACAAATGCATTGCCATTTGAATAAAGAGTCTAATAAACTTCCATAGTCTTGAGGCCTTTTCCTATGCTGTGGAAAGCCAAAGGGATTGGCAACGTTATTTTGTGATTAACCTTTTTGTTTGAACTCTTTTTGTTTTCCTTGGTTTGTCCACACTGACGGGGAATCTTAGAAGTAGCTGAACCTCAGTGGGACATGTTTGTTTCATTATTGTTTTGCATTAACATTGTTTGGTTGGTTTATTTTTGTGTAGCTCGTTTTGACTCACTGTGTGATTGCTAAACCCCTTTGCATCAGCCTAGTACTATCTCCGGCTCCAGATTAGGTGGTCTACAAGCCACCTTGCCATTGCAATTGGGGTGCGAATAGACTACCTCTGTTTAACCCCCTCCTGTTCCCCCATCCTCAGGTGCTGGGAGCTGCCTGTGGGAGCAGTGGCCGTGTGGTGGTGCGTCCCCTTGAGTGTGCAGTGGCTGTGTGTCAGTGGCGGCTGGTGACATTTTTTTGAGGGGGGGGGGGGCGCAGTTTGGCGGCGCGGTTTAAATAGCTCTTCAACAGGTTTTGAATATTTGCAGTGATGGGCAAGCTTCTTGATATTTGTAGTGAGCGACGCTATCAGCTACTCTACAATACATTCAGCTTCACTACACAGAAGCTACACCTCATAAAGAAGTAGCAAGCTAAGTTACAAAAACCTGTGAAGTAGTTTGATAACTTAGTAGCTACTTTCAGTTAAACAAACTGCATGCCAAGTCAATGCAATTGTAGTGATCAACACAACTGTCAGTCAGATAAAAACGGTAAATTACATTCAATCACCTGTACGTGTGTTCGTATGTTTGTGTTGGATGTCATTATGTTGACCGGAACTTTTCTTTGGCATTTTCCCAATTCGACTCCCTGAGCAGACAGCACGGACTTCCTTTATTTCTACTTTATTTTATTTTAACTTTCATCATCTCTAGCTGTATCTGAATATCCACAGCATTCTAGTTATCCGGTTGTCTAGAATGTGCATGCAAACTACCCATTTAAAATTAATTAATTCTAAATGTATGAGCAGCGTCTGTTGTAGCTACTTGAAATTACGATACCTAGCTTTTCACTAGTCTCCACTAAAGTGACGCACTGCTTAATTTGTCTGTTTGATGGATACAGGGAATGTATGAACATTAGAAAGGTCCAGGATACATTCTTTCGAGGACACTACTGCGCTACTTGATCAATAAAACAGCTTAGCTACTGAAAAGTTACTTGGTTTTGTAAATATCAACGTTACTGCCAACCAAGCTACTAGTTAAGCTAGTAGCGTCGCTACAAGCATTACTCACTGAACAGCCCAGCTCCGGTCGAGGTACGTCCTCCCGCGGTCAGTGCTTAAATCCATACATTCTGGTCCCATGTCTTTTAGTCTCTTCTTATCGACATCTGATCGTCGATTAAAAGGTTTTCCACGAATAGATACTAAGGAGTTTTCAGTCGCCATACTCTCAGATTCCAATTCTCTGCTAGCCTAGCTATGGTGCTCCGGTAGATATGTGATATTTAAATGAGATGAGAGGGAATAACAAAAGTTCTCTGATTGGATAAGAAGCCCTGTCATTGGCTGTGGGCGCAAGTGATGTGCGCCCCGGGCTCGAACTGTCATCCGCCAATAATAAGCCGTCGTTGCTCAAATGTTCCTGCCCCTTTTTTTGGCTCCCATAGACTTCCACTTGGCCGGCGCCCACAGGGAGGAGTGGCTTCTCTCTCAATGATAACGAATGGCAATATATTATATTTGGTCACATTTAAGTGTTTTTTGACAGGGGCTTACGGTCTCCGGCACACATTTAACGCTTTAAAACGGTACATTTCTTATTAAATTATTTGATAATGTTTTTTGACATTTCATTTTTTTTTTTTTTTTTTCTTTCATCTCAAAATTGTAGGGTGGGCGACGCCCCAGCGCCTTGTATTGACGCACCGCCACTGCTGTGTGTGCACCTAGTGTGGCCATTTCCCTTGCTGTGTTTGTGTGTGGGTAAATTCGCCACGTGTGATTGGGGTGATTCCTACGGACGCTCATTGCTCTAGTCACTAGCCTCCCACCGGTAAGCTTCAGCCCTCCCCTCCCCCTCTCTGGTGTGTGTGTGTGTGTGTGTGTGTGTGTGTGTGGTGTGTGTGTGTGCGTGCGTGTGTTGTTTGCTGTGGTGTGTAGTGCATTTGGTTGCTGTGACTTCCCAAAATTTGCTGTGACTCCCCAATGTTTGCTGTGACTTCCCCCTGTTTGCTGTGAGACCCCGGCACTTTTTGCTGGTTGTGCTTTTGAAGTTTTACAAATAAAATCCTATTTTTTTTAACACAAACATATTATGGGTTGGAAGAGGCACGCCAATGAACCTTTGAGCTGTCAGCTTCCCAAGTGTTTTTTTTTGTAGGAGTTTTGTCTCTTCTCTGTGAATGCCATTTTTGCCCATTAATTTGATCGACCACCCAGAGAAACTGTTTCGAGAAAATTTTGGGAAGCTATTATCTTAGATATGCTAATGTTGTACCTCAAGTCATTCTCATATTTCCAAGGAAAAGAACACTTTAAAGATTTGAATGATGGAAAGGATAACCTGAAACTGGACACCTAAAACCAAGAGAAGAAAGCAAGTTGGAGTTGCCATTTCATTCCATCGATTGCCATTTCTTAACATAACACACCAGTCTCCATGTTCCATGAGCTTCCACAATCCGAGATGGGATTGCAGGAGTAGCATCCACATGGATGTGTCGGCGGCCCTGCGTTCCTTGTGCAATGCCGGCCCTTTGAAGGCAGTGCGACACTGAATTCAATCATGTTTAATCTGCCACCTTCTGTGGAGCCTGTGCCTAAGGGACCCCAGTCCATAGATCTCGCCGGCCTTTTATTTTTCAGGGGTAGGAGCGGCCTTCTCACCCACCGACACCCACCCACCCATGCCTTCATCTCCTCTGGCCGCCCCCACTTCATGTCCTTCCCCCACATCCTCACTATTCCAGGCAGCGACTTAAGCACTCACCCACCCAACGCCCCTCACACACAGACGCACGCACACACGCACACACACACACACACACGCAACCTCCCCACCGGCATCCACCCTCCCATTTCAGCTTCTCTCACTCATGTGGTGCCTTGATGTTGCCCTGAAAAAGTATGTTGTTTGTGAGTATTGTGTGTGTGTGTGTGTGTGTGTGTGTGTGTGTGTGTGTGTGTGTGTGTGTGTGTGTGTGTGTGTGTGTGTGTGTGTGTGTGTGTGTGTGTGTGTGTGTGTGTGTGTGTGTGTGTACTGGTTTCAGGGATCGATTGATGTTTGTGTTTGTTTGATGTGTTGTGTTGGTGTGTACTGGTTTCAGGGATTATGGCTTGCTGAGCAGTTGAAAAGCAGCAACAGCTCCAAGAGACTATTTCATGTACCCACATTATGGCAGTACGCTAGAGCTAAACTAGTCTCTACAAGCTAAGCTGATACCCTGAAAAAAAGAGGTAAAGCAATCCAGTCTCCAGCATCCCACCCACATGCCTACTGCTGTTTGTGCAGAACCTTGTACCTCACAAAATGGAGGAAGAGAATAGAAGGAGGAAATGTTCTTTTTTTCATTTCACTGTTCGTTTTAGGCCAGATACTAAACAGTATATGCAGTAACTGTGTCACATAGATAATACTGGAAAAAAAATGCTAATTCAGTGATAGATTACCAGGTGTCTATATTCATGTCTAATCCTCAGTTAATGTATTAAGTCTGGAGGGAGCTTAACTCCAACATTAGATGTCAATGGCGTAAGAACTTCCTGCTAACACGAAACTCCTCCTGTGAATGGGGCAAACTGAGGGGCAAACAGGGGTGCCTGTCTGTCAACGTTTCCTGTTTTGCTGTATGTAGATGCACTGTTAACTTTATTTACCATCAAGAACAATCCAGAAAAGTCACATACACATTTGTTTCACTCCAAAGCATCTATTTTTGTTGGAAAACAGCTTGGCTTAAATATTCCAAACAGTATCACTTGCAGTGGAGCAGCCATGTCAGACTTTGTTAAAATATCCTCACAATATCCCTAAAAATTAGATGTGTTTCATGATGGCTAATATATTATCATTCGAATTATAAGATAATAATCATTAGAGATGTCTTGTGCAGCTTTTTATTCAATTGACATTCAATTTGTGTTGGTCTAGGCTGAAGAGAAACTACCTCAAAAGTGCAGCGGTATGTTTTGGACTTTGTCAGTCTAAGTGTTTTATTGTGATTTCAAGGTTTTGCAGCTTAACAAGAGTGTGCTGCTTTTATTCACGTTCTCCTAGTCTTGACTTTAACACACAACACCCCATTCTTTCCGTCTTTATCTAAGCTGACGCTGAATGAAGTGAAATTCACTGGAAACCTGATAAAAGGTACCCGAATTAGGCTAAGATGAAAGGTGGCTTGTCATGTACCACAGCATGCTTTTATGTCTTCAGTGTGCTTTGATGTGACTCCCTGGATATTGGACTCATAGAAATTATTACAATAACCTGTGAGCAGCTCATTTACATCTCAATGCTGGGTGAAACCAAGCAAGGTGACCTTTTGCCCCCTCAGCGCAAGGGTCTGATTTGCCGGATGAAATAATGGCGAAATTACCACGGTGCTAATAACTGAAACGAGACAGTAAGGGCCCTATCTTGCCGATCAGAAACGCAAGTAGGACGGCGCCAAGCGCAAGTAGCTGTGTGGGCGGCTCTATGGCGCAGTTGCTATTTTAACGGCGGAAAAAACACACTTGCGTCCAGCGCAAGTGTCAAAAGGGTTGGTCCAAAGGAGGTTACTCAGCCATAGGTGTGGTTTGGGCGTAATATGCAATAAACCAATCCGAGCGTCATTTCACATTCCCTTTAAGAGCGAGGAGCGCATAGTCCATAGCGGCTTGTTATTTTGATGGCGGAATTACCTGGTGGAACAGGTAAGGCCAAGTCTGCGAATTGGTACATTTCGCATGTGCGAGAGTCGCCATTCGCTTCAGAATTGGTACAATTCGCATGTGCGAGAGTCGCCATTCGCTTCACGCGAATCAGGCACAATTCGAGTGGGCGAGAGTCGACACTTTGGGCGCATATGAGACATACAGTATGGCGCATATGAGACATACAGTATAGGCTACGTTGTTGACAATTCTCACAAAGACACGCGATCTGAATTGCACAGAGACGGGCGCATATGAGACATATACGTTGTTGACTCACAAAGACAAAACTAATAGCTACACGTAGCCTATAAACGTTGTTGAGACTCTTATTAAAGATTTTACTCATTCTCGTGGTTGAAAGTCGGTAACAAAACAGAGACAAATAGCTACACGTTCAAGCAATGTCATTTCATGTCATTTATTTCAAAAACAAACAATCAGAGTGTAAGAGCTCTGGTTCCAAGACACAAAAAAGCCAGGAACCAGGTCTGATGGCCCATCAACCTAAACAATAGGCCAGGAGCCGCCTTGATGGTTGTAACCTGGTGCTGTGTAAACTAGCTTGTGGGTGTTGAATTGGTATTTTTTTTGTTCAGCCACTTAACATTTTATAGTGTATTCATATCTATTTATGTCATATCATGCCTCATGACTCTTACCTCATATTCATTGTACTTAGGCCTATATATCTTATCATGTCTTACCTCATTCATAACCTCTATTGCTACCTTCACCTGTACCTGTATCATATCTGCACTAATGACCAACTATTGCTGCCAATGTTACTACTGCTCATACCCCATATATCTTGTACTGTCATATCATACTGTATACATCCCATCTATTTATTTTTATATTACCACTATGCAGAATACTCTGCACTCTTCTGCTATGGTTCCTTTGGTTAGATTCCGTTGCATTGTACTTATATCATATCAACATCAGCAATGATCTCACCTGGTCTGCCCACACTGACAAGGTGGTCAAAGCTGCCCGAAAACGCCTCTTCTTCCTGAGGAGACTCAGGAAGTTTGGCATGAATCCAGACATCCTCACCAACTTCTATAGATGCACTATAGAAAGCATCTTGACTATTAGCATCTCAGTGTGGTTTGGAAGCTGCACAGCCATGGACCGTAAGGCCCTACGCAGTGTGGTCAGATCCGTTGAGTTCATCATCGGCAGGAAACTCCCATCCCTTCAGGACATCTACCTTAAAAGATGCCTCCGAAGAGCTGGCAGGATCCTAAAAGACTGTCATCACCCATCCTTCAGACTGTTCACCCTGCTGCCTTCTGGTAGGCGGTTCCGAAGTGTCCGGTCTCGCACCCGCAGACTGGAGAACAGTTTCTACCCTAAGGCCATCAGACTCCTAAATGAACAATAATGCACTCCTCACTTTACACTTGCCACTTTACTCTTCACTGGCTCACTTTTACTGCTGTTTGCACTACTTTCTCAGTCCAGCTCATGTTCAGTTTAGCTCATGTAGATTGTTTATCTGTTTAGTATCTGTTTAATATGTGTATTTATGTTTAGTATCTATGGTAGTGTGGTATGGTGTCCTGTCTTAAGCATTCCAGTGCCCAGTCCAACTCTGTTGTTCTGTGTATCTGACAATAAAAGAGTTGACTTGACTTGACTTGACTTGTACCTGTATCATATCTGCGCTAATGACCAACTATTGCTGCCAATGTTACAACTACTCATACCCCATATATCTTGCGCTGTCATATCATACTGAATACAAATGCTATACAATACATTATCTGTAAGGTTGTGAGTGTGCAGTGGTAATGTGAGTTGATATTGATTATGTTTTTATTCAGTCACACACAGTAACAACAAACAAGTTCAACACAAATAATAATACATTCAAAGTGACTGAAAAGGCACAAGCTGAAGCATAATGCTTGTATTTAAGCCTGTCCTGTTTGACCAATTTAAGCTACCCATCAACATATGCATTTTTATTTTATTTTTTACAAGTAATACATGTAATGGAAATAAAAAACAAACAAAAGAATTGCCTCCAAAAAGTTAGTCACAAGAAGAGCAATGAAGCAAGATCCCAAATAAACAGCACAAAATCCTGCATACATTATGGACACTTGTAGCCCTCAAAAATTGCTTTAGCTACCATCCCTTTGAAAACAAAGAATGTCTTACACTTTCTTAAGATTATGTTAGCATCATTCCATAATGAAATTCCAACAACAGATATACATCTCCTTTTAATTAATTTTTTGGCATTTGGTACACTAAATTTACAGACATCTCTGAGATTATATTTTGTCTCTTGAAATGAGAAAAACCTTTGTATGCTGACTGGGAGTTGGTTTGATTTAGCTCGATACATTATTTGCATTATTTTATAATATACCAGATCATTACATTTCATAACAAATGATTTCATAAACAATGGGTTAGTGGGTGCATAATAATCAACCTTATTTATTATCCTTATGGCTCGTTTTTGTAAAATAATGATTTCATTGACAGTTGTTTTATATGTCAATCCCCAGACTTCCACACAATATGATATGTACTAGGGAAGTATAAGTGAACAGTAAATAATATGTAAGGCCTTATCGTTTAACATGCTTCTTGATTTGTACAAAATTGCTATCATCTAAGAGATCTTTCCTTTGATATAATAAACATGTGGTTTCCATGTTAATTTATGGTCAATGACCACTCCTAGAAATGTTATCTCGGTCACTCGTTCAGCATCACTTATTTTTAATTGAATGTCCTTACCTATTTCCTTTTTCGATTTCCAAAGACCATGAATTAGAATCTATTAACATCAAACCAGGTTTTGAGGATTTCAAAATCTCTTTCAATAGAAGTCAAGAGTTGCTGTAGATTACTACCCGAACAGTAGGCTACATGTTTGTATCAGTTGGATTCGTAGAACGTAATAAATTACATTGCTTGACCGTGTGGCTATTTGTCTCTGTTTTGTTATTGTTATCTTTAATAAAAGTCTCAACAACGTTTATAGGTTACGTGTAGCTATTTGTTTGTAGTTCGCGTCCTAAGTGAAGCGCGCTTCATTCACAAAGTGGCGACTCTCGCGTGAAGCGAATTCGCTCGGTGCAAGAAGCTACTTCCGTTCTATTTCCGCTCCCTCTATTGTGATGCTCAGTACTTCCGGAACGATGGCGATGTTTTTCACTAGATGTCTACAAGACCTGCCCAAACTGACCATATCAGACGTCCACAGAATGGTCAAAAAAGGATGCGTTGCCCCCCGGAGTAAACGGGAAAAGGGGTACAAGATGTACCTCTCGAGTTATATTGACAACTTTGAAGGTAAGTTAAAAAAAAATACCTCAGAATACGTTCATGTTGTGCCATCGCTAGGTAGCTAGCTTGGTTCAGAGAACTAGAGACAAATCGCGCAGTTACTAGTTACTTTTCGAGCATCAGTTTGTTTGATCGACTGTACCGTGTTGAAAAGAAGTCCAGTGTGTTTTTGATTCACATTACATGAATGATGTTAAATTCCCACAGTGTCAAATAAAGACCCTGCGGGTAGGGTGACCGTCAGGGCCGTCTGCTATAGGTCCATGAGAAAACATGAGAAGCCTCACGACGTCAGAGTAGGGTGGAAATACATGTGTTTAATCAGTTCAAGTTCAAGATTCTGGGGTGTTTTTGTGGCTAAAGTTGGCGATGTGGATGTAGAACAACAATTATTCATCTCGAGTCTGTTTATTTTACTTAAACCTGAACTATACTTGGACATGGACACCCCAGAAACCGGTTGTTATTGCTCCTGTTCTTTGGAGTATACGTTTAAGTATGCCTTTTCATGGTGGGAACATTTGTCAGTGTGAGGTAAGAGCTGATTTTGTACCCTCAGTCTAGGCTATCGTAAATCCTCAAGTAAAGACAGAGATTCAATTAGAAAACAGGCTGTGCAGCCTAAATAAATAAAACCCTCTGGCCACAATTGAGGATTTACGGTATACTAACCTGTTCAATTCTGTACTGCTCCTGTTCTTTGGAGTACAAGTTTAAGTAGGCCTTTACATGATGGGTACATTAGTCAGTGAGAGGTAAGTGCTGACTTTGTATCCTCAAGTAAAGACAGAGATTCAATTAGAAAACAGGCTGTGCAGCCTAAATAAATAAAACCCTCTGGCCACAATTGAGGATTTACAGTATACTAACCTGTTCAATTCTGTACTGCTCCTGTTCTTTGGAGTACAAGTTTAAGTAGGCCTTTACATGATGGGTACATTAGTCAGTGAGAGGTAAGAGCTGACTTTGTATCCTCAATCTAGGCCATACTAACCAGTTCAATGCTCTACTAATACTTAACTGTATTATTTAAATAATAATAATTATAATACTAAAATCATGTTTTATCTATAGATCACTTTTGAGGACAGCACTCAGACACAGATACAAATAGCTGTGGCTGAGTGTTCTTGTGTGGCTGGAACTGCTCTCTGCAATCACAGTGTTGCACTGCTGTACCAGAGCACAAAATACTCTGCATTGCAACTGAAAGCAGTTCCGCCAGTCCTCAGTTGCACTGAAACTGAGCAGCAGTGGCATAAACCCCGAAAACTGGTTAGTACTTAAGAACTAAGGCTAATCACAAATTGTTAATGTTATATGGATTTTTAAAATTTGATTTAAACTTTACCCGCTTTCTTGATAGGGTGTGAAACCTGGCCGAGTGAATACTATGGTATTTGTCTCAACCAAACCAAAGTCGAGACAGTACACAGCTGCTGATGGTGTGAGGTAATATTCATTGTAATATTCATTCATATTCTGCAGTCATTGTCAGATTGTTTTGTTATAAAAGTTATTGTTTTTTTTTTTAATTATGATGTAACTGTTTCAAAAGGAGCAAGCGCTACAAAGCAGTGCGGGGGGACTTGCCCGACCCCGATGTCCTGAAGGTTGACGAGGCATACCAGGACTTCATGGCAGACCTTGCACCATTGATCACCACGCTCTCCATAAGTCCTGGTGTCCCCCTCGTCGATTCCACTTTTGGGAGCGTTCAAGACGGAAGCCCTATTTCGTATCAGCACCCTGTGCCAGTGAGTAGGGTCATCATCCACCACCCAGACGCACCCTCTCCACCCCCACTGCCGTTACATGGTCACAGGCTGGACCCAAGCACTTGTTCCTTTGTGTGCACTCACCAACAACAGTGTAATGCAATGGCGCTTACCATCAACTTCGCCATGGCAAGATCCATCGAGAGGGCCACAAGGGAACAGAGTGGTAGTGCAGAATGGCACAGCCTGAGGAAGATGAGGCTCACCTCCTCAAGGTTCCGGGAGGTGTGCCATGTCAGAGGTCACAGCTCTGCTGAGAACCTTGCCGAACGTATCCGCAAAGGTGGGGTTCAAACAGCTGTGATGAAGAGGGGGCTTGCACTGGAGCCAGAAGCTATTCAGGAATATACCCACATCAAAAACATCAGCTACTGGCCATCAGGATTTGTCATCCATCCAGATGCTCCCTGGCTCGGTTCCTCTCCAGATGGGGTCGTTTTTGATCCCACGGAGGCACCACCATTTGGGCTGGTGGAGGTGAAGTGTCCTAACGTGAAGAGCTACGTGGACTGCGGGTACCTGCGCATGCAGAATGGCGCCCTCCGTCTGAAGCCAAGCCACAGTTACTACTGGCAGGTGCAAGGCCAGCTGCTTATCACAGGGATGCAGTGGTGTGATTTTGTGGTTTTTGCAGAGGATGATGTTCTTGTGCAAAGAATTTATAAAGATGTTGAGGTTGCCAGGGTCATAAGGGAGAGGGGGGATTATTTCTTTTTCTATCATTTCTTAATCTGAATGAGGTAGGTGGTGAAGGATAAATTGGATGGATGAATCTGATAGATATTGCCTTTAAAAGTAAGCATCTATCTTATTAAATAGCCTCTTAAAACGTATTATTATTATTATATATATAAACTAGTTATAGGAAATATCATTCCACCCCTGGAAGCTCAAAAAAAAAAAAAAAAAAAAAAAAATCCTAACCCTAATCCTGAAGTATAATTGTTGCATACTGTTACTGTAAGATGTTATATTGACTGCTGTCATTAAAAGAAACACATGAACATCATAATTCATTTAAGTGTTTGTGTCCGTGTCCGCCGCCGCGGCGCATTGCGCCGCCACGCCCCTGCCGCCGACCCCCTCCCCCCCCCCCCTAAGCTGCAAACCTAGGGGAAACACTGCTTACATATGTTTAATATGGTTTTCCTTTTGTTACATGTGGGGGGCTAGCCTTTACAGTATAGGTGAAGCAAGCAGGCTGGAAACTATTTCTGTTGGTGTGTTTACAGGTGTGATACTGTTTTTAATTATCTTTCTTTACGTGTATATTTTTGATGTATATATTACATGTCTGTTTTTATTTGCCTGTTTGTTTAATGCATGAATGAGCCTTTACAGTATAGGTGAAGCAAGCAGGCTGGAAACTATTTCTGTTGGTGTGTTTACAGGAATAAATTACCATCTTACAACAGTTGTCCACGAGACATTTTTTATAACACAAAGCAGAGATTTACACCGGTTACATATAGGATCATTTAAAAAGTGTTGTTCAATCTTTCCTTATTAAATTGTACATACTCTAGTGTCATCTATGATGCATCTGGTTTTCATTTCAAGTCCTTTAAAACCCAAAGCTAATGTACATACTGTGGCAAACACATTGACAGCAAATACAAAACACAAAATTGGCCTGTCTCAGTTTAAAGCTCACCCACCGCGACAAGGTGCAGACCATTCGGGTGAGAACACGGGACAAGACATACGTGACAATACAAACAGACGTAACGCAGCACAACATAAAACATTTAAGACATATTGGGTTCATTTTCTAGTTGCCCATGCCTTCACTAAAGGCCCATTCTGGTAGTTGACCAGGAAGCAGGCCACACTGAACAGTTCATCGATGTTCCCACATATAGATAGTTGTATGGCCTTGTCAAACAGTTTGTTCTCTTTGACTCTCCTGATACACCTCTCCACATGCACTCTCAGACGTGCAATCGCCTGTGTCTGTCTCACATCCTCACGACTCATTTGTTGTTTGTTCCTGAGAAATGCAGGCCGGTAAACCTTACAAGGAACAAGGTCGTCCACACGAAACCCTTTGTCCACCATGATTGCCATACCTGGCTTCAACAGCTTCACAATCCCAGACAACTTGAAAATCTCCCGGTCACTCATAGAGCCTGCATACAGTCCAGACACAAAGGTGACAGCACCGTGGGGTGCCATGCCAACCATGGCCTTGAATGTGGCATGAGATTTGTAAGTCGAGAAAACCTCACTCTGAAGGAGCAGAGAGGATGGTGTCTGACAAAATATTTCGGTACAATCAAGGACTACCTGTGTATCTGCAAAAGCTGCAAACTCAGGTGGCAGGTGAGCTCTCACTACCTCTGGAGGAACCCAAAGGCGCTTGCTTCCCAGCAGGCAGTACAGGAAGTGGGTCCATGTTGTTATGATACGACCTGCTGTTGTGCGGTGGATGTTGAACCTCTCTGCAAGGTCCCTCAGAGGAAAACCCACTGACAGGTACATCAGGAACAGCAGAAACTCGTCAATGGGTCTCAGTTTCTGTTGAGACATACCAACAAAAACATAAAACATAAAACATAAAACTAAAAACATAAAACTAAAAACATATCAACAAAAACATACCAACAATAAACCTACCGTTGTCCTGATGCTGGCAGAGGCTATCTTGGCGCTGGTTGTACGAATCATTTTGTGGGTCACAGCAGGTTCAATAAGTTTCCAAAATGCCACGAAACTTCTGTAGGAGGCAAACCTAGTGTAAAAGCGCACGTCCTCATCTGACGCAGACAGACGCTCTATTCCAAACCGCTGACGAAGATTGAGATCCTCCACCTGCTGCTGAAGCTCCCTGATCTGACGACGTAGAGCTTCGTTTTCGTCTGACAAATTACTTGCCCTCGCTCCTGTCTGGGGGACTACACAGTAATCGTGATCTGGAGCCATTTCAGTCTCCATCTCCGAGTCTGAGTCTGGCTCTTGGGGGGGACTCTCGGCCCGCGGACGCCGTTCCCACACACTCGGTCTGGGCGCAGGTAGCTGGTATCCGTTCCAAGAAAACAAAACTGGTATGGCTCCCTTCTTCAACCTCCTCCGTCCACTGACAGTCACCTCAATATCAGTCTGCTTAAAATGTCGACTACAGACCCGGGTGTGCTTGGTCGGCATGAAGTCATCCCTCCGGATTATCTGCTTCCACTCAGCCCGTACCGCAGCGTCAACGGGGAATGAATGGAAGCTTACTGTTTTGTTGTACTTCGATGAACAGGTACACAACGGCACACAGCAATGCCGTACAGTGTTTCCCACCTTTTGAAAGCTAAGTCGCTTCCCTTGGACTTTAAAAAGGCTCATTGTGAAACTGAAAAACTAACTAAAAAAACTAACTAACTGACTAACTAACTAAACTAACTTACTGAAAAACTAACTAACTCGTTCGCTAACGTTCGCTCGTGCACTAACTAACTAACTGACTAACTAAAAAACTAACTGAAAAACTAACTAACTAACTAACTAACTGACTAACTAACTAACTAACTGACTAACTGACTAAACTAACTTACTGAAAAACTAACTTACTGAAAAACTAACTCACTCGTTCGCTATCGTTCGCTCTCTGTCTCTCTCGTTGCTCTCTGGCTGTTTCGTGGTCGCTGTCAAATCTGGATGTTTACTTTAGACCGGAAGTGCTCAGCATCACATACAGATCATTTCCGCCAACGGTCGCCATATTGTGCACAGAGCGAATTGTGCCAAGCGAATGGCGACTCTCGCACATGCGAAATGTACCAATTCGCAGACAAGACCTTAGCTCGGTGGAAGACCGGAAAAGTTCACAGCCGAGGAGACCGACGTGAGATTTACACCAATTTTTTGGCAAGCCATATATAATTACAAGGAAAATAAAGTATTTACCACTTGAGGAAATCATTGTGATATCCATATCCAAGATATTTTGAAAATAGGCATACATCTAGCGTAGCCTACACATTGACCCAAATGATTCAGGTTAATTGAAGCTGCGTGACATTTGAGTTATTGTATGGCTTTGTAAAAGGCCGGGAGATAGATATATATGGGGATGCGAGAAACCCTCCAAAAGTAAGCAAAGTCAAGCAAGCATGTCAAGATATTGCCGTGATTGTTTCTGCAACGGGGCACCCGAAAACGTTGCCGAAAACGCTATAATGACGTCCGGAGACGTGGGACATCCAAGCTGGAAGGTAACACACGTTCTCGTGCCTTCACGGGAGGTGGATCTGCCTCGACCCAGGATCTGACGGCAGCAGAGGACATCGCCACGTCTACCCTCACGCCTGAGAGCCTGCAGGGATTTGGGGGCATGGAAATCGGCACCCAAGCCAGTGCACCAGCTGACCAAACCCAAGGTACATAAATAAAGTCCACATACACAAAGATGAGTTTACAAGATTTATTATAATACTGGCATTAAATAAATGCAACAAAGCCATACAATAAATCAAATGTCACGCAGCTTCAATTAACCTGAATCATTTGGGTCAATTGTGTACGCTAGATGTATGCCTAGTTTTAAAATGTCTTGGATACGGATATCACAATGATTTCCTGATGTGGTAAATACTTTATTTTCCTTGTAATTATATATGGCTTGCCAAACAATTGGTGTAAATCTCTCGTGAAGACGACAGAAGTAAAGTGTAGCCTATAGGTCCTATACTGTGCGGGCAAGCACATGCGCCCTTAAAATAGCGTTCTGAATATGCGTTACAGACTTTAGACATTGCGCCTCACATTAGACCAGCTTTTTTTTGGTCAATGGCGCACGGCGCACGGCGTTGTTTTGAAACTGCAAAATACCACTTGCGCCAGAGAAACGCCTTCTCTGTTCCGCCCCCGCCCATGTCGACGCAAGTTCATTTCGAAGCGCGCCTCTGGAGGGAAAATCGCGCTGTGCGCCGGGTGCAAGATAGGAATTATACATGCGTCGGTGACAATGTCAATTGCGCTGGGTGCAAGATAGGGCCCTAAGTGTCTTATTTTATAATAAGTGAGTGAAGTTGATGATTCCAGCCCTTCAAGCGTAATCTAAGTATGCTGGGGACACGGACAGACACAGTGTCCAGCAGGTACCCAAAATGCTTTATTATCCTCCAATCCATCATGATATATGTAAATGGTGGCTGACTGTGAACCACACGCATGGTTGTGAAATCTTAACACAAGTCTCCCTCTCTTAGCCAATGTGTCTTGCTACATTTTCCAAACAAATCATTTGTTTGGCATCCAGCCAACCATGCCTCTTATGCATTGAAGCAAATTATATGATTATATCCATTTTCAAGTATGCTTTCCCTTCCCAGGCTTGGCAGACGGCCAACATGGAACTTCACACAAACATGCAGAGAAACTATATGAAAAAATGTGCAGATGTTTACTGTTCATTGGTAGTGACTGTTTCTATATATACATGTATATCAGAATTGAAACCAGAAAAATTAAATAACAAATGGAAGATGCATTAAAAAATATTCTATGCCTAATGGCTTCAGGAAGTTAGTCATAGTTTACTAAAAGGAAATGTTTTGCTCAGCAATGGATGTACTTCACAAAAGATGCTTTATAATATTATAACTTATTACACATCACACACTTGTCTCACTTTACTTTATGGTGTCCCAGTATTCCACAGTGATGGGTTATGGTAAATGTATCACCATTTGAGAGTACAATACAACTTAACTAATGAATTGTTCTCAAGGCTTGTAATGTGGAGACAATTGCCACACAGCTCAAACTCAGTAACCCAGTTTTAACACTATTACATCAAAGCTGCAGAGTTGAACACTATATGCTTGTGCTCAAACTAAGCGGATGAATACTATTAGGATGAATATGACTTGCACCTTGTATCCCTGTTGATTTATTTCCCAGGCAAAGAATTGGTTGTACACTATACACAACAATACACTGTAGTATTTACATTAATATGTAATGTCAAATAAGAAGGTGTCTTGTTTTGCTGAGCACTAGTGTAACTATGACCAAAGCCAGTCACAGCACATCCTTGACTGTGATATTGCTTTTATATAAAATATATATAAAAATAAACTACTTCTTAAAAGCAGTTAAGAGAACATGCCAACTACACCAAAACACATGGGGTTAGGATGAAAGGAAGCCTATCTCTAACTTCCCTGTATAGAAATGCTACTTTATCCCTGACCTTACTTGAATAAAAAAGGTTATCTCTTTACTGCAGGGTAAAAACTGTATTTTAGCTGATATTAGTATTTATGCAATGTGAATGCCTCTTCTCCCGTCAAACAAAACTATCAGTTGAATAACGTAAGTCACTTAACTCTGTCTAAAAGAACACAACCCATCAATTGCTAGAGGAACTGTTCAGTATGTTGTCCCGGAAAAATAGTCTAATTTACAAGCTGAACAACTTAATTCATCAATATTTCTAAACCACCCTGAAGTCTGAACACGTCTGCAGTTTTGAGAGAGGGGCAGATTAGAGAAAGAGAGAGAGACAGAAGGGTCTGAGCCATCTCCTCTAGTGAAGAGTCTGGGTGACAGATCCATCCCAGGCACTCTGGGGAGAGCGTGCGGAATAACATGGGATTGAGATAGCTGCACTCCCTCGTCCTTACTGCCGGCACTGTTTACCCAGGCAAATTGGAAAGGGCAGAGATATGCATTATACATAAGTCTCCACGGCGACACAGCTGCTCCTCTGGTGCGATAAGGGGCCTGTTTGCCAAGTATACATTGTCCACATTCGCATCAGAATGCTTGCCCATGGGTTTCATACAAGCACCATTATCCACATGGCACCTCGCTTATCTGTGTAGAGGGTATCAGCTGCTGTGATGATATAAGTGTGTAATAGATATGCCTCTGTGCGTTTATGTGAGTGTGTGTGGTCGTGTGTATGCATGTGCGTGTGACTTGACGCAAATGCATGCGCTGTTTACTTAATCATTAGCGGTGGCACAGACTATATGTCATGACCCAATCTGAAGTTCAATTCCATCACATCAGAATGTTATGGATTTCACCTGTTGTCAGTCTGCAGGTGCTAATACAATTATTGCCTAATGTAATCTAATTCCCTTTTTTGCATTTTCATTACCAGGCCAAGGCAATGATACCCATCCTGTCAGTCAACCTGATGTCTTTGCTCTGGGGTCTGTGCAGTGTAGGGTTTTTATTTCCTGAAAAACTAAAACAAGAACTGGGTTCCTTTTGCAAACAAGCAAACAAAAGTGGGGCTGGAAGATGAAAGCTGACATAAGCCCAGCGGACGTCACCGGTGCTTGCTTTCCATACAGTAAAACTGCTGTTAGAAAATAACTTCCTGACTATGGGGATTTTTGCGTCAGGTTATACCTCTCTCTCTGGCTCCACAAATATAGCTTCCCTAATTTAGCATTCTTCCGGCGTCCAATAACTGATTTGGGAATACATTTCAGAGGTCTCCTGTGTTGAGGTCATGGAAAGTGAGCGTGTGAATAATTAGCATGCATTGTTTTTTTTTCCTTTTTTTTTTTAAATAAAAAATTCAAATGCAAAGTTTTGCTCTTAGTGTTAGGGTCACTTCGAGGACAGCAGGAATGAGTGGCTAATTAAAACTCAAACTGTTCCCTCTCCATTAACATTCCAGTTGAGAGAAGCCTGGCTGGCTTCACCTACTGTTTACAGTGTCTGTGACCAGAGAGCAAAAACTCAACCCCAGATCAGCCTGCTAATTAGTTTTAATGTTTGTGAAAAGTGGCGAGTGAGGGAAAGAGAGATCGTAATATCGTAATATGTCATTCTTGGACAAATACCTTGTGAATCTTAGCTCTGGTGTCCTCACATCTATATGGCTGACGCGACCGTTTGGTTTTGGTAACACTTTACTTGAGCCCTACTTCATAAGACTAACATAACCATGTCATAATCTTGTCATGGCTGATGTTATCTGCTGTCAGAAACAGTAATGGTACTTTTACATCCTCAGATGCTGATTGTTATGTTGTAACATGGTGTTCTGGGCCTGAGGGTGGCTTGCAGTGATTCACGGTGTGATTTGAGTGGTGTGTAGTGTTTCACATGATTGTAGTGGTGATTGGCACACTCTAAATGAGCTCACAAAACACAAACCTTTTCTCCCGCACGTGTGTAGCATGATCACTAATTAATCACAGGTGCGTAGTATTATGCCACTCCCTTCTCTAGCCTTAAAATGTTTAAGATATGATTATGTCAATCTTCCGGGTTCAAGTAAAGTGTAAAGTGTTCATTAGTACTGTGCATGACTGGAAATACATTTGATTTTTGGGTGATCAGAGTTGTAACAGTTTTTAATATATATAAATATGACAAAAGTCATTTCATAAGTCACGGGTCTGACGAGATGCTTGCTAAATGAGCATTCACGATAATGTGCATACGTTCCACTTCATGTGTATTTGTTTTGAAAATGTTTTCGATATGACTTCTAAATCACATTGTATACGACGTAGGACTTGGATTGTGAATTTATATATTTTAGTGTATATTACTTTTTTATGAGGAATACCATCACTTGGTGACACGCAGTCAATAATTGATTGATTCAGGGTGAATAATTGATGTGTGTATAACTGGGCAGATCATTAGCACTGCTCGACGCCTTGTCTATGAGATGATATGTCTCTTCATGAATATCTAATGCTCTCTGAAAGCTTTATCCAATATGTCATGAAGATGAATACGTATGGTCTAAAACCACAGAGTGACGCTCTAAAGCTCACAACCATGAGTGTGAAATGTATTGGAAAAGCTCAGCTGACAGGGAGAAATATGAAGGCGTACTGGCATCTTTTCACACTGTTGAGGTTCGTCTGGTTCGAAATGATCAAAGGGGCAGGGGTCATATTCATGGGGTTTGACGACTGATGTGTAAAAATGTTGATGATGCCCTGTGTGTGGGTGTGTTTGGTTTTTGTGTGTGTGTTTGTGGGAGTTAAAAACACCTGTGGGTGTTGAAGTGAAAAGTATGCATTCTGTTATATTCTTAAGTGGTGACTATACAGAGTGTGTGTGTGTGTGTGTGTGTGTGTGTGTGTGTGTGTGTGTGTATCTGCAGCTTTATGTTTATGAGAGAGGCACTGTTCGTGTGTGGTGTGTGCGTGTGTATATATAAACATGTATGTATTAAGTGGTTGGCCGTCATGGACCCTGGATGCTGCTGCTGCTGCTTCTGGTCCCCTCCCCATGCAGTCCTGCAGGCCCTCCTCTCTGTGGTGGGGCAGCATATGTCTAGAGCTGATATGCTGAAGCGCCTGCAAGCCTCCCAGGCTCCTCTCTCTCCCCCGCTCTGAAGATGCCCCCATCGGGCCTTCACACAGCAGGAGGGAGGGAAGGAGGAAGGGAGGGAATGAGGAGGCCTGTGGATGGAGAGGAGGGTGGAGGTGCTGGTCCTTGTCTGTCAAACTATCAATTACTGAGGCTCTGGGGTCGTAATTAAGTCATAAATGTGATTTGTAATGCAAACACTAATGAATAAATTTAAATAATCAATTAAAAATCAATTAAAATCCATGTGACAATATTACTTGTGGTGTGTATAAGTCTGCACTCCTTATGCACACATAAAAAGAGGATAATGTGGTCCACAACATCAATAAAGGCAGATGATAACTGTATTCATTCAAACTGGGATTCACTCATTCATGTGACTTAACCATTTTATGCATGTTTTACACGATGCAACCTCCATCTGTAACACTAAGTACTAATTTCCATACAAATTGTGCAGCATTTGTTTGAGAATCAGAAAACTAGCCCCACTCCAAACGACTCTCCTGACACATATAAATCTGACCAATTATGATTACATTATATTAAATGGCCTGCATCCTCCTTGAGTTACATTTGAATCATACACTGAGCTGATGTGTTTTGGAATGGCAGATAATCACATAATGTAGCCTGCACAATAGCCTCTTTCTGTGATTGCACCTGTAATGAGGACTCTTCAAACACCAAAATGGCTTGTAAACACTGCTGTCTGCAAAGACATATACCTCGGCCATGCATGTGTGCATTCAGGAGCACCGGAGATATTTGTGATAAATGTTATTTCCTTTGCTTTGCTGCAAAGAACAAGGTCATAGCAAATACAGCAAACCCAAAAAGAAGTATTGATTTACTAAGGGTCATTAGAGAACATCCACCAGACATACGTACAACAGAAGAACTTTGAAGAATAGCCCTAAAGAGCGAGGATTTTTTCTTCTTTTTTTTTTGTCCTGTCTTTCTCTCTTTTCCTCTCTTCATTGTTAATATGCGTAACTGCAACTCCCATTTTTTTCTTTTTGCTTTGTTCATTTGTGCAGCGCTTTTCCAGCCATGATTCCACATGGGCCACTTAAAGTGGTCTCTGCTTAAGCTCAAGAGCTGCACCCAAAGTGATGGCCTTAATTTCCATACTGCACATATGCGCTGCACATAGTTCCTTATCCTCCAGTGTCTTTTAAATGGACCTGACTGCCATAACCCCATACTTTAGAAGCCACAGTGGGCATATTCATTTTAGGATCTGCATATTACCACAATCGATATGTAATCAGTGAGATGGAAGTTTAATGTCATCATGTGGCTAAATGTATTTGATGATGATTTAGTGGTTCTCTTAGCTACGCGCTCAATCATTATGTCATCAGGTGGGACTGCAGTCAATGGCATGGATAGTGTGGAGGAAAAATATAAAAGAGAATTATTTTCTACGATACTGCACGAGCCAGAAAACTGCTGAAGTTGCTTTCCACAAAATATAACACTATTAACTCTGATCCTTTCTTCCGGACCTCATCAAACAGTGCATTCATAGAAATATATGTGTGTAGTTCCCATGGTCATTTTTAGCACACTGTTAAAGTAAAAGCAAATTCCAGAAGCAATAGTAAGCTGACAACTGTGACAAATAGTGCAACTGAACAAATACAACAGTAACGTTATTTTTCTATATGATCAGTAAGTAAGTAAGACTTTATTTATACAGCACTTCATACAAGAGTTGCAGTTCAAAGTGCTTTACATAAAATCAATTAAAACAAGCAGCAAGAGCAATGCATGGAGTTAAATAATGATCAACATCGTATCAGAACCTGATGTTCCGATTCTTGGATTACTATAATCATGATAAAAGTAGGCTAATGAAAGCCTTCTGCCTGGTCTTTAGGTCAGCCGGAACCATGGTGCTGCTTCTTAGATTCCGCCTTTCCCTGTTAAATATTTAAGCTATGTTTCCTGCGCCCAGAGGCCTACAGGGGACCGGAAAAAGATCTCCTAACTCATCTCTCCAGAGATTTGACGATATATTTATATATTTGCCACGCCCAGAGGACTAGAAATTCGTTAGCGGAGTGAAAAGAGATCAGTGACACACAGGGCCCTATATTGCACCGAGCGCAATTGACATTGTCACCGACGCATGTATCATTCTTATTTTGCATCCGGCGCACAGCGGGATTTCCCCTCCAGAGGCGCGCGTCGAAATGAACTTGCGCCGAAATGGGCGGGGCGGAACAGAGAAGGAGTTTCTCAGGCGCAAGTCTTCCTTGGTGGTATTTTGCAGTTTCAAAACAACAGTGCGCTGTAGACCAGAAAAAACCTAGTCTAATGTCAGAGGCGCATTGTGTAGAGTCTGTGGCGCGTATTCAGACATTATTTTAAGGGCGCGTGCTTGGCCGCACAGTAGGCTACACTTTACTTCTCTCGTCTACACAAGAGATTTACACCAATTTTTTGGCAAGCCATATATATTTACAAGGAAAATAAAGTATTTACCACATGAGGAAATCATTGTGATATCCATATCCAAGATATTTAAAAAATAGGCATACATCTAGCGTACACATTGACCCAAATGATTCAGGTTAATTGTAATGGCGGTTCAAACCAGACTGGTTCATTACCCCAACAATGCGCGAAACTCATTTTAACAGAAAACACACACACACACACGCAGTATAATAGAGCGAACATTTGGGATTCTAAAAATGCGCTTCAGGTGTTTGGACAGGTCAGGTGGTACTTTACAGTACAGTCCTCAAAAAGTCGCAGCATTCTTTTTGGCATGTTGTGTTTTACACAACATTGCCATGAATCATGGATGTGTCAATGACATAAATGAGGATAGATTGGAGGACTTTAGAAGACGTGAGGTTGAACTGCATGTGCCGATGCCATTAAACCCAAATACCCCAGCAGCAGCACGAGAGAGGAGAGCTCACCTGACAGAAGCGCTACTTCTTCTATAATGAGGTAAGCAAACCATTGCCATCTCCAGAGTATTGCTTGAGCAAATTGCAATATTATTACCATGCATACATAACCTAGTGATTCAGTGAGGGTGAACCCAAAACATCGGAAAGTATGTTTTTGTGACTTTTATTTAAAATATGTTGCCACCAAAAAACGAATGCTAGTAACTGAAAAAATACAAACGAGAAATGAAAAGTAGAAACATTGGAGGAGCACGTCGGTCTCCTCGGCTGTGAACCTTTCCGGTCTTCCTCCAGGTAATTCCGCCATTAAAATAACAAGCCGCTATGAAATATGCGCTCCTCGCTCTTAAAGGGAATGTGAGATGACGCTCTGATTGGTTTATTGCATATTACGCCCAAACCACACCTATGGCTGAGTAACCTCCTTTGGACCAACCCATTTGACATTTGCGCCGGACGCAAGTGTGTTTTCCGCCGTTATAATAGCAAATGCGCCATAGAGCCGCCCACACAGCTACTTGCGTTTGGCGCTGTCCTACTTGCGTTTCTGATCGTTAAAATAGGGCCCACAGTGTGTGATGCATTTACATTCAGTTGTATTCGTCATTGTTCTGTAGTACATTTAGACTTTAGATGTGCATTAGGAGCTGCATTAGGCTGATACCTTACCCTTTGACCTTGGCTAATTGCCTGTGCTCGCTGCTTCGTTCGCCCTCTGCCACAGCTTGGCGAGGGCTGTTTCTTCTATTGATTATGGTCATGTCGTGGCTGAAGATATTCATTAATCTCACTGGCAAAGCGGCAGAGTCCAGTTCATTAGAGACCGTGTGCTAATGGGGAACAGTGGCCTGCGTGGGCAGCTGGGACTCGTCTCCTCTCGTCTCTGGTCCAGTGAGCTCTGAAGAGCACGTCAGCCTGGTTGTGTGAACCCAGCAATCCTCAACTGGCCTAGAGAGAGCCAGGGCTGGAGCACACATAAACATGCCAGGCCACACAGCTATGCGAAGGTAGAATGTCAGGGTGTGAAGGCATTTCTGGACAGATAAATAGCTGGATGAATAATGAACTATTGATGAACAAAATGGATGTAAGAACAATGTTTGACTGTCAGAGTACGAGGGTAGACAAACATCTGACACATGGCGGGCTAAATGGATGATGAATTAATCATATATGACTGTAAAATGAATAAGATGGAAGCACGTGTTAGCCTGTAGTTGTAAACCAGACACTGATAAACCTGCCCAGGAGTACCAGAACTAGTGCTGAGATATACAGTTAAATCCAGGACATTAATTTATACAAAGGCACATTTTGATATACAAAGAAACAGCTGAAGGAATAAACAATGTATATGATGGACAAATGGAGGAACATATTAATCTGCAGATGTGAACCAGCTAATCCTTGACTAGCCTCCAGAAGACCAGGTCTGGATGACAGACACCACTCCAGAGAAAATAGGTATGCACGGTAAATAGTTGGATGAAGAATGAACAACGATAAATGGACAAAATGGATGGAGAAATAAATCAGCCTGCAGGTACCAGAACCAGACCATCCTTAACTAGCCTCCAGAGGACCAGGGCCTTTCGTCAGACAAACTTATCAGGATAGTCAGTATACCAATCTTTGCTTGTATGTCTTGCCAGACAGGTCAATGGCTAATTTTGTGGAGAAGAATTCATAAGAATCAAAAGAAGAAAACCATGACAAATAGTATATTGTTTCTTGTATAGATTGAGATGTGAAGCGTGAATCATAAGCCTCATCAATTTAGAATGGATCAAAATCAATTCTTTCCCATTAGTGGAATGTTGACTGCATTGCTCAAAGTTTGGAAGTCATTTAACATCCTGAGTAGTTACTCATCCCATTTCTCATTCTCATGGTTTAAGCCACATCTCTCACCAGCCTTGTTTGTTTTGAGCTGCATCACTAGTGAGAGTGCCATCACCGTTTCGTTTGTTTGCGAAACGACTATGGATTTGAGATAGCACAGCCCATTGTCTAAGCTCTGATGAATCAATATGCATTTCCATTCATAGACATTTCCATAAAAATGCCTAAACAACAATACTTCAGGGATGATTTGTTTTAAAGACCAGTGTCACTGATGAGAGATGGGATGCTGTTCTGTTTCAAATCTTCTTTTTGTGTTATGATTGATTACTGTTTTCAGTGTACTCTGGTAAATCCTGTAATTAACATATCAAAACCTCTTGTCTTTCTGCTTTTAGATGTAGGCGCAACTAAAAAATGTGCCTCCAAACTGTCAAAATTGCACACTTGAATTGCACACAATATGCTGCTTTTTAAGTATTGAGACGCATCAGTCTTTTAAAATTGAGCAGCATATTGAAAAATAACTTCTTTAATTTGTCAGTTTGATGGCAGTTTTAAATTAAGATTATTTATATTACCAGGGACATTTTAAGGAGGCTTCTGAAGTGGGCATGGTCATGTTCCTGCTACAGAGGGTCTGACCAGTACGGGTCACTAAAGGGACATTGGGAGAGGAACTACATCTGAAAAGGGAATAATAAGATGAAGATATGCAACAAAAATAACTTGTGATTGTGAATGTGTTGATGGTTGAGTTGGTGAAATGTGAGACAGTGTCTGGCCAGTCTCATTTGTCCACAACAATCTTTGCCTGGCAAAACACATTTTTTCTAAAAACTGAATGAGTGATATTCATAGTTACTATGTCATAGTTGTCATAGTTGGGCTGCTGAGAGGGACACCCTGTAGCATTGGCCTTGCATGTCTGGGTCTCTCATCCTGTGAAGCTTTTGTTCAGATGGGTCAGGAGGTTTACAGCACATCACAAACACCTGGTCGTTTGGGTTGGTAAAACTTTATTTGAATGTGTGTTGAATAGGTGTGTTGGACAATAAACTACCAGTGATTATTTAACACATATTCAACAAACTTTTAATGTGGCTGTCAACTGCACCTGACTCTCGACTACTTTCAACTGTCAGCCAACTCTGACTCTAGCACCGCAACCAAAATATCAGGCCATTCGCATTCCTCAGTGTCATCAGAGTACCAACAGATGGTTTGTTGCTTGTTTATGAAGGCCAATCAAAAAAGTTGTGAGTAGCATCTGCAATTTAATGCACTCTCTGTAGTTAGCCTGTGAATGTCTGCCTCTTCTACACAAAGTAAAGGGGCCAGCTTAACCACAAGGCCATTGATTTTCATGGGGCATTGCACTTACATGAATCCTGCACTCCATGGAAAAATATAGCAGCTTGTTAAGATAGTGCCCAATCAGCACAGAAAGAACAGGCTGGCAGAATAATGTGCATAAACTTTCTCTATGAATGTCCCATGATGCATCATCATAGTAAAATAGTTTATGAATGTAAAGTATTAGATGTATTAGATACATTATTTATAAATGGAATGTTTTGAATATCGGTAGGATAATGCAGAGCCAAAGACAACATACTGTTCTTAAAGGTATCTGCTGTAGATGGGAAGATTGCAGAAGCCATGTTTCCCAAGCAATGCTTCCTATGAGTCCTGTCAGACCAGTAAGTCTTCACACACTGTACCGAAAGAAAACCTTGCCTCAGCGATACCTGGCGGAACTAGTCATGCTGGACCAGCTGTCTGTACGCCATGCTATGTACCAGGGCCCGTCTCGTCGTCAAAACATTCCCTTTCCCCCATCCCAATTATACAATTAACTCTGCATTTAATCATGCAAGTGTCCAGTGCTCACGTTTCTTAGGGGACAGAAAGTTCCCGGGCCCACGAAGTGCGTGTGATGTCAGTGATTGTTTGTGTGGTGTGACAATGTGTGGATTAACGGTGTGAAATGAGTTATGGAGCGGATACAACTGGTACCTATGATGATCGCTATGATGGTGAATGGTAACTGGGTGAGTAACAGTTGTTGCTCAACATTTTTTAGCCAATTCCCTGGCCTAAATATGTCCACTGCAAACACTTATCATATTCTCATGTAGGTTAGTGCATGTAAATCAGCAGATACTAATTTAAAAACAAATCCTGCATTCAAATAATGTATCACGAAAGTTTGGATGAAATGGTCATTTATTATCACATTGCCATTTAATTATCAAGGCAAACAATTACACTGCAATGAACTGTAAGTCAAGTACAAAAAAGTTCAAATAACGAAACCTGTAATTATTACTTGTGAACGAATATTATTCATGTCTTACTAAACCTACTCACGCGAAAGTGAACGAGGTTAATAAGTCCTTTCTGTTTCCTCTTCTGAGCATATGCAGGTTACGTGAAAAATTATCAAAAGACCCAGTCAAAATGAACAAATCATTTCTGTTTTCTCTAGCTTCCCATGCTGAGCAAATGCAGGTCACGTGAAAAATTATCCAAACACTTGTATCCGGCAGATGAACGAATCCTTCACCTCCCGAACGTGTCTTTGGATCAATGTTTCGTTCTTCTACCAACCGAGTCTTTGGATCTATGATTCGTTCATCTGCCGGATACAGGTCTTCGGATCTATGTTTCGTTCTTCTGCAAATCAAGTCTTTGGATCTATGATTCGTTCTTCTGCCGGATACGGGTCTTTGGATCTATGATTCATTCTTCTGCCGGATACGGGTCTTTGGATCTATGATTCGTTCTTCTGCCGGATACGGGTCTTCGGATTCATATGGGTCTTCGGATTCATACAGGTCTTTGGATAATTTTTCACGTGACCTGCATTCAACGAATCATTTCTGTTTCCTTGGCTTAGCCTATGCAACAGTCCCGATGCGCGGTCATGAGAAAAAGAACAAATCTCTTTTTGAGAGGACTCGTTACTCCCGAGTCCTTGTAAGGATTCGTTCAAAATGAACGAATCGTTCACGAACGACACATCACTATTCCATATTCACAATGGATTAGGACATATGTCAATACCAGGGACAATAACAGATAGACCTCAAGATATACCTCAAGATACACCTCAAAATAATTTCATATGCATATCTCAGTGTCTCACAACCTAATTATCTGAACATCAATTTCATTACACTATGGCATTACACAGGCTATCCAGGGTAAGGGGTGAGAGCGTTACGGAGGGGAACCCCCTTGGTAGTATGAACCCAGGTTTGGGTAAGGATAGGAATTGGGTTCTAACCTGGATTAGGATCAAATTGCATACGAACCCTGGTCATTTTAGGCATCTTGCGACAACAGGCTTCTTCACGCAATACAGATTGATTCACATTTCCCCAAGTAGTCTGAGAGCGCGTAAGTCCTTTAAAGCTCCTTTTAGTGACCGTCCTCAAAAATCGAAATCCAACAGAAGTGTTGTAGTTGCCTATCTCCACAGGTCTGGTGTGCTCTTGCCAACTCCGTTTCCTTGCTTCTGCCCCCATCTCCGCATACTTCAGCTTCTTCCTCTCAAAGGCTTTCTCAATCACATCTTCAAAGAGAATTGCTAACTCAATAAAGTAAACAATGCACTTGCATTTAGAATACAACACCATGTCTGGCCTCTTAGCAGTCACAACAATATACTGTGGAACCTGCCTTCTTCTGACATCAGCCAGGAAACTACAATCCTGCTCTTTTCCCCATTTGCCAGTAGTGTTTGTACTTGTCTGGTGTCTCTTTTCTGCCCCTCTTGCACAAAAATAAATGATATTGTCTATGTCATTAACCAGCAAAGAGTTAAACTCAACTTGTTTATTCTCAAACAAACATGCTGATTTTCAGACCTGATTATGTCTCCACGTGTAGCGACCATGGGCCAACACCTATACACAACTTGCATCACCCACCCACTGACTGAGATTCTGTTGGGAGGATATCACAAGTGGCTTCAACAATGACTTTAATGCGTCTAGAAAATACTTTTCAATTGTATTTTGTCTCATTTGAAAGGACAAAGGCAGCCTAATTACAACAAAAAAAAAAACGGTGTCCAGAGCCTTGAATCAATCTCAGAGTCTTTCATCACTGCTTAACACAAAAGATGTTTAGAATACAAAAGAGAGATTGGACTCTACTGTTTCCAGCTCCAGGCAGGCTTCCTCAGATCATCTCAAGGACACCAGAACTATGTTCTTTACTTGACAGCCCTTTCACTCTATCTTTCTTTCTGTCCTTCATGTGTGCACTAGTCAGTGTGGGCATAGACAATGCTTTCGCTTCAGTCCATGGGCTAAATACTGATACTGCAGAATATAACTGCATGTATATAACTTAAGACGTAGTAAATACAATGTTGTTGCTGTTTTGGCTTGCCAGTTTTTAATTAGCCAAATTGACTATCCCCCATGAAAAAATGATAAGAAATCTGTTCACTCTCTCCCACACATCAATTCTTTGATCTTGCATGGGGGCCCACACATTACACTTTGATCTATGAAAAATGTGACAACTCTGCCACTACCCCTTTTCATCATTAATATCAGGCTAAGGCTTTCAGCCCATTTAAGCGCAGTTTGGAGCCGTTGGGGTGTTATGCTGTGCACTAGCCTGCAGATATTTGCACTTGTGCTGGAAATTGATGTGTGCAAAGGGTAGGCCTACCTACACAAATAAAGTCCATGTTTTCTAAACTAGTTTTGAGTGAGTTTGTCACTTAATTCTATGAGGCATGTTGTATAACAGTTGTACTAGTGGAACGTGGATGTATTTAAGCAGAGCTGCTACAGAAATCAAAACCAATCATGACTAAGATCATGGGGGAAAACATAGGAAATAGGGTAAGGATAATGTATCTCACAAAAGGCATTTGTGGATTTCAATACCGCAGCATATTATCACTGCTCATTGTTGCCTGTACTATTTGAATGCAGTACCCACTTCTTCTCCCTAAGTAACTCAGTAATGACAAAACAGCAACATATTGCTATTTCATAAAATGACTTTAATCTCTTTATTAACACTGAAGTAGCTCAACATGTTTGTCACAATTTAAATGACAGATTTCTACCTTTTAAGTCTATATTTTGGATGTTTGCCTTTATTTAGATAGGACAGTGAATAATGACCGGAAATGAGTAGGAGAGAGAGAGAATGAAAGTGGGATCAGGTAAGGGCCGTGGGTCGGATTAGAACTCGGGTCACATTTTTAAACATTTGGGATGTTTGTATATTTGTTTCTAAACATCCTAGAAGAGGAGCATAAAACAGAGGAGTCATACCGAGCCAGGGCTCACATCCTGAAGTATACCTGAAGCTACCCACGGATCCTCTTGTTGCAATCCATCTGGTGACAGACAAGAACAAATAGTTCTCCTTTTGTAACTAGCACTTCAAAAGTATGTATATATGTACACACACACACACACACACACACACACACATAGGCGACACACACATTGCAAAATAAAAATTCTGTATATGCATCAGAAAAAGATTCAATAGTTGCCTCAGCTTTGATTGTGTCAAACTGAATCTTTTTTCTTTTTTTTTTCTAACCTTCTTTCTCTGCTGTGACTCAGAGTTGTGAAATGGAAAATAAGAAGCTTAATGAATGGTTTTCATTTACCTCCCATGGGTATTAATCACAAGGCGTTCTCGTCCTCTTCTACACCCCCTCCGACTGACTGATTTCTTATCACAGTAAGAATCAGAGCGCGTCAGAATGCAACGCCCCAGTGTCTTTAGGTGGAGAGGTAGAACCCACTGCAGCATGTTCACATCACCCATGAGGCAGATGCAAACAACTCCTGATCAAAGTCTGTGCTAGTAACTGCTGTGGCCAATGTGCCTTTGTTTGCCAAGCATAGTACCCAGAGGCTTGCAGAGACCAGAAACAGAGAGAGAGAGAGAGAGAGAAACAGAGACAGGGGTGGCATGAGGGATGGCTTGTGTGTTTGGCTCCTCTTACTGAGCCCCGAGAGCCCCAGGGGAGTGTGGTCAAGGCCTGGTCCAGCAGAGGATTAGCATACAGCTCCGTACCGGAACCATGTTCTGCTCCGGGGTCAGAACGTGCCGTTGAAACCTGCCGTGTAATTCACCTCATCATCACCACTGTTTTAGGGGAGGCCCTGCGAGGGCTGTATCGTGTGGTTCTGTTTGAAATGGAAGCTACAGAACAACTCCAGGCACCATGGAACTGTGAAAAATAGGAGGAAGGAGAAACTCATTCTGGTTTTGATTTATTTATGAGCTGCGTGCAAAGACTTGTCATTGAGACTGTTAGGGCTGTTGTTCTCAGTCTAACGGGCTGTCACTTACAGTTTGCATCAGAGAGAAAGTTCCTGTTTGTTGCTGATGAATGTGATTCTACACTTCATTTGAAACAAATCAACATGTCGTCCCTTGCTATTTTGTGTGGTTAAAAAGCCATGGGCTTTAAAATAAAAGAAGCAAACTCCACTTCCACTGAAATGATCCATTCACTCACATTCTTTAACCAGGAGAGGACTTTTGTGTTCGACATTCACTTACGACTTTAAAAATAATAGCTGAGACAACCACCAGATTACGGCCAGGCTGATTTGAAGGTGAGGTTGTATTAATTTGCAATGTTGTTTTGAGATATTAGAAAGTTTGTGAAATGTTGTTAACCCAATATTTTATCATAGATTATTACATGGCTCTTCTTAATGCTGTAGAATGCTCCATTCACTTGAATGGGGCTTCCCAACGTTCTGCGGTCAACTATTTTCCGATAACTGACCGTTGCTATGGACTTAATGACCGCTGTCAAGGAAAGTGGCCTTTTTGCCTCTAATTCACGTCTTTCGTAGCACTCCGCAAGTAGTACGATAACTTATCAATGGAGTTTCAGCGGACGGTTGAGCAACTGTGTTCTAAAGAATGTTCAACTGTCTTTGAAGTTCAACGTCTTTGGCGAACTATTTCTCTCCTTTTAAACACTACGTATAGTAACAAATGCATTGTAAAAAGACACACGGTGTTAAGTAATTTGTTTGTTTTATTTGTAACCGTATAATAAGCGGGATAATGTATAGAACGCCGGTCATTGTCGGGAAAATAAGCCCCTTCAGGGTGAAGCAACACCCCTCCGCTTTCGCGTCGGGGTGCTGTTCGCCCTGTCGGGGCTTATTTTCCAGACAATGACCTGCGTTCTATACATTATCCCTTACGAAAGGATTATCCATCAAGACAGCAGTGTACATCAAACACCAAGAAATGCATACATTCACAACATAATTTGCTTAATTGAGTTACACTGAGCTGTCTACTAAAGGAGATGCTTTATTTCATAAAGAGGAGCTTTTACACTAAGTCAAATAGTAGTGAGTTTAACCCAAAGACATAATTGACATATCTTAATACGTTTATTATATTCGCAACTCTATAGGTGAAACTGACTGGGTTTATATTCAAATATCCTGTAAAACTGCGATTTAAAGCCCTACGCCAAGATGGTCTGTAAAAGGAGAAATGACAACCCAGTACCTTTTTTCACAAATGAATCATTCAGGGTCCTCCTTCAATTTCTGAAGAACACTTGCCTTTGCTACATGGCTGAATGAGTCAACAACAAATAAAAACCCATTATCATTGTCTGCCATTTTTCCCCAGATGCCGCCTCCATTTGAAAGTGAGACAATGAGATGATGGGGAAACTGGCGAGGCCAAATGCGTTCTGACATTCGCCACTAATGCACACGCTCCTATGGCGATAAAAGAATAAGAATGGCACATGTAAATCATGGCTTATTCAGAGTAAGAGCTTTTCCTCTTTCTCTCTTTCTCTCTCTCGCTCTGCTTGTGCCACCTTCAGGGCTCCTGCAACACCCCCCCCCCTACACACAAACACACACACACACACACTCTCGTTACCCCTACACACTTTATTTATGTATTTCTTCTTTCCTTCCATTCCCAAATCCTAGCTTTCCCTGCACACGCGGTATTATTAGACTCCCCCTTAGCTGGAGAGGAGAACTGGATCATCTCCAATCTCGCGCTCTCTCTTTTTCTCTCTCTCTTGCTTTCTCTCCCTTCCTCTTTTCGACTTCACTCTCACCTCCTCCCAGCCTTTCCACCATTCCTGTTCTCTGTGTGTGTGTGTGTGAGCAGGGGGACCTGTAACCTTTGAAGGAGAACAAAAAGGACAGGTTTCTTTATGTGAAGGGGGGTCTTTGACGTCTTCATCTCCATACGATAAACCGCCACTGCGCTCATTATGCACACTTAAAAGAGATTGCTCACCCCATCTCCCACTCATCCACCCCCCCCCCCCCCCCGCTCTTCACACCCACCCTCTCCTCCTCAACAACTCGACTCCCAACATGTAAACCCACCCCCTGTTTAAGTGGCATGTTTCCAGCTGATTACCTCTATCTCTCATAGCTCCATCCCTACACGGTGTGTCTGTAAGGGAGGTGTGTGTCTGTGTCTCTGGATGTGACACCTATGTTAAGCCGGGGGGCAGCAGGGTGGCTGCACCTCTGAAATGAAACGGGGGAAGCTTTTCATCCCCCCCCCCCACCTAACCATCACACCCCCCACCCCCCCGCACCTCCTGAGGGGATGTCTCCGAGAGAAAACATTACAAAGGCGAGTAAATGTATGCCAAACACCGGCAGGAACAGAATGTTTTTTTTTATGTCTTCCCGGTTGCCTCCACTCACATGTATTTCCATTACAAAAACTTCCTTTTGACTTCTTGTTTAATACTGTGGCATAGCTCTTCATTCATATTCCGTTCTGCTACTACGAAATGCTTTGAACTAATGAGGCTCTTATGGTACATATTTTTGCTGACTGTACAAGTATCAAATGCACTACATGTGGCTACTCATCTCATTGACCTGTATCTATCTGCGTACATGTCAGTGCCAATTTGGGCTCCTCGCTGATGTCTTATTTAGTTCTTTCCCTCGCACCCATATACCTTAGCAGCTCTTTTTCTGAGAACAAAAGCATAAGGCACTTCTTCTCTCCCTCCTTCACATTTTTTCTCTCTCTCCTTCCCTCTGTCTGCCATCTACACTGTGGACTTGAAGGCCCTTATCGCGAATGGAAGCCAGGGGCGATGGAGCCGTACGGAAATCCTGTTCATTATCAGGGAGAGAGAGAGTGGAGTAACAATCAGAGGTCTGCTATGGTGTAGTCTGGCCATGTCTGCCTTTTGCTCTCTGTCTGTCTGACTGCAAAAGAGGCCTCTTGTCAAGGGTGAACACAAACACAAACACAAACACAAACACACACACACAAACACACACACGTGCATCTGCCAAGCGTCACCCTATCTCCTTTGGCGATAACGGGCAGGAACGGGAGATGCCGGGCCCCTGTGACATCCGTCTCAGTGGCCAGGACCACCTCAAAGTAATTTCAGGGAGCGGCGTGAAGAAGGCAATGCCTGACATGCCTGTCAACCTGCACTTTAAGCTCCCTTATATCAGTATCAGGTCACAGTGTGTGTGTGTGTGTGTGTGTGTGTGTGTGTGTGTGTGTGTGCTCCTCTGAGTGTGTTATGTATTATCTGTCTGACAGCTCAGAAGAAAAGCAAACAAAAAGTTTGTTATTCAGTTCACTGGGCAACAGCACTTTTTGATGTACGTATGTTTCGTCTGTATGTACATTTGTTTGTATGTCTGTATGTTTTTACCACAACTAGATTTGGTATTATTTGCAAGTTCATTTTCATGGGATATGGTCATGTGAAGGGCAGAATAACACAAGTTGTTCCCACTAACCATCCAGGATATGCACTATGTAGTTCTGTGTTCAGGTTTTGCGAAAATTTCACAGCATGACATTGCCAGCATGTTAATATGTTGGCAAGCTTTTGTCAGTGCCAACTGGGCTGTTGATGGTGTTTTGCAGGCTTTCTGCAAGCTTTTAGGTTGGTTAGCTTACTAGTTTCAGACCAAAACAGCTGTTTTAAGTGATTCTGATGTCTGATGATTGCCTTTGTGAATACCATTGGTTGCTGTCTTCTTAGTGAAGCTTTTTCTTCATAATAGCTCAGCAATAATGTTGTGTAGACAGACCAAATGATGAATGCCAAATCATTTCTGTGGTCTCTCTGGATTTGGTGGCCTGGAGAGATAACACATGAGAAATGGGGACTGTGCTCTTATCTAATTTATCAAGAGCATTATCTGTTTCTGTCCATGCTTTGCAAAGGTGTCATTGTAGTAGATGTGTGTGTGAGTGTGTGTGTGTGTGTGTGTGTGTGTGTGTGTGTGTGTGTGTGTGTGTGTGTGTGTGCTTGTGCTGATGTTAACGCATCAACAGTATTTTTAGCTCTGTAGCCTCTATGTTAATTTTCACACCCTGATTGTGCACAACATGACCTTATTAACATCACCGTTAATAACAAAACACGCTGATTTGCATTTGATATTTCGCTTTACCAAACACAAGCATGACTTTTATGCTCAGCCTCTGAACAGACAATGCGGTGGTTTCTGTTCACGTGCTTTTACACAATCCCCTCCTAACTCTTCAGTCACCAGTGTCTCTGAGCGTCCAGTATCTGTGTTTGTATTCCTCAGCAGTAGAAACTGCAGTGATAGTTCACACCCTAAATACTCCTTTAAACACACAATATTTCCCTTTCGAACTATGCACACACAACCCACTCCTTTCTCGCTCTCTTTCTTCATATGCTCTATGATTGTGTCTGTGTGTGGGTGCATCTGTGTGTTGCGCAGAGAGAGAAAAACAGAGAGGAGAAAGCAAGTCAGTGGTCATAGAGGTGGTCATGTGTGGAGGTCATGGAGCACTGCTGTATCTAACCCCTGTCAGGCACTGCCCTTTTGTGGATGTTGGCTGATATTGGCTCAGCTGCCAACGAGCCACCATGCCCTTAAGTCTTCAAAGTCTTCATCACATGGTCGTGCTCAGGGCAGTAACAAGCCTTCAGTGCTGATGGTGATACAGGACTCACTGCTCACAGAACTCACTGCTTATGAATTCACACTCTAAACTAAATCAGGACCTTTGGATTTTTAACGAGGACACAACTTTTTTCATCTGTTA
Organism: Sprattus sprattus; assembly: GCF_963457725.1. Lineage (NCBI taxonomy): Eukaryota > Metazoa > Chordata > Actinopteri > Clupeiformes > Clupeidae > Sprattus > Sprattus sprattus. Next base: position 18,025,445 of record NC_137923.1, read on the forward strand.
TGAAATTTTTATCCATGTGACCCCAATGCATCTGGGTTCATACATAAAATATAAATGTTTTTGAATACATCAAGAGAACGAGCGGAGATAAAAGACTCCAATAAGTTTGTTGTTTGTTGTTTTCTTGGTGGCAGAACTTCTGTTTTACAGATTTTCTTTTTCTGTGTCACCCTGTAGCATTTGTTTCCCTTTTTATATTTCATGGACATGTTCAATACTTTGGGATGGAAATTGTATGAGAAATACAACTTAGGGCAAATACATATTATTATTGGTCAAAGTACAAGTATACAACTGTTCACAATCACTTCATATATTTCGATTGCTAAAGTCAGTTGAATAAACAAGCATATTGTACAAACAGTGACTATTACACTGAACCAGAGTTTTGGACTGCTTTTGCAAATACTGTATAGAATATTAATGTTACTTTTTGGTACATATACTGTTTTTTAAACATGGTTTGTTTGTGCATCCTGCATATGTTGCTGTGTGTGGGTGTGCATACATGTGTGTTCTGCTTACATGTGTGTGTGTGTTTGTGTGTGTGTGTGTGTGTGTATGTATTTATGTGTGAGAGTGTGCACATGTGTTTGCATGTGAACCTCATGTTGATTTGTCAGTGTGCATTTTCACGTCCCCGTGTGGCCCTGTGGGTGTGATTGAGAAACAGAAGAGTGCCACAAAAAAGACAAAGACGGGCATGCAAAGTGGCAACACCAGGGCTCAGGTGTTCTCTCACTAACCAATTAAAGGCCTGTAGAGTGCTGGGAGGAGGCGGTGGGGGCAAACACTGCCTCAGGAAGAGCCTTTCTCTGCCCCTCTCCTCCCATCTCTGCCCCCGCTGCCCCAGCGTCCTGTGCCAAGCAGTCATGGCTCCTGCTGCTCTGCTACTCACCCGGTGCATCGCCTCCAGCCTCTCAGGGCACCTGGGCACTGGAGGGCTGTGTGTGTGTGTGTGAGTGTGTGTGTGTGTGTGTGTGTGTGTGTGTGTGTGTGTGTGTGTGTGTGTGTGTGTGTGTGTGTGTGTGTGTGTGTGTGTGTGTGTGTGTGTGTGTGTGTGTGTGTGTGTGTGTGTGTGTGTGTGAGAGAGAGAGAGAGGGAGTGGAGAGGGTAGAGGAAGAGCATGAGGTGGTGGTGGGTACTGCCCGTTTGGGGAGAGAGGGGCATGCGTAGTGGTGTGTGTTTGTGTGTGTGTGTGTGTGTGTGTCTGTGTGTGTGTGTGTGTGTGTGTGTGTGTGTGTGTGTGTGTGTGTGTATTTGTTGTGTGCGGGATAGAGAGAGAGATGGGTGGAGGAGGAGTGGGCACTGCCACTTTTGGCACAGAGGGGCCTGTGTAGGAGCATGTGTGTGTGTGTGTGTGTGTGTATGTGTGTGTGTGTGTGGGGGGGGGGTTGTGGTGCCACTTTGGGCAGAGAGGAGCCTGCAGAGGTAGGTCTGACGTGACTCAGTCACACATGGTTGCCCAGAGCAGCTTCTCCACCAGCCTGGACCCTCACGCTCCAGCAGCACTCCGAATGGAGCAGACCTTAGCCAGAGGAGGAGGGAAGAAGGAGGGAGGGGGAGAATGACAGAGAGGGACAGAGAGAAAAAATGTCTATGGAGATAGAAAGAGATAGAAAGAAAGGAGGGCAGAGAGAGAGAAAAGGAGAGACAACGAAAAAGGGGCACAGAGGGCAGAATGAGAGAAAGAGAGGGTAGAGAGAAAGCAGGGCAGGGAGAGGCCACTAACGAACTTCTTCATCCTCTTCCCTTTCCCAAATCTGGCAGATCTGTTAACAGAAGGTGCCTGAAAGAAATGGTCCAGCCCTACTTGATCTCTGCAGTGACACACGGCAGACAAGCAGACGGGTGTCTCTCTGTGTGGTGGGCCTCTGGTGGAGAGCCACTGACCTACCCAATGGGGGCCCAGTACAACACACAGCAGATGAGATGTGAGTAAGGTGCAGGGGGCAGACTAGGGCCCTGGGCTGGGACACAAACTATCACACAAACAGCCTCAGCTTATACACATCACCAGAGCTGCTCGCTCACAAGGGCTACAGATGAATATAGACAGCATGTCATTAGCTATTTGATTGGAATAGCAAGTCAGTGAAAGCTCACAGGAACACTTAACTGTGAGAAAATAACAAGACTGTTTGGGTAGGGGCAGCTGACCTTATTGATGGTGATATTGTTTAAACTGAAACCTGATTGAGCAAAACTGATTGTACATAAGTGTTTGAAGCAGAGGTTTTTCAACCATAAAGACAACTAGAAAATGCATTTCCTGAAGGAAATACCAGTGCATGAAATGCAAAGGTTAAGAAAGGAAGAAGAAAAGAAAGAAGAGTGAAAGAAGGAAAGAAGAAAGGAAAGAAAAGTGGAAGAAGGAAAGACAAAATGAAAGAAGAGTGAAGAAAGGAGAGAAGAGTGGAAGATGGAAAGAAGAGTGAAAGAAGGAAAGAAGAAAAGAAAGAAGAGTGAAGAAAGGAAAGAAGAGTGGAAGAAGGAAAGAAGAAAAGAAAGAAGAGTGAAATAATGAAAGAAGAAAGGAAAGAAGAGTGAAGGAAGGAAAGAAGAGTGGAAGAAGGAAATAAGAAAAGAAAGAAGAGTGAAGCAAGGAATGAAGAGTGAAAGAAGGAAAGAAGAGTGTAAGAAGGAAAGAAGAGTGAAGAAAGGAAAGAAAAGTGGAAGAAGGAAAGAAGAGTGGATGAAGGAAAAAAGAAAGGCAAGAAGAGTGGAAGAAGGAAAGAAAAATGGAAGAAGAAAATAAGAAAGGAAAGAAGAGTGGAAGAAGGAAAGAAGAGTGAACAAGAGTGGCTCTGGATGAAGAGATAAAGAGAGAGTGAAAATATTGAAAAAAGGAGATAAAAATGGAGTGAAGAAGAGAGATTGAGTGTGAGAGAAAGTTGACAGAGAGAAAGATGGAGAGATGGAGAAAAAAAAAATGAGAATGGATGGTGTCTTAATGTTCCTAGTTACAGTTAAATTGAGAGGGACAGAGAGAGAAGAGGTTCCTTGGATTTGGCGCAGGTGTCAGTAAAGCACAGGTGCAAGCCAGTTTAAAGACCCTATTATGATGTCATAATGGCCCAATGTAAGTCAATGGGAGAAATGTATATTCGTTTTTCTTTAATATCTTAAAAAGTATAAAGTTTAGAAAAGTGAAAAATACATAGCATAAGTGTCCTTTACAAGACCTATGCGACAACGTTTGAATGAAGTTTCTACGTTAAGCGGTTCGGGCTGAATTAATCACAGAAAAAGGTAACAAAAATAACTAGAATGCGTTTCGTGAACGAACTGCGAGAGTGTGCTTGCTCTGTGACAGAGAGAAGTGCCAATGAATTAACATGTATTTACATCTACTCAATCAGTGTAGTGGGGCCTTCTTCCAATATATTTTAGCAAGCAACCAAGCTCAACCATTATATTTTGGCTCCACTGACGTTTAGACATATGAGGGTATCTTTGTTGTTCTGTTTTTGTTTGTTTGTTTGCTTGTTTATTGTGAAAGGGTCTAGTGTGTTACATTTGGTCATAGCCTAATAGTTCCAGAGTCTCGTTATACTGACTTACTGAGCTAAGTGAATTGTTGAAATTGTTATCTTGGTAAAAGGAAACATCTCTGCAACAATATTGGAATGAATGCGGTTACATAGCCAGCTTTACTTGAAGTTTATTGTAAGATAGGCCTATATGTTAGACTTAATGCAGTTAGAGTTAGACTGTAGGTCTAGTATCAAACGTAAGCAACACTTTTACTGTATAGCTAGAGAGCACGTGTATCACATTGGTTTATAGTCTGTCAAATTAGTTCTAGTTATTGGTGTTCGTTGGCATAAAAAGTTAGTCTTCTCTTATAAGCCTATAGTACATCTGATTAGAGCTAGCAACCATGAAAAACCTCTTCTGAAACTAAGAAGGATAACTATGACTAAATGTGACTAAAACTAATATGCATTTTTGTCTTAAGACTGAATCTAAAATAGCTTCCAAAATTAATACATCTCAGTGTTCATTTTGGCAGCTATTTTAGATTCAGCAGCTATTTTAGATTCAGTGCATATTAGTTTTAGTCACATTTAGTCATAGTTATCCTTCTTAGTTTCAGTCTAGTTTTCGAAAACTGAGCACACTACAACAGCTACGCTGTGTGTACATCCTCAAACGTTTTTCAGTTAACCTAATGATTCAAGGTCTCTCATGAATCATTACTCCCAGGACACGGGTTAATGTTAACTCACGCTATCGGTCACAACAAGTTACTTGGGATATGCTACCTCATAGTTAGCTAACGTTAGCTAGCTAAACGTTTACAGAGGCTAACGTGAAGCTTCAATCAAAAATTATTAGCTAGCTTTCCAAGCTAGCTGACACAACCTAAACACTCGACTGCCCCTTTGAAGTCAACTTAACGTTGGCTAATATATTCTAATAACTAGTTATCATTGACAGTTACAAGCTAATTTACCAAACTCCTTTCTGTCCTAAATTGAGCAGTTGCTGGTGTGAGCTACAATATGGGAGCTAGCAAAGCCATTTCTAGCTCTACTTCACAATACTGCTGCCTAGTGTAATAAGTTAACGTAAAACATAAATGTTTATAAAGTATCAGACATAAACAGGATACAACACACCAGTTACCAATTGATATTATGTGTTTATATATACCGAAAATGTCAGTAAATCCATGCTGCTGCTGTTGGTCCCGTAGAAAACCCTGGAGTCGCGACCCTGTCACTTGTTTCCATGTGAAATCAATGGAATGCTTCACTTTTTGGCGCCGTATTGACAACTGTCTGTCACTCGCACACTGTGCTTGTAAATTATTTTTCAAGTTTGCACGTACCTATTTATGCGAGTGAAATACTCGCACTGTAGAGCCCAAGGTGTCTCTTAATATTCCTACAGTTAAATGGAGAGCGACTGATAGAGCGGGTGACGTCACAATGGCTCAACCTTCCCCATGTTAGTCAATGAGAGAAAAAGGGGATGAAAAAGAGATATAAAAAAGGAGTGGCAAAGAGTATCGCCACGAAAAGTCATAGCAACCTGCACCGGATCGGGCCGGACGTTTTGGTGTTTGAATGGCGTCTCTAGCTCAAACGAGCGAGGAGTAGTTAGCTGCAAGAAAAACGGGGAGAATAAATAAAGAAAACTTGACGATAACAATACTGTGCTTCCCTTCGGGCAAGCACACTAACTAGAAAATGCATTTCCTGAAGGAAATACCAGTGCATGAAATGCAAAGGTTAAGAAAGGAAGAAGAAAAGAAAGAAGAGTGAAAGAAGGAAAGAAGAAAGGAAAGAAGAGTGGAAGAAGGAAAGACAAAAGGAAAGAAGAGTGAAGAAAGGAGAGAAGAGTGGAAGAAGGAAAGAAGAGTGAAAGAAGGAAAGAAGAAAAGAAAGAAGAGTGAAGAAAGGAAAGAAGAGTGGAAGAAGGAAAGAAGAAAAGAAAGAAGAGTGAAATAATGAAAGAAGAAAGGAAAGAAGAGTGAAGGAAGGAAAGAAGAGTGGAAGAAGGAAATAAGAAAAGAAAGAAGAGTGAAAGAAGGAAAGAAGAAAGGAAAGAAGAGTGTAAGAAGGAAAGAAGAGTGAAGAAAGGAAAGAAAAGTGGAAGAAGGAAAGAAGAGTGGATGAAGGAAAAAAGAAAGGCAAGAAGAGTGGAAGAAGGAAAGAAAAATGGAAGAAGAAAATAAGAAAGGAAAGAAGAGTGGAAGAAGGAAAGAAGAGTGAACAAGAGTGGCTCTGGATGAAGAGATAAAGAGAGAGTGAAAATATTGAAAAAAGGAGATACAAATGGAGTGAAGAAGAGAGATTGAGTGTGAGAGAAAGTTGACAGAGAGAAAGATGGAGAGATGGAGAAAAAAAAAGAGAATGGATGGTGTCTTAATGTTCCTAGTTACAGTTAAATTGAGAGGGACAGAGAGAGAAGAGGTTCTTTGGATTTGGCACAGGTGTCAGTAAAGCACAGGTGCAAGCCAGTTTAAAGACCCTATTATGATGTCATAATGGCCCAATGTAAGTCAATGGGAGAAATGTATATTCGTTTTTCTTTAATATCTTAAAAAGTATAAAGTTTAGAAAAGTGAAAAATACATAGCATAAGTGTCGTTTACAAGACCTACGCGACAAAGTTTGAATGAAGTTTCTACGTTAAGCGGTTCGGGCTGAATTAATCGCAGAAAAAGGTAACAAGAATAAGAAGAAGAAGAAGAAGCCTAGGAATAACAATACAGGGCATTTCATGCACTGTAACTAGAAAATGCATTTCGTGAAAGAAATACCAGTGCATGAAATGCAAAAGTTAGGAGAGGAAGAAGAAAAGAAAGAAGAGTGAAAGAAGGAAAGAAGAAAGGAAAGAAGAGTGTAAGAAGGAAAGAAGAAATGAAAGAAGAGTGAAGAAAGGAGAGAAGAGAGGAAGAAGGAAAGAAGAGTGAAAGAAGGAAAGAAGAAAAGAAAGAAGAGTGAAGAAAGGAAAGAAGAGTGGAAGAAGAAAAGAAAGAAGAGTGAAGAAAGGAAAGAAGAGTGAAAGAAGGAAATCATAGTTGAAGAAGGAAAGAAGAAAGGAAAGAAGAGTGAAAGAAGAAAGGAGAGTGAAGAAAGGAAAGAAAAGTGAAAGAAGAGTGGAAGAAGGAAAGAAGAGTGGAAGAAGGAAAGAAGAGTGAACAAGAGTGAAAGAGAAAAAGAGAGTGAAAATATTGAAAAAAGGAGATAAAAATGGAGTGAAGAAGAGAGATTGAGTGTGAGAGAAAGTAGACTGAGAGGGATAGAGAGAAAGATGAGAGAGATGGAGAGAAAAAAAAGTAGAAAATGGAAGGTGTCTTAATGTTCCTAGTTACAGTTAAATTGAGAGGGACAGAGAGAGAAGAGGTTCCTTTGATTTGGCGCAGGTGTCAGTGAAGCACAGGTGCAAGCCAGTTTAAAGACCCTATTATGATGTCATAATGGCCCTATGTAAGTCAATGGGAGAAATTTATATTCGTTTTTCTTTAATATCTTAAAAACTATAAAGTTTAGAAAAGTGAAAAATACATAGCATAAGTGTCCTTTACAAGACCTACGCGACGAAGTTTGAATGAAGTTTCTACGTTAAGCGGTTCGGGCTGAATTAATCGCAGAAAAAGGTAACAAGAATAAGAAGAAGAAGAAGAAGAAGAAGAAGCCTAGGAATAACAATACAGGGCATTTCATGCACTGTAACTAGAAAATGCATTTCCTGAAGGAAATACCAGTGCATGAAATGCAAAGGTTAAGAAAGGAAGAAGAAAAGAAGGAAAGAAGAGTGAAAGAAGGAAAGAAGAAAGGAAAGAAGAGTGTAAGAAGGAAAGAAGAGTGAAGAAAGAAAGAAAGGTGGAAGAAGGAAAGAAGAGTGGATGAAGGAAAAAAGAAAGGCAAGAAGAGTGGAAGAAGGAAAGACAAAAGGAAAGAAGAGTGAAGAAAGGAGAGAAGAGTGGAAGAGGGAAAGAAGAAAGGAAAGAAGAGTGAAAGAAGGAAAGAAGAAAAGAAAGAAGAGTGAAGAAAGGAAAGAAGAGTGGAAGAAGGAAAGAAGAAAAGAAAGAAGAGTGAAATAATGAAAGAAGAAAGGAAAGAAGAGTGAAGGAAGGAAAGAAGAGTGGAAGAAGGAAATAAGGAAAGAAAGAAGAGTGAAAGAAGGAAAGAAGAAAGGAAAGAAGAGTGTAAGAAGGAAAGAAGAGTGAAGAAAGGAAAGAAAAGTGGAAGAAGGAAAGAAGAGTGGATGAAGGAAAAAAGAAAGGCAAGAAGAGTGGAAGAAGGAAAGAAAAATGGAAGAAGAAAATAAGAAAGGAAAGAAGAGTGGAAGAAGGAAAGAAGAGTGAACAAGAGTGGCTCTGGATGAAGAGATAAAGAGAGAGTGAAAATATTGAAAAAAGGAGATAAAAATGGAGTGAAGAAGAGAGATTGAGTGTGAGAGAAAGTTGACAGAGAGAAAGATGGAGAGATGGAGAGAAAAAAAAATAGAGAATGGATGGTGTCTTAATGTTCCTAGTTACAGTTAAATTGAGAGGGACAGAGAGAGAAGAGGTTCTTTGGATTTGGCACAGGTGTCAGTGAAGCATACTAAGGCAGAAGGCAGTAACTTCTATGTTAAGGCTCAGTGGTATGATAACAATGGAATAATGACCCTATTAATTAATCAGTAGTAATACTATTTCATTTATCACAATTACCAATACAATGATTATCACACACACACACACACACACACACACACACACACACACCATTGAATTATCACATTAAGCACATAAAACAATGAACTTGAATTGTCACATGAAACACATAAAACATCTATGTCAGTCCATTGGGGTGTGTGTGTGTGTGTGTGTGTGTGTGTGTGTGTGTGTGTGAGAGAGAGAGAGAGAGAGAGAGAGAACGATAGAGAATGAGGCCCATTTTCCCCCTCCACATGCCCCCGCTCGCCAAGCGAAGTTACCCGATTTAGATGCACCTTTTTCGGACTAGCCACAGGCACTGGGTGGGGGAATAGCCCGATAGCTTAGCATATCTGCCATGCAATTCTAATGGTAATGCTACCTAGCTTGGTATGCTAACTGTCGGTAGCCTATACATCGTGAAATCAACCAAAATACTGATGTCACTGGCTTTAATTTGATAATGGCATGTTAGTAGTACATTTAATATCAGTACATTTGTTTAATTACTGCTGATATTTTACAAATACGTCAAAAACTCATTTTTGACCAAACTTGAAGTTACGGTCTTTTGCCTTAGCACGGCAGAGTAAAGCACAGGTGCAAGCCAGTTTAAAGACCCTATTATGATGTCATAATGGCCCAATGTAAGTCAATGGGAGAAATTTATATTCGTTTTTCTTTAATATCTTAAAAAGTATAAAGTTTAGAAAAGTGAAAAATACATAGCATAAGTGTCGTTTACAAGACCTACGCGACAAAGTTTGAATGAAGTTTCTACGTTAAGTGGTTCGGGCTGAATTAATCGCAGAAAAAGGTAACAAGAATAAGAAGAAGAAGAAGAAGAAGCCTAGGAATAACAATACAGGGCATTTCATGCACTGTAATAAGAAGAAGAAGCCTAGGAATAACAATACAGGGCATTTCATGCACTGTAATTAAAACAATTAAAAGAAACTCTTCAAATTAAAATAACAATGAAATATTCACACTACCAGTAGGTCTCAGGAGTCAGTCAAGAAACTCAGCCAGCTTGTTATTAAAAAGCATTAAATTACGTTTATGAAAGCTGCCTAAATGCAAAACTCATAAACTACACTGAGAAAGACAATACAGAAATGATTGGATTAAATTAGCTCCGAATGTGGCTGTATTTTGTATTGGTATTCGAGGACTGCAGTTTGAAGCTAATTTCATAGATATCACAGACAGTACTAATAACTGACAGTGCGGCTCAATGAAATTTCACACAGAACATCACATGACTGCAATCAATAGAGAAGTGGGTTCTGGTTATCACTAGGAAAAATCCATACCAGTAAACTCATGATAGGGATATCGATTGAGCTGTAGGAAAATGTATTATAATAACAAAAAGCCATGTCACATGCAGAGGTAGTCACAAAAGACATCTGGTACAACCCTTATTGATCAGTGATGAAGGGGGGTATCTTCTGGTGGGGTACACCAGTTGTGTTCAAATAAAATTGTGAAACTGGTCAAACTGACAGCCACTGAATGAAAAATGCCACTGGCATCCATTCCTATCCCATGAAATATTAACGTGTCTCTTTCTTCCTTTTTTGGGGGGGGGGGGGGGGGGGGGAGGGGGGGGGGGGTGCAAATGCAGCTGGAGCCCCAAGCTCCCATGACACCGGCATGCCTGCCAGTGCGAGGTCTCAGCGCTTTTACCCAAGGATGAGATCTGTGGGGCGAGATTTCCCTCGTGGCCATAGCCAGCCATACTAAGAATCTTCAGGCAACATTTCAGCATCCTTAAATTCTGCCCTGGCCACGCATTTAAATTCTGTGGTCCCATGGTGACAGATACCTGCTCTCAGTCGACTGAAAATATCTACTGTGAGAAACAACTTAGTGGCAGGCCAGGCGTGAAGATTTGAATGTTGGGTAATTGGGCTCGTCTGCCAGTTTTAAAGCAATAATAAGGAATTACTTATCATATCCAGTGCAATATCCCTATTACTGCCTGCAGCTTTCAAGGTCCTTATCTCTCGTTTGAAATAATATGCAAAGTCACGTAGAATGTGGCTTGATTCAGGGAGAGGGTAAATAAAAGTCTCATTCTTTTTTTCCCCTCCAGTCTCTCTTGTGAACAATCAATACTTATTAGGTGGTGATAGTGGAGAGTGTGTGTGTGCCTGAGTGCTCAGTCTTTGTCAACGACACCTTTTCATCAAAGCTGACAAACTGCCCAAACAAAGGCCAGCTTTAGTAATGGGGGACCAGATAAAGGCAGAGAGGGAAAAGAAAATAGGATGTTTACCTCTGATAGGTTCAGGAGTGACTTATTCCTGTCTCATCTTTTCGCCCTGCACTTTTTTTTTGTTCTTTTTCTCCCTCTCGTCTCCAAAAAAAAGAGGAGTGATTGTGGATAAATTGAAATCAAATATAAACTCTTGATTTTTTGGCCAAAAGGCTCCTTTCTCCTCTTTTTTTCCCCCCCAGCATGTCTGCCCAGCTATCAATCGGTGCGGGTGTATGTTTTATGTTATTTCAATCGGCTTGTTATTTCGCTGAATAAATAAATGATGGAGCCCCAATGAGGTGGAAAGTGTAACGAATGGCAGGGGGAGAAAAGAAAGGTAATTTCGAGAGAAGTGCTGGCAGTGACCGCCTGAAAGAAGGAATGGGCTTTCACTGTGTGAAGTATAACCAATGCATTACAAAATGCATTACCAGGGCTTTATTGAAAAAAGCCAAAGACCTCCAACCATTCTCCTGGCCAAGGCCATGTTCAGGCCATTTATATTTGTGCTTCCGCAGTCTCTTTCAGAGAGAGTTCGAGAAGAGACGACGTCCATACTGAGCTTGACGTCAACTACAGCTGCGGCTGACAAAGTGTGTGTGTGTGTGTGTGTGTGTGTGTGTGTGTGTGTGTGTGTGTGTGTGTGTGTGTGTGTATGTGTGTGTATGGCCCACACTTTGAGCCCATATGGTTATAAGCTGGGATGCCATCACATAGGAATTGATTCTGTGTGTGAGGCCATGAATATTGATCTGTGTGTCAACTTCCCCCCGGCACACTGGGTCACCGGGGAGCTGCACACACATTTGTTGTCCCTGACCACGCCATCGAAACACAAAACAATAAAGAACCACACAAGCCCAAGCACGGATGGAAAGAATCACGTTGATGCAACCTTTTTACAGTAAAGGAAAGGTCCAGTCCTTCAGATCATGTCTGTGTGTGAACACTCCATTTTGTGTAATGTTTACTGTGGTACTTGCGCACACAATTGATCAAAGTTTAACATGACATGAGCTTCGTCAGCATGTCTACCCATTCCTCTCGCCAGTTTTTTTTTCATTTTTGAAATTCATTATGAGCAAGCAGACCTGTTTCATTATATGGTTCACATGTTCACTGCAGGCTGTGGGAGGCACTGCAGGCTTTGCCTAAAATGCATTCCCATTCCCCCCCCTGACTGACTGACTGACTGAACACTCAGCGTTGGATTAGTTTCGCTCCCACTGCGCTCTGAGGAGACCGTCCAAGCCTCGTGTTATCCAAGGGAAAAGGCTGTGCGGCTTCCCAGAGAAAGAGAGAGAAAGAGAATGAGAGAGAGAAGGGCAATCCGAGTGTGTTTGGCAGAGCAGGTAGCCTTCAAGGAGGGCACTTAGTCTTCTCCAGGCCTACTCAGTGTGGTTTGAACTCTGTGTGGTGCAGGCTTAAAATGTCCTCACTTCTCTGCTGTTCTGATGTCGTTTTGCATTGTTTATTGACTGGGGAGGACTAGCTGTGTGGTTCTGATGGTGGTCATTCATCTGTGAAAATGGATCTCTGTGGTTCTGGACAGTTGGCTGTGGTGCACTGTGATCTGTAATGTTGGTGCAGTGTAGTACGTAACACTGGCTTTTCGCTCTTCACACAGTGTTACTTATGTCTGTGTAGCTCTTTTGCTTTGGTGCAGTGTGGTCTACAATCCTAGTTTTCAATCCTAATCCTGTTTTTTTTTTTAACTCTTGCCACTTGGGGGTGTTAGGGTTAATCTTTGTGATTGTTGAGTGAGATCTCTGATATTGGATATGGACTCTTCACAAGTGACGTGAGGTCTACACTTAGCTAGGTAGGCAATGGACTAGATGCATTTTCAAATGAAACACATGTGTTACTCTGGACCAGTACAGGATTACCAACCATCACCCAGCAAGTCAAACATGAAATATGACTTTAAAACTTTATTTAAAAACCTATAAGATAGAAAGACTTTGGGCGAGAATCTTCGGTGTTTGTCCCCCAATAAATAATCTTGACGGATTACATAAACATTATATTGTTATCATTATCGTTGCATTGGATAATAAGATACTACTCTGAATCATTACATGCCGTTTTTATTTACATTTTGGTTCGTAAGAAATTAGCCAATTTCAGCAGGCCAGTTCACATTGGCTAGCAAACCTACAACGATACAGTTACCTTGAAGTATGTACATGATGTAATTGGTTTAGAACATATCATGAAGCCCTAATATATTCAGATTGTTACTACAAAGTGGATTGCTGAATGTTCTGCCAATGGCTAGCCATGATTGGCTCTGTGTGCTTGTTGCTTAGTCATTGCTAAACATGCACACCATTAGCAGGGCCTTTTCTCACTCTATTGATTTTGCCACAAGGGATGCAGTAGGCATGCACAAACCCAAAAACCAACCGCGTTTAGGCAGTGGTGAAAAAAGCAAAGCCTACCCGTGCCATTGAAAAGAGGTGCTGTATGTCATTGCTCTTCACAGCGTGATGGGGTGTAACTGTGTACTCCTTTCTCTTTGGTGAAATGTATCTGAGATACTGGCTTTTTTCTCTCTCTTCACATTGCCTTGTGGTGAATCTCCAGTTCTGACCAATCTTCACACTTCTTTGTGGTGCATCTCCAGTTCGGACCACGTGGTTGTGGCCCAGCCTCAGGGCTGGGAGTGCTGGTAATGAGCAGGCTCCTTGTCCCACGGGTGCTATGCAACGGACTCGGCCCGATGGTATCTGACAGTACCACTCCCCGGGGTAGTTGCCTCTGTATGAGCTGTACTTTTCTCTCCTCCGTCACTGCTTTCTACCCCTGCTTTTCCCCCAGTTTTTTTTTTTTGGTCTCCACCATGATTTGAACCCTCTTGTCATTCAGCCAAGTCTTTCTGTCTATCTTTTTCTCACCCTTTCTTCCTGCCCTCTCTCTCTCTTTAAATCCCTCTTCATCTCTCCGTCATCCCTCTGTTTCCTCAGTTCCTTTAGTTAGAGGACCGCTCAGATCTAATTTAGGTTTAATAAACAAGGCCTTCTTCACCCCGCTGTGCATCTGTGGGCTTTAATTTAGATTTTCGGTACAGAATATCCTCCTTTTAATTGACTGTGCTCTCTATCTCCCTCTCATTCTCTCTCTTCTCTCTCTCTCTGTATACATTCAAAGGATTTTCATCCAAAGGCCTTTGTGCAGAGTTCCTGTCAAATTGAGTCCCAAATGAAGATTTCACACTTCCCCGGCACTGACCTAATTGTTTTTTCTTAAATCTGACAAATGAAAGACTGCAGCACCAGCAGAGTTGAAGTAGCCTGAAACCAAGAAATTAACTGTAATATTCATTTTCTAAGTCAAATCCCCAATGTTGTTTCAGAAATGAAGCCGAGACATCAAAAATCATTACCAAGCCATTTTGAGTAACTCAGGAACATAATATTTATTAATTTGTACTCTCAAATGGGGAGTATGAATGAGAAAGTTGTTCATTGTGTTGAGGATGGCACTGACACCAGTTCACTGGAAATAACACATAACCCATAGAAATGCCATTATTATCATTATTATTATTATTCGGATAATCCAATTTCTAAGTTATTTTAATAAACACTATATGAGTTGTAGTGATTTGCCATTTCTTGCTTCTCCTCCATTTTGTATCCAGTTGAATTCTGGTTTGTGTTCAGTTCATCCATAATCCTTCGCTGGCAATTACAGGCCTGATTGCACAAAGTCAGGCTGCCTGTATCTCAGTCTGTAGCAGGTTCACACAGCCACACGATCTTAAAGCGAATAATACTAATAAAAAGTCAGGGACGGATTCAGTCTCAGCAGATGGCCAAGATCGAGCACTGCTTACTAAGGAGGAAAAAGGTTTTGTGGCCTTTTCAAAGTGTAAGAGACCTACTTTTGATCATGGCACGTAGGACTGCATTACAGCAACAGTCTTTTTTAGGCAGTTTTACGACTTATTTTCTATATTATGTTAAGTCACGTGTTAATGAGGACAGGGGTGATGTCTGTTACTCACATTTGAAAGCAAACCTGAAAATACATGCGTCACAAAGAAATGATGGTACTGATGCCTGCATCAAATTTCAGGTCTGGTGGCCTGCAATTTTCTCCAATTGACAAAAACAGCACATTTGTGTTAATCTTGCGGGAATTACTATAATTTTGTCGTACATTGTTCTCTGTTCAATCTCGGGGTTGTGTTTGTTTGCCTCTGCAAACTACTGAATCTACAACTGCTGTCACTTTGAAGCTATTTATTTTTGGCTGTTTATGTTTTATTTTTCGTAGTCTGAATAGAACTGCCTGTTTGAGAGAAGGGGGATAGAGAAGAGGGTTGGCAAATAAGAAACGCTAGCACATTCTGCTTGAACAAGATTGATTGGCCAGGAGAGTTTCCCTTGACACACAAATGATATAACCACCATCTATAGTTTTTATTGCCTCATGCTCTCTCTCTCTCTCTCTCTCTCTCTCTGTCTCTTTATCTATGTAAACTAGTAGATATCACCTAATAATGACAAAACCAAAGCCTATCAATGTCACAGCATTTCTTAATTTACTCACAAAAAAAAGCAGAGTTTGATGAATTCTAACAAACAAAATGATGTCTTTACTGCCACCTGCATGAATTCAGACACAGAATGAACTCTGTATAAAAATAAAAAGACCACTGAAAATGTAATTGCACTGAACTTTATTTAGACAACTCCAGAATTGTAAAGAAAATTGTACTCAAATAAACTACGCATTGCAACTTTAAATAAAATCAGGCAATTTGACGCCATTCTTGCAATCTGTTCAAAGTGGTACACGGCCAGCAGAATAGAATTATAGAAATGTTATTGCTATTCGGAGGCAATTTTCCATCAGCAATGTTCTTACATAGCACTGTAAGTCCTTTGTGGAGGTGAGCTATGACACGATAATGCCATCCGGCGAAAAAAAGACCTTCCCTGAGATTAAAGTTAACAAAGCGAAACACATTCAGAGATTATCACATTTGTGCCCAGGAGGTAAAGCAAATCCTCTTCTCTTTGTTAGAGTAACAGGTTTTGTCCTCAAGAGCATTCAGACATTTCTCTCATAATAAATGAACTAGGTATTTTTGCTCCCCTGATCAATACTTTTGGCAGTTCTATTAGCGTATGCGTTGGCAGGATGTCTTTAAAATTGGGTGAATGGAACTGCAGTCACATTCTGTAAGGTATTGTCCCAGTGCCTTAGCATTACCTACAGAGAGAGTGCTTTTTGGACAACATTTGTGTTTGCCTGTGTGTGTATGTGTGTGTGTGTGTGTGTTTGCTTGTGTCTGTGTATGTTTATGTGAGGGTATGTGCATACGTGAGTGTCTGTGCGTGTGTGTTTGTTTGTGTGAGTTCCTGTGTGTATGCAGGGCATAGCTGTGGCTCAGAGATAGAAGGGACAACTGGCAACTGCCCTGTGTCTGTTCAGTTCCATCCACCCCTGGCCCTTTTGTTCTGCCCCTCCAGAGCCAGACCCTGCACCACCAACTGCTCCACAACAGCAGGTTTAGTGTCACTGGACTGCTGCTCACGCCAGTATGAAAGGGGTAGTAACTTAGTGTAAGTCATTAATCACAAAGCCTGTTTTACCAGATTGTTTTTGCCAGAAGGCTAAATGTCCTTACCATGTTGTGGACAAACACTGAATTTGACCAGCTTCTCTCTAGGGACAAGATGTACCTGTTGTGTCAAGGGTACAATGTGATCCTGTTGGTATAATGGTCAGATTATCAGTTTTATTTTAACCATAATTGTATTTCAATTCATCATTCGAGTGGATATGAATAGCAAGTAACATAATAGCAGATTCTATTGCATGTGAACAGATGTAATGTTAAACACTTTAGGTTGTATGACCTAGCATTTGCATCTTGGAGTTAGACCTGCATCAACCACATACAGTACAACAGTGACCAACTGAAGGCGATGGAAACATATACAAGCTTACTGTTATCATTGAGCTAATATATTTCCAGCCACCTAATAGTAACTCAGCTTTATTATCTCATGCATGCTTAAACAGAAAATGAGTTACCTAACCAGCGCTTTGTCAAACAGAAAATCATGACATTCTAAACGTTGGTCTCATGTATAATAACGTCAAGGGTTTGCACTGAGGAGATACCCTGTTAACTCCATAAATAACTGATTGTGGATAATTGTATTCAGGAGAGCATTGGCAAAGACCAATGGCGAAACAGTGATATTGGCTGTTCAATCAAAGAGATAACACTTTGTATATATATTGGACATTAAAACAATTCTCAGGCAGAGGGAGTGGGATAGAGAGTCACTTAGGAGAGACAGTGGGTGTGAGTAAAAGGAGAGGCTTAATAGCTAAAAAAAACCCTTTGTTTACAATTACAACTTGTTTACAAACTAACTTCATTCACACAGCAAACCTGTCATTATGTATAACAATGGACTCCATGCGCCACTCTCTTCAGCCACATTGCGTAAGAACTTAATTGGTAAATTTGGTGTCTCACGTTTGTAAAAGTATTTCTGTACTCTTTGCGTGTTGGTTCAGGACTTTGGAAATTCGCCAGTACGAAGTTTTGTTGTAACAAGGTAGAGCTTTACTTGATAAGTTGCGGCACAAATGCAGTTGAGTTTAACAGGATCGATTTCATCAAGTCAAACACAACAGGAGAATTCCGGCGTCTGATCTGCCTTAAAGAAAAAACTGTTCTTATAGGCTATTTCTCACTGATGTCATTTCGTGGGCCCCTCGTGGTAACAGGTGGTCATGGGATCTATGACATGGTTTATTTGTTATTCTCAGCAATAAGACATTAATGTGTGAAGTCCCTGCACCTCTGTTTCTCAGGGACTAGCTGATTAGTTACCTCCCTAGAGACATACAATGTATCATAGGCCACATTCTCCTGTCCTGGCCTGCTAGAGCCTCTGTAGCAAGTGACCTGACCTTACCAGGCCTGCTTTTCACTCTGGTCTCTGCAAGACAGTTTAGAGATTGTACTTATTCTACCTAATAAACCTATACTGAACTGAATTTATCTTACACGTTATGTAGGGGTAAGTTAGCCAAGGGTGGCCCTGTTGTTAGCCCAGGTTCGTGCTCTTGACCGTTTAACCTCATGTGGTGTCATGAGCAGACTGAACAACTGCAGGTGCCAAGAAGGAGAGTTCGGTGCTAACTGGGGTCAGCATGGTAACATGGATTGTACCTTGGCGAATAGAGATTCATTGTAAATAGGCAAAACCTTTTTGCATCAGACTGAAAGAGCCATCTTTACAGCCTTATATGATGAGAAACAATGGGAATTGAGCTAATGTTTGTTTACTCAAAACAATGACATTAACTGAAAAACGTTAAGTTCAAAGTGCATTAATCACAACATTCTACTGTGCTGTTAACCTCTCATGGACAGACAAAATATATCTGTGACTGATAAATCCAGACACATAAAAACTGTCAAAATAAGTCCTGAAAAACTCAGTAAGCACTAACAGTTGTTTTCATGCATCTTTAAAATAAGATTGAACGCTTAAGGTTAAGCCCTTTCAAATTAGGGTCCATTATCTGGACCAGTGAGTAAATTACTTAATCTATCTTTGCTTTAATCAGTCTTAAAACGGCTACATGCTCATTCGCTGTTTGCAAAAAGAAATGTCTAGAATCATCTCACCCAGCAATCCTCTGGGACGAGACGTAGTAATGTTCAGGTGTTATGCTTCAGAGTGTTCCCCTGAGGCCTGGGCTAGGTGTGTGGGTTAAGGAAGAGCCTTGAATTTACACAGGACTCCTGGGACGGCGGAGTCAATAAAGCTGGTATTGTTCACACACGGCTCGCCGGATGTTACTGATGCTCTGTTTTCATCCTGACTGTTTTCCTACTGTTAAGGTTGCACTTAAGGTTGCACTGAAAGCCTTTGCACGCTCATGGTACTGTCAAAACAAAATCATATTCTGCCAACTTTTCAGTTAGCCAGCAGATGTTCCTTCTTTTTGTTTACAGAGATATTGTATAAATCAAAAGCTTTAATTACGACTGGAATTAATTATCAGGATGATGAAGACAACCATGACACATAACAAATAATGCTTGATATTGATTAATTATATTATGCCCAAGGTAGTGGAAACACAGATTAGCATGAAAACAACAGCTTCATGTGGTGTCAAACTCCACAATGTTGTGCTATGTCCTATGCATTTTAATGTTAAAAATGTCATGAAAACAGTGTCCAAATGTACATGTGCACCTGGTTGAAACATGTAAATGCCTTTCAAAGTGTCCCTGTAGTGTAAACACATGCAGTGGACTTGGTGGAAGAAACTCCACTTCATTTTGTGTCCTAGTTCCCTTTACCTCTACCCTGTCTATTATTTCTGTGTACATAAGGATGCTTCATTGGGTGTTGACCCTTCATCATATGATCTTATCTGTACCTATCTGTCGCAAGATAAACTGCTGAATATACTAAACATACAAATTAGGCTCAGAAACACTTGCCATTTCTTAATCATTCATAGAGTGTATCTGTACCATTAGGGTCAGTAATGCACAGTAATGTGTCTCTTTTCATATTCTTACTTTGCACTTGCATAACTAGAACGCTATTTCCAAAATTCCCAAAGCTAAGATTAGTTTTATGATTATACAAAATATATAAAAATGTGTATATTACATTGCACTTGTTACAGTGAACTGTATTGCACTTAATAGTGTAGTTACGGTGCAATGTATGTAGACTAAAATAACATTCCCTAATCAGACATATGCAAATAAATTACAGTATTGCAAGGCACCAGTTACATGTCTCTAGTATTTCTCTTGAATTGAGTAGACTGTTTTTACTCAAAGGCCTTAGCATAGTTTCCGTCTTGAGATAGCAAAAATTGGAGCCCTGATTCAAGGCACCTCTAATAGGGTCAGGTTACGTATGAGATGGGTCTTTTTTCCTCCCGATCTTCAGCTGTCTGAACAAATGTGTTCTCTTCCTAGTGAGAGTGATAACACAGTGATATGGGTCGAAAGGGCTCCTTCTTCAACACACCGACACACACAGACACAGACAGACACAGACACACACATCAAACATCAATATGTTCAGATCACAGAGACACAGGGTAAGGTCACCTTCATCCACAGTGATATGTTTTTCCCCTGTTAAAGCAGAAGTATTGGCCTGAAGGTCCTGGGGGCAGAGGTCTAAGAGAGCAAAGAAAACTGGGAAAATAGGATGGGAGAAGTAAGCCATTGGTAGATAACTGTAAACACTGCAGCAGTGGCATCCCTAAGCCATCCTCGAATAGTGAAAAAATAATTCTACCTAGATGTCTTCTTTAACACATTTTGACTCAAACGAATGAGGTTGTGTCCTTGGGAGAAAATACTTCCAAGTTTTTTTAATTCAGGTCTTATTTGGCTTGTGGGCGTCATTAGACTTGGGTGTCGGGGGCGACAGCCTCGAATGTTTAATGAATAGCCCCAGATCTCCCTGTTTTCAAAAATAGCCCAGAACTATTCATCTGTCATTCCGATCATGCAGTAAATTCCTCAAAACTAATATGATATCACTGATCAGAAACGGAAGTTTATTTTGGGTCAACTGTGTGCCACTCAAGCAGCAGATTTACTTCACACTACTTGGCATGCATGCATTTTGGGAGCAGAAGAGAGAAAGAGAGAGAGAGACAGAGAGTGAGAGAGAGCTCACCGATTACAGGGTTTGCCGTTGTTGGCATTTCATGGTAGCAAGCAAGCTAATTTAAGTCAAAACTTGAAATCTAAGAAGCTTTTTCAAAAATGAAAAAGGATGAGGACAATGAGGTACCAACAAGGCTAGAGGAGGTGGAGAAAGAGTTACCTCCTGTTGTGGACCATCTTGGCAAGAGCAAGGTAAAAATGAATGACATGGTGAGAACCATTCAGAGTCAACTTTAACATCCCCCGGTTTATAATCATTCGCCTTACGAGGCCTATTTAAAACTTTACAAAAAAAGGCTGACATTGTTTTCTGATATTCATATTTCTGTCTTAAGGAACCTCATAAATGGTTTTCTATGGGTAACCTATGGCAATGTCCATATCCCATGTCAGTGTGACCTAGTATGACCTCTGTGCTTGCTGCTGCTCATTAGTGCTTGATGACGATTTCGGGATTATTTATTTTTTAGCTGATATTATGGTAAAGTTATCCAAAAGATCAGTGTCAAATGTTTAGATATGGATGCAATTGCAGTGCTTACCACAGGCTGTATTCTCCATAGTTATGCCCCTGCATTACTGAGAATACTTGCACAAATTGATGACTAA
The DNA here is from genome assembly GCF_963457725.1 of Sprattus sprattus. NCBI lineage: Eukaryota > Metazoa > Chordata > Actinopteri > Clupeiformes > Clupeidae > Sprattus > Sprattus sprattus. The sequence goes on from NC_137923.1 coordinate 18,046,178, forward strand.
AGACTTAAGGGGGAAATTTGGGTAAATAATGCTCATATGAATGAATACATTAGTTAATGAATGCACTTATATTGCAGTTTTTCCTGATAGACAAGTGGCTGTACACTGGAAATGATCTGACCATCACAAATGTGTATCACTCACCCCCCTGAGTCCGTTGGTGGCCATTTTGTCTTTATGACTCACGCCCAGATAAATGATTGAATAAATATGCTTTTATATAGTATTTCTCTCTACCCAAAAAGCTTGACACACATCAAACATGAACTTGGCTCACTTCTGTGATGCAATGCAAGCTATTTGTTAGGCTAACATGTACGTCTCTGTTTACTGCTAATATCACCAGGGGGTCGGGGTAAAAGGTCTAGGGAGTAAACCTGACGATCTGTCCATCAGCAGTGTAAGGCCCAATCTCGATTCTTCCCCTTGCCGCTTTTTCTTTGTCTTTGTCTTAACCCTGGCACTTGCAAGTGTAAGGGCCAAGGGCTGAAAACTTTCCCCTATGAAATGAGACGCCACTCGGTTTCGGGTACGTCACTTGGTTTCGGGTACGTCATCATACATCGTCGCCAGCTGGCTGCTACGTCACCAGAGCGCCGAAACGCTCATGGTTGCAAATATATATGTATACGACTGTATAGAGCACGATAGAAGACTGTCGTCACTTTTAAATTAATTATAAGCGAAAAATACTTACATTTGTGGGACTCCCTCTGAGATGCTGCCGCCATCGTTGAAGACTTAAGGCTGTGTGTAGCATCTAGCTAGCAAGCTACCATATAATCCAATGAAGTGGTGGCATACGCGTTAGCTGTAACCTAAAACTACAGTTTGAAAGCTTCAGTTAAGACCTACAATAGTCTGTATCGTTCGTGTAGCACATTTCAGATCAAACCGAGTCATTATAAACATATAAAAAGTTGTGTAGATAGCTTTATTCATGTAAAATATTCCTCACTTCAAGAAGCCATGTTTTTTTGAAAATTACCGGGCTGGTTTCGCTGTGTGCTCTGGGATAGCGCTTGGAGGAGCAAGTATGGTCTGGGATTATCTTGACTCCAAGGGCCATATAGCCCTAAATCTTATCCCTTAATCTTGATCAAATTGGGTATTGAGACACCACTAGCTCTCACATGAACGCGCAACTTCAAGGGTAAGGGGGAAGATAAGGCATAAGGGGGAGTATTGAGATCGGGCCAGGAATATTTTACATGAATAAAGCTATCTACACAACTTTTTATATGTTTATAATGACTTGGTTTGATCTGAAATGTGCTACACGAACGATGCAGAGTATTGTAGGTCTTAACTGAAGCTTTCAAACAGTAGTTTTAGGTTACAGCTAGCGCGTATGCCGCCACTTCATTGGATTATATGGTAGCTTGCTAGCTAGATGCTACACACAGCCGAACGTCTTCAAGGATGGCGGCAGCAGCTCAGAGGGAGTCCCACAAATATAAGTATTTTTGGCTTATAATTAATTTAAAAATGACGACAGTCTTGTTTCATGCTCTATACAGTCGTATACATATATATTTGCAACCATGAGCGTTTCGGCGCTCTGGTGACGTAGCAGCCAGCTGCCGACGATGTATGATGACGTACCCGAAACCAAGTGACGTACCTGAAACCGAGTGGCGTCTCATTTCATAGGGGAAAATTTTCAGCCCTTGGCCCTTGCACTTGCAAGTGCTAGGGTTAAGACAAAGACAAAGACAAATAAAAAGGGGCAAGGGGAAGAATCGAGATTGGGCCTAAGTCTGTCTTGTGGTGCTTAATGCTACTGGATCAATATTACAGTTGCTCTTGAGCTGTGACCTGAGTTAAGGTCCAATGGAGTGTAAAGCAGGCACGGCGCCATGGGTGGGCCTGGGTGGGCCTGGGCCCGCCCATTTCTGGCCAGGCCCACCCGAATCTTTCAAAGAAGGAAAAAAAATATATACAAAATTATACAATGTATTATATTTTCCAAGTCTACGATCAAAGAAATTGTAAGCATGTACGAATTGTGTGGGTATAATTTGTATTAAAAAAAGTGATGCTTATGACGGTTGCGACGTGGACCAAGTCTTGTCATTAGCGTCAGTTGAATGTTTGGCCGCGTTCTACCTCAGAGCAGCAGTCGAGCTTTCGGAAGTTGGTATTTCTCCTGTGTGCAGATTTAGTTCGGTTCGGTGTATTTTGATTTCAGTGCCAAACAAGTAGGCCCTATGGCTACTTTATTGCGATACTTTTAAACGCTCAAACCACAAAATGAGCCAAAAGTCAGTGAAGTCACTGTCACAACCCAGGGTCTATCCGGATCATCAGGACCAGCTGCTGCTAGCAATGTTAAAATGTGAATAAGTCTTTTAGCCTTCTTGTCTAAATTTTTATTGTATTTGGAATATTCTGAATGAAAAAGAAAACCAATTCATTTCAACAAACTGTATCTGTGTCATCTTTGATTTTCTGGATAATAATTATCAATAATTATCAACTTGCTCTTATTGCTTATTGTGAGAAGCTGCAACATTTATGTCCCGTAAGGCACCTCGTAGAATTAGCCTGGGGTACGTTACGTTACCAAGTTCCAGTTTAGTCCCGTGAGATCTGTACTGTAAACCAACAGTTGTGTTTTCAGTACGTGTGTAGTAGTGGGATTTGATATGATGATATTGATTTGTCACACCTCCTTATAGTTTAAATAATATAATTAGCATATACATGCATGTTGTATGTGACACATTTGGATGTGGGTAGGCTAATGTCTGAAGAAACGGAAGAAAACAGATGTGAAGTAGCAGTGAAATGTTAGCACATCATCCACATGGCTCGCTAGCAGTGCTGGTTGTGTTAAACCGTGTCTGGATTAAAATGGAATAATCGCAAGAAGTCCTGCTATCAAGACAACGTTTTAAGGTAGGACGTTTGGTTATTCATTTTACCCACTGCTGTGGCACATTTACTTGGGCTAATATGGTTTTGTTTTGAAACATTGTCTTCAAAGTGATGGAAGAGTCGCGTGATGCTTGAAAATAGATTCGGGCCGCAGTGCCACCTAGACTTGCAGTGACAATCAGACACGTTAGGGCTCAAATACACATACGCGTTTTTTTTTTTAAACGGGACGCGAGCAAATGCATTGATTCCAATGGTACGGCGCGTTTAGCGTGTGCGCCCCTTCTCCACCACGCGTTGCGTCTTTGAAGCGTTTTTTAGGTGCGCTTAAAAGTTGAACTATTCTCAACTTTCCAGCGCAAGGCAGGGAAGCGCACCGCTTCTGTTTTGGCCGCAGCACTTTGCCAAGGCGTTACTGAAGCATTTCTGCCTGAAAAAAGACGCGTATGTGTATTTGAGCCCTTATTGGGTCAACATGTTTTTGACGACTTTATGTTTATGAAGTGCCACCCAAAAATGTTATGGCCCACCCGAAGCTGAATTTCTGGCGCCGTGCCTGAAAGAAGGTATTAGCTTTGTTAGTCAACCCGACTCTAACATGCAGGATGTGGAAAACATTTTATAATGGTTGAATGACAATATGGGTACTGGTTCGGAAGGTCAATAAAATAGAAATGCAAAGTCATATAATGCCAAATGGACAAAACATACTTTGTGGGAATCCACTTCAGAGACCATTATATCTGATTTTTTACCTTGGTGATCATGTGTTAATGACCATGAAAATTCAATATATTTATATAAAACCCTGGACGCAACCAATAGAGGACTGATAAAATAATGTCTCTGTGATTGCTCAGAGCTCACTATCAAAGCGTAATGGTTTTTAGATTGCAATTTAAGGAACTGCCTTTGGCATCCTCTATTTCTTATTGATGATACAATAAAAATGTCATGTTCAAATGGAACCACTTAAGAAGAAGTGCATACCCAAGCCTGGTCTAATTATTCATAATGAATATTCTAAGGCATGGGCTGTTGATGTGGCATTGTTGCTGCTCCCTAGACTGACAAGCTGTTGCCAAAGAGTAGAGCCCTCACAATGGTATGTATTTGCTTCGTTTACTACATGATGTAGTGCTTCCGCTTTGAACACTGGGTATTCCACTCATGAATGCAACCCTGTTCTCCATGATCCCTTTCTAATCATGTCAAGTTTCATTTTTTTCTTTTCTTTTTCTTTTTCTTCTTTTCTTTTCTTCTTTCTCTTCTTTTCTTGTCTTGTCTTTCTTTCTCTCTCTCTCTTTCTTTCTCTCTCTCTCTTATATATATATATACTTGGAGAATTTGGTTTGTTTACTCATAGTCTACTAGAGCAATGTTTTTTCATGTCAATGCCACTTGCATGGGCCTCACAGAAAACATCTCTTCAGGCCTCTCAACCAGCTTTGAGTATGCAAAGGCAACAAATCAAAAATAAGAAGGCTCAGCAAATCCAATTCCAAATCTTGCCAAGAGCCAGGCTTGCTATTGGTTGAGCGCACATATTGGCAGCTTCTAATGTAGCAGGTGCGCTATCCACTTTTGGCTGGAGTGTATTTGTATTCTGCTGGTTTATTTAAAAGGACAGAGAGGGGGAAGAGGAAAAAAAGACCAATCAATTAGGCTTTGAAGGACCCGGCATCACATGCCCTGCATAATGAAACTGAGGGTTGATTTTACACCTCTAAAAACACTGATCAATTTCACCAAAGGACAGACACAGCGACAATGTCAGAGTCTATTGCACTACACTGAAGATAGTAGGACATGTTTGCATTGGTTAAAAATAGCAAATAGGCTTTTTTTTATTTGCATAACATCCTCTCCTAAGAGCAGGGTATTAAACCTTAGTTTTACAGTAGGACTTATTTAAATGATGATACTCTTTGTACTCAGTAACCTTCAGGGGGAGGGGAAGGTGTTGCCTGCTGTCTTAGCAAAAGCCAAGCCATGGTTCTTTAGTGAAAAGGCAAAACTGAAGCTTATTAAATGGCCAGTTGTGAACTGGGCTAGTGGAGTCCATGGTGAAAATGATTATGTAGAGGGATTCAGTCACCACAAGGGTATACATAGAGCCAGCAGGGAGAGAGAGAGAGAGACAGTGGGGGAGAGAGAGGGAGAGAGAATGAGGGAGTGGGAGTTTGTGGGAGAGAATGAATGAGAATGCTGACCCACCTGAGTTAATCAGAACCAGCAGGTGTTCAGGGTGGATTTTCTCTCTCCGGCCATCTTCAAATCACATTATGCAGTTTCATACTGTTTTTGTGGTATGCTTTTATAGGTAACTTGTTTTCTAATAAATCCATAAATTAATTTAGACAGGCAGCCAGACAGATAGATGGATGTATGAATAGATGAACCAACAGGCAGACAGTAAGATGGGAAGATGGATGGACAGACTTTATTGATCTCGAGTGGGAAATTGTTCCATTACCACAACATTGTTCAGAAACATGCTCCATCATCCAATGTACAAGAATTAAAGAATACAATCTTTCCTGGCACCAGAATAAGCAAGAGAGAAACATTGAGAGGGCCCTGCTTTTCTCTGTGAGTGACGTATTGACTGCTGGCAGCGTGCTAAGGGCTAGCTTAGTGTCAGCATCCTGTGATGTGATGTCAGTTAATGAGCTTTCCTCTGGTGGCCCATTCGCTCCCAATGGACCAACACACACCCACAACCTCACAACCTCACCGCTTGCTGAGGTTGAAGTGGCAAAAAGCAGGGCATCGGTGAGCGCACCAGACAAAAATGGTGAAATCCCCCAAATTCCTTTGTCTCATCACCGGAGATGCGGCTCGGCAGGACTTTAAAGGGAAAAGAGGCTTTCTGCTTGTGCGTTTTTCGCTGTGAGCGGAGTGTGTACTTAGCCCGTGGCACAGTTCCGTTTACCATACTGTGAATGTAATTAAATCTTAGGGCTGCCAGTATTCGCTGGCTAGGAGTGCGGCCTCACATTGATCCTCAAACCGCCTTCCATCTGTCTAATTGGATTCTCCGTCCAAGCAGTGCCTAGGACACTTAGACACAGGAGGCAGGAGCTGAGGACCCCTCTCTCTTTTTCTCTCTACCTCTGTCTCTCTCGCTCTTCCTCTTTTCCTCTTCCTTTCCCGCTATCCCTTCCTCCCAGCCTCTAATGCTTTCTCTCCTCTCGTTCCTCTCTCCCTCCTTCCTTTCCTCGCTCACTCCATCCAACTCTTTCTCCTTATCCCTCTTTACCCAGCCCGTTTGCGTCCAAGACAGTTGTTCAGAGCCAAATGCATTTGTAAGGAATCTGTGACTGAATATGAAAAGCGTTAACCCCTTAAAGAATACTCCCTTGTGTATGTTAACGAAAAGAAAAGCTCGCTCATGCACCGTGAGTCGGCCGTGATGTGCCATTTCAGTCAGCACTGATGTGGCGATTACTATGTTAATGAGGTGGGGTTCTCTTCACAAAACCACTCATTTGAGCCATATGGTGGGAGAGATGCTCCAGGTTACGAGTTCTGCTGATCCAGCATGTTCCTGCAGGAAGTGTCTGGGCAACATCACAGCTAAGATAAAATTTACCTCATGCAGCACTGTAATAGTCTATTTTGGCCACAGAGGAGACTGTATATGTGTGCGTATGTATGTGTGTATGTGTGTATGTGTGTGTGCGCTATTGGAAAAGTAGACTCAGATGGCGATTCATGGTGTGCGTGCAACAACATATTATACACATTCAAATACACACAAACCAAGCACACATACACATAAAGATAAACACACACACACACACACACACACACACACACACACACACACATACACACTCACACACAAACAAACAAAAACACAAACCACAGTAATATGGACTTGGGTGATCGGTGTGATCGCTACACACAATTCCTCTTAACTCACAGGACAGTGACACACTGTATTTTGTATACACTGAACACACTTTAAAGTCACCTTTCCCTGTCTTGACCGAAAGCCCCTCGCCAACAATGCTAACAATTGTCTTAATGTCGCCCTGAAAAAGAGAGAACATGAGTTGTTGTGTGTGTGTGGTGGTGTGCGTAGGGGACATCCTACTACATGATTACAGCACTTGTGACACATTATACATGTAAGACTCCAGCTACAGGGGGCTTTTCTTGGTGGAAGCATCACCGGGCTGAAGACAAAAGGCTCTGGGGATGGCAGTGTCTTGATTTCATAGGGTGTGTGAGTGTGTGGTGTGTGTGTGTGTGGGGGGGGGGGGGGGAGAGAGAGAGGAAGAGACAGACAGAGGGAAGGAAAGAAAGGAGAGGAATGGGGAGAAAGAGATGGAGAGAGGGGGAGTACACAATTAGATCAGTATTTGCGCTAAAAAAACTCTGGTGTACATACAGCTCTGTCAATGGGGAACAAACATCATGGCACGGACCGAGCCATAAACACTTACAGCCAATGAACAAGGTGCACAGATGGAAGGGGTGCAATTTGATTGGCTGTTGAGCACAAATATTGGCAACCTTTTTATGAAGCTGAAACCAAATTGCGAACTACATCTTTAAGAGAGAGGGATGGTAAGAGACAGAGAGAAGTAGAGGGGAAAAGAGGGATGGAGAGAGCACACAGAGGGAGGATTATGTTTTGTTGAGGTTTGATTTGGATGGATGTCTCCAAAAATAAGGGAACATGCTTGGCTTGAAGCATTGCCTTTCGTTTTATTCATTTTCTCTCTCTCTCTCTCCCTTCAAACTTCCTGGCTGGTAAACACTTATCCTACAGTAAAACAATCATTATTTTTCTGAACAGACCCATGTAGGGCAAACCATTTTGAATGCTTCTCTCCCCTAAGCAATTTCATGTGTGGGGGCTGGTGTGTGACTCACCCTGTTGGCAAGGTGACCCCTGTGTAGATCTTTACCAGTGTTTTTTTTTCTCTCCCTTTTATCAAACAACAAACACACACACACACACACACACTGACACACAACCGCTTATATTCCTGCCAATTTTATTTACTGTTTCAACAAGCCAGTTGTCTTTACAGGGGAGAAAAATAGCAAACATCTTCTTTTCTAAATGTACATTTGTAAATCTGGCCTGCTCTGTTCTGGTTCGAGGGGGCTTGGCCTTGGGCTCTGTCAAGTGCTTTGAGACCATGTCATGATGCTGTATAAATAAAATTGAATTAAATTGAATGAAATTAGATTATTGTGTTTCCAAATGTCTCTTTGAGATGAACAACTTGACTGCATCTCTGTGATACTAAATCTAAAGCATCACAGTTGCAGCTGCAAAATAGGAAAGGGTTTCGAGGCAAAGATATTAGCTGATTAAATTTATAATATTGGGCTGTCTCCATCTAACTGCCATTTTTCCCGTGAATTTAAGGGGTTCTGTGATTCTTTGTCAAATTTGTCAAGTGGAAAACAGCCACTAGAGGTCACTGTTCAACCTCAGTCGCTTCAGCTTGACTTGGCGTGATGATCTCAGAATTGGTTGTCCTCTCAAGCTTGCTCTCTGTCATCCCTTTTAACCGCATCCATCCTTTCAGCTTGTTTTCTGACTATTTTTCAGCTTCTCTCTTCTTTTACCTTTTCAAATCTTTATGATTCCCTCTGCTATTCTGCCTCTCTTATAGGACCACTGCTCTCCCTTGCTTGAAGGTATTATAGCATTACCGTAGCAGACAGTATCCATTTGGTCAATATTTTGGGTCTCTAATTGTAACACCAAGGGACTATTTGACTGTGATTCAATGCAAGCACAAGTATGCATGTCTACAAGGAAGAATACCACATTTCCTTTTTCAACTTGGTATAGATTTAATCTATTTTAAAAAGGGGAGTATATATACCATACTATATATACCATACATAACCACATAATACCTTTCAATAGAAACTTGCAGCATTGGTCAGTGTCTGAATCCTCAGAGCCTCAAGGGGAACCTGCAGTGTTTATAGATCTTTTCCCTTTTTTAACCTTGTCTTTTTTGTATAATGACACAACTGATCTAATACATCATGGAACAAGACATGGGCATCCTTCAGCTCTTTTCTCATTAAGTTTGTCTCTGATCCAGGAATCTCATGGAAGGAATACATGGGCAACATGTGACACAAAAGATCAGACCAAGGGGAGATGCAACAAAGGGTGTCATTCCTGATTACAGCGCACAGGAGGAGACGTCCTCATGTTCTTGAGCTCCTCTCACCAGAGGGGGTAGGGAGCCTTTCACAGACTAATGGCAGATTTCATAACAAAAAAAAAGAAAAAGCCTCCCATTGCCATGACAGCTGATTGGATCAAGGACACCCCCATATTCTAAATTGGTGACTTGGCAGACCATGGAGATGAGATGTGCCCTCCACATAGAATGACAAAGAATAGACCAGACATCAGGGACATTCTTTTATGTACAAAACATTCTACTTTGCTGAGGACCTCTATGGCGGTTCTGCCATGGAAACTGGTAAGTGCACCAACATATGTCATCCTCATTATTTAGATATTTAAAAATAAAGCATCCAATTGAGCGATCGAGTATTGAACGAAAAAGTAAATTGCTTTATTTAGGCTACTTTCAATATGGAAGGCAGCACTGCTGGGAGCAGAGTCCAGTCTGCTTCTCCTAACTACATGGGACTGTGTCTGGGTGAACAGGTACTTGGTAACCATAAGAGCACCGTGCTGCTAGAGAAAGCCTTGTTTTGGCTCATGCATAAGAAGGCGAGTCGGACTCTCATCCCTTCCTTGGCGTTGGCTCTGCCGTGCCGGGAAAGAAAATGGCAAATGGAGGTTGAGGCCATTATTTTGTCTGTTTTGGTAACTTGGTGTGAAAAAGAAGCTTTTTTACTGTTGTCCATACATTGTTACCATATAGGCAGCCTTCAGTTGCCAGTTCCTCATGCAAAAGGTTTCCTGACTGAAACACTCAACGGATTGCAATTCTTCTCTTTTAAGTGTAAAACTGAAAAGTAAGAGCATTCATGGAACAGAACTGATTAATTCTTAACTCTTTAAATTATAAACAAGACTTAGGAGTGTTAGCTTAGCAAAATGTTCAAAATTGTGTTTAATTATTTATGCAAACCATTTAATTAACCATGAAAAACATCCATTTATTAACCTAAATCACATAATGTATTTCTACACTGAGTAAGCTTGCATTAAGTGGTTTTTATTTCATGTTGTCCCTCACTGGAAGGTCACATGTGTAAGCCCACACGTTTTATGGTGCCCTTGCAGGTTTTGAATGTCACTGAACATCTGTTGTCAGGTATGGATTTGTGTCGTATCCACGGGCACTTTGCCCAAGTCACATGTCCCAAAGTCATCACCAGCGGCAACACATCTGTTGTCAACAAGGCCAATGGAAAAAAAAAAACGTGCATTTTTTTATGTCATTTGTTACAAACGTTGGGCAAGCCAATGTCAAAATAAATGTAGTAATGCTATGCTTTAAGTTAAAGGTAACTACCCAATGGAAGCACCTGCTTAAACATCACAAATGGTTGCAGTAAGTTTTCATGTTTTCACACAGTTTTCATGCCTACACAGAAGGTAGTGCCACTGGCATTTTAGCTAGTATTTTGTGGACATGCCCAAACACACAGAGTTTTTGTGGCATTTTAAATGTGTAGTGCATGGTATGTGGGGTCTCTGGTGCAATGGCATGCAATATGCATGTAAAGGAACATTTGGTAGATTTGGTAAATCCTGGTAAGAGATCACAGAAGAGATGACTACACCCGCCTATTTATATTCCACATCACCACATTACCCTTTAGTACACAGGGCACATTTCAGACGTCTTACAGTTAGACATTTGGTTTGTTTTATTGCTCTTCACTTTGTACCCTGCTAAGGTATTGACTTGAGTTTTGCCATGAGGAGGCTCAGTGTCATGCTTCATTGGTGAAACACATCAGTGGGGAGGCGACAGAGTAGTTTGCAGCCAGCTGCAAAAACACCACTCAGAACTGTGTTGTGACGACCTCATCAGGACATCAGTGTGGGAGATCTATATTCAGAGGTCTTTGTCCTCACTCCAGTAGGAGACCATTGAACATCTTCCATGTGATAACACTGAGGAGGGATGCACCTAGGAGGGATGTACTGAGGAAGGATGCACTGAGGAGGGATGTAGAGGATGTATGGAGTTGTGTAACTGAGGCATTAGGGCTGCCCAGGTGTGCATAGCGCTATGAATCAGTGGTCAGTTAACATGGATCGTCAGAACTGGTGGGCGTGCCATAACTGATGTCAATCCTTGAGCTCTGATGGCAGTGATTTTTGCTTAGAAAACCAGATGGTAACTGACTGTGCAGCCGTTCTGAGGAGGCTGGACCAGATCAGGGCTTTATCAGGACCAGACCAGGGCTATATCAGGGCCAGACCAGGGCCACATCAGAACTAGAGCAGGGCTATATCAGGACCGGACCAGGGCCACATCAGAACCAGAGCAGGGCTATATCAGGACCAGACCAGGGCCACATCAGAACCAGAGCAGGGCTATATCAGGACCAGACCAGGGCCACATCAGGACCAGACCAGGGCCTTATCAGGGCCATATCAGGACCAGACCAGGGCTATATCAGGACCTGACCAGAGCCTTATCAGGGCCATATCAGGACCAGACCAGGGCTATATCAGGACCTGACCAGAGCCTTATCAGGGCCATATCAGGACCAGACCAGGGCTATATCAGGACCTGACCAGAGCCTTATCAGGGCTATATCAGGACCAGGGCCTTATCAGGGCTATATCAGAACCAGACCAGGGCCACATCAGGACCAGACCAGAGCCTCTTAAGGGCTGTATTAGGACCAGACCAGGGCCATATCAAGGCTGTATCAGGAACACATCAGGATCATACCTGGGACACATCAGGGCCCATTCTGGTCCAGACAAAGTTTGTATCCAGGTACAATGCGCAGTGGGTGTACAGAGACACCCAGGGAAAAACACACACATACACACCCAGAGATATCACACACATCAGAGTTATCACACACACACACACATACACACACAATTTAAAAGTATTGACCTCTTTAACATTCAGGCCACCTGGTAGAGTACAGACTAACTCTGTCAGGGGCTTTGGTGAATGAAAATACATTCACTGCCTTTTAATGTCAGCAAACGCTTAACTCAGGGGGTGGTAGGAGCAAGATATCGTCTGAGGCCGTCATCAAAAGAGCTCAATGCTGATTCATGCAGGAAACAGTCATGGACAAAATGCAAAAGACTAAAAGAAGCAAATCAATGCAGTGCTCTTCAGTTTCTCCACTGCCTCTGTAAATCATGAGGAAGCCGGTGGGGCAACTGGTAGCCCTGCTGAGCGCCAGTCTTTGGGAGGGTTTGTGCGGGAGACATGGGCGTCCTCCTCTGATGCTCTGATCAGCCCCTGAGGCGCATTGGCCAGCCATTACCGTTCCTGAGCTTCAGAGCCTCCCCAACACCACCTATGATCATCACGGAATGAGAACCATGCAAAGAACAGGGCTATGGGTAAGAATGCTGGTGGTGAGAGAAAAAAAAAGAAGAAGATAATGGAAGTGGGCACTCTCATTTGCTGTGGCATATGTTTAAAACTAGCTCGTCTTTTTTTCTGGTTCAGTGTGGGGGGCTTTATCGGTGCGGGATATTGATACGGCACAGCAGGTAGCCTGCTATTAATCTCCCCCAGCCACATTGAGATTCCGCTGATGCTGTGTGATGGGTCCCCCGGTGATGAGCCTTTTAACCATGTCGGTTTGAACATCAGTCGAGCTGGTAATTCCGAAAAAAGGAGAGAAGACCCAGCGAGGACAGTGAGCAAGGCCAACGAGATGAAAGATTCGCTTTCGTTCTCATGGTTCTGTTTTTTTCCCCCTTCTCTCTTTCTTTCCTTCTGTCCATTCTGTATTTCTTACTCTTCTTTTTCTTCCAATACTAAGAAATGCAGACATTGTGAACTTGAGATCATCTGGTCAGTCAAGCTTGCAAAGCCATTAAAAATACATCTTGTGTGATACTTTAAAAGCCTATAGAGGCTTTTTTGTCAATTCACTTAATGCTTGAAAGCACAGACTCCAGGACTGCAGACACTGAACCCTGAATATGCGCCGCAAATCTAATAAACTTTACATCATGTGCCATCACTAGGCTCAAAGTCTATATAATTCAGAAACTTGGTGGCAAGTGTTCACTTATGACCCCAAGCAGCAATAGAGAAGGGGGGAGGCCCATCACATGAGCAGACAATGGATTGTGAGAATGGTTTGAATAGGATGCCATTGCTTGTCTTCACATTTCCCCTTTGCTAAACCTCATTAGTAGTCGTTTTGGTGCAGGCCATTATATACAGCTAGGGATGCATACCTAAACCCACGTTCAGGTTCAGGTCCGAATTCGAATCCAGAGGTTTAGGTTCAGGTCCGGACCTAATAAGTCCGGACCCGAACCCATGGCATATTTGAATATATGAACTGTTTAAAGTATATTATTAATATAAATACATACAAAACATCTGGCTTCAAACTACAGCTTTTTTTTTTTTTTTTACTTCAAACTATGAACATTATATTAACTGTAAACAACAGTTTATAGTCTACTTAAATAAATATAAATAAGAACAAAAACACACACACACACACACACACACACACACACTCTGCACACATTACAGCTTCAAACCTTTGGAGTCAAAAATGTATTATTTTGTATTATATTATTGATTTCATGAAATTTCACCATTTCTGATTTGTTTATACCTATCTTTTCTATCTGTTTATAGTTAATCTTTTTACTTGAACACACTGAGTACGAGAAAATGTGCACTGCCCCTTTAAGAGACTAGGATACGTTTTGCTGTGATCTCGGTTTATTTGTCAGTCTGAGGTTGCCGATTTGCTGTTGACCTTCTATCCTCTTTACACGCAATTGTTGTGTTGCATTTGCTGCACGTCACGATGTTTGAATCTTTTTGTGCAAAATACAGCCACACTTTTGACTGTTTACCTTTCGGTATTTTCTCTGGTAAAAGGTTTATGGCTAGCTCTGTTTGTTCTTGTTCTGTGAAATGCTGCCTGCTCTTCATTGTCATAAGACTGTTGCTATGAAAACACCAATGAGCGACACAGGACAAAGTTTATATTGGGAGCTAGGGCAGTTGTAAATGTGCCCCACGAAATCTGCCTGGCAAAAAAATACAAAATAATTCATACAGATCATACTTACACCACTAACGTTACTGCTAGTTAGCTATCGCTAGTTTTCTACTGTTTTGGAAGCAGCCCCTGTGTTTCATGTTGCAGCCTGAAATAATTCCTGTTTATAAGACAACATTTTACATAAGTTTTCAAGATTTAGCTGCATGATTTGTTGCTGTTATTTATTTAAATCGGCTCAGGCACCGAAATCTGCGTGACATTTCGCTCCGTGTGCATAACGGTATAGGAACGTCTTTTTCCACCGAATTTCGCGATCTATGGAAGGTTTAAGATGGTCTAGAACGAAAAGGATATAGTATGTGAGTGCTAGATTTTTTACAAGTCCAGTACCGAATCACTGGGGTTTCGGTTTTTCTGGACCTGAACCTAAACGTTTTTACAAGTCCAGAACCGGTCCGGCTTACAGGTACGCATCCCTATATACAGCACTTCGACTGTTCAAAAGCAAGGTAACTTTCCCAATAGGACGGCCAGAGGCACATTGGAGGTTGAAGGGAGGAAGAAGAAGGGAAAAACATGCACGCACACGCACACACACGCGCGCATGCACGCGTGCACACACACACACACACACATATACAAGAACAACACAGCAGAAACTGGCCAATTAGGTTTTCCCTCTTGTTCTGTTCGTTTCCCACTTTCAAGCGGCTGAAGGCTAGACTCTAATTAGAGTACACACTGTGGCCACCGTGAACTGTTTAATGTTAATGATGATCATGGATGGGCATGCAAGATTCAAAAAGAAGAGACGGCTTTTCCTCAGCGTTAAAAATGACTGGAAGTCATCAAGCCATTGTGTGACGTGTTCAATGCATGAAGGAATTCATTAATAAATCAATTAATTCAATCCATTCAATCAATGTTTAATGAGAATGGGGTCTGAAAGTTCTGATATAATTCAGTGTTGGTTATCTCATAGTCCTCTTTTTATGGTCAGGGGCGTTTGGCTTTGGGCTAAAGACAACATTTTGTCTAGGCACATTTAAAAGCAAAACATACCATAATCTCAATTTGAAAGAATTACGTATTTAATGCACAGGCCATGTTTACCGAATGACTGTTCCTCTAGAAATCGTGGAATTATTAACAGAAAACCCCTTTTGTCTGACCTGTAAGGCACCAGAGGCAATAACTTTGAGGCCGTTCACAGCTGATTCAGAGGAAATTTCAAAAGAAATGTATAAAAATGCAAGGTTTAGTAGATTATATCTCATTGCATATCCATAGTTTCTATGGCATTGGCACTGACAGGCAATGTCATTTTCAGGAAATATTGGCAAAATAAATAGCAAGTATGCAAAAAACACTATGCCTTTCTGATCTCTTTGGAATTGACATCTGGGCTTGGCAAAATGTTCCACTACACGTGCTTTTATGATACCTACCTCTCATCATCTCTCTCTCTCTCTCTCTCTCTCTCTCTCTCTCTCTCTCTCTCTCTCTATCTCTAACTCTCTCTCTCTCTGTCTCTTTCTCCCTCTCTCCCTCTCTCTCATCTTACCCCTGTGGCGGAGCTAACCCTCAGTGTCTTATGATTTAATGAGAACTGCTGAACGAGAAGAGAGACGGGAGGAAAGAGAAAGAGCCCCTTGTTGTCAATACGGTATCCTCCGCGAAGGGTGTGAGAGGCTATTGATTGTAGCCTGCTGATTCCATCAGATATCAAACAGAGGTGGAGAGGGCCCCTGGGGATCAGGTACTGTAGTATCTCAGGAGGCTTCGCTGTGGGCGGGAATGCAATAAGAGCTTCATTTTGCTGGGCCGACATCAAACGGCAACAACAACGGGAACATGATTTGAAAATGATAAATATACTTCAAGGATTGGAAGTGTATGGCACACACACACACACACACACACACACACACACAAACAAAATGGCATGTGAGATGTGTCAAAGAAAGGTTAGATACATTTAAAAGTCCCTTAGTTGAATAAGATCTTTTTTATTGTATACTAAATACTTTTTTATGAATATGATGATGCATCTGATATATAAAGTGACCTCAACATTGCCTTTTTTCAATCAAACTGGTAATTGTGCATACTAACCCTATGGACCTTGGGCCTTCTTGGAAACTGTACTGTAAAACAGCTGACTCTCATCCAGCGACTAAACACCTGGTAAGGGTTGAAACTTTGACACATGTGTTGTCACTAGCTTTGTCAGCAGACATCAGTAGAAAATGTCGGTGCTGTTTGAGAGGGAGTATTTTCCCTGCTTCTCAGCAGCACTTTAAAATTGTACATTTGTTGCAAGCCAATGAAAAATGGCTCCATATTGAACTTCGCCACAGTTGTTGCTTTTTTACGTTTGAAAATGAAGCGGTGCACAGACTTTCGAAAACTTCTCCATGATAAACAAGGCTGTGCTAATCTGACGCTTAATAGTCCATTAATTATGTCATAAATCACATAGATGATGACAGTTAGTTAGAAATGACAAAAGTCACACATGAAAAGGACTATACAAACAAATCACCTCCCTCTCGTCAGTCCTGTGGGTCATGAGAAATATGTATGTATTTTGACATGCCCATGACCAAATGGTAGCAGGGATTTCATGAGGTAAATCAATTACTGAAATCTTGAGAGTAATAAAGGACTAGATACCAAGGATTCCCCTGAAGGGCCCCCAATCATACAGGTCATTTGGTTCATAGAAGCTGTGCCCATGCCTTGGTCTGGCATAGACTGAAGTAGCTTGATAATCATCTTTGCTTTCATATGAGTTATTTAGTCCAATTTATCTCTGATGCGCTTTCATATTGAAAAATAATTAAACTTGGGAGGTTTCATATTCAGCATAATGCAAAGCCTTTCTTAAATATGTTTCAAACAGTCAAATCAATGTTTCAAAAAACATGTAAACGTGACTAATTTTATTGGAGTATTGAAAATAAATCATCGGCATATGGTGTTAACAATGTGTTTTTTCTGATTAATTATTTACTCAAGTTGATTGAGAAACGAGACAATAGCTTGTGCCTAATTTCACCACTAATTAAACTTTGGAGGATTCATAGTCAGCATAATTCAAAGTCTTCTCAAATATGTTTGAAACAGTAAAATCAATGTTTCAACGTGACTCATTATATTGGAGTATTGAAAATAAATCAGCTGGGCATATGGTGCCTAATTTTACCACATTGTTTATGACTGTTTATAGCCAGGATTGGACTGGGAACAAAATTCGGCCCTAGTCTTTTTTTGTCAAACATACGCACCCCAATAACAGACTATTTATAACACATGGGCAAAGCCAAAGATATGAAGTTGACAGTGCCACTGTTATTTCAGAACCATGGACCATGCCATTCATTCATTGAAACGTTTTCATGACAAGCCTGTTTTCTGTGCTCTGCTTTGGATGGTATTTAAAGACTAAATCAAACTCGTTTGGTTGTGGACACGCAAAATAATTCATGGCAGGCTCTAATCCCCTCTGGCCCAACTCCGTTAGCTCGGCTAACACTGTCACTAGATGCAGTATCACCTGTGAGGTCTGCTAGCTCCGCTAACACTGTCATGCAGTATCACCTGTGAGGTCTGCTAGCTCCGCTAACCAGTGGCGGTTCTAGACGATTTTTACTAGGGGGGCCAAGGAGGGGCCAGGGTTTAACCAGGGGGGCACATAAAAAAACCGCAACAAATGATATTTAAACATTATAAACGTATTACTTAAAAAACATATAAACATGTATAACTTGACTTAACATTGTAAGAATGAGTGCAGGTGCAAGAGAGGTAGGGCCATAATAAAAAATGAAAATGAAAAAAAAGTACAGGGTGCAAATAGAGAGCGTCAATTCAACTTTTGACATTGTGAAAAGTCAACAGGCATATGATATTTCCATCTTTTGGTTCTTGAAAAAAACGCTTAGGTTATTTTTCCTTATTCTGAAACGAGACAATAGCTTGTGCCTAATTTCACCACTAATTAAACTTTGGAGGATTCATAGTCAGCATAATTCAAAGTCTTCTCAAATATGTTTGAAACAGTAAAATCAATGTTTCAACGTGACTCATTATATTGGAGTATTGAAAATAAATCAGCTGGGCATATGGTGCCTAATTTTACCACATTGTTTATGACTGTTTATAGCCAGGATTGGACTGGGAACAAAATTCGGCCCTAGTCTTTTTTTGTCAAACATACGCACCCCAATAACAGACTATTTATAACACATGGGCAAAGCCAAAGATATGAAGTTGACAGTGCCACTGTTATTTCAGAACCATGGACCATGCCATTCATTCATTGAAACGTTTTCATGACAAGCCTGTTTTCTGTGCTCTGCTTTGGATGGTATTTAAAGACTAAATCAAACTCGTTTGGTTGTGGACACGCAAAATAATTCATGGCAGGCTCTAATCCCCTCTGGCCCAACTCCGTTAGCTCGGCTAACACTGTCACTAGATGCAGTATCACCTGTGAGGTCTGCTAGCTCCGCTAACACTGTCATGCAGTATCACCTGTGAGGTCTGCTAGCTCCGCTAACCAGTGGCGGTTCTAGACGATTTTTACTAGGGGGGCCAAGGAGGGGCCAGGGTTTAACCAGGGGGGCACATAAAAAAACCGCAACAAATGATATTTAAACATTATAAACGTATTACTTAAAAAACATATAAACATGTATAACTTGACTTAACATTGTAAGAATGAGTGCAGGTGCAAGAGAGGTAGGGCCATAATAAAAAATGAAAATGAAAAAAAAGTACAGGGTGCAAATAGAGAGCGTCAATTCAACTTTTGACATTGTGAAAAGTCAACAGGCATATGATATTTCCATCTTTTGGTTCTTGAAAAAAACGCTTAGGTTATTTTTCCTTATTCTCTGCCTTCATGTGGCAGAAAAATCACCAGCTCAGCCGGTAGACAGTTGTATATGATCACTATGGTTACCACTACAGGCACAGGCAGACTACCTCCAGCTAATCTTAAGAACGAGCGATCCATTAATGAAAGGGAGCGAGCCAAACATTTCAATCGTAGCTCCTCTCTCAAACAAGCACCACTCATGGCAAACTACAGTGATTGGGTGCGCCGCTTTAATTTACCCGTGTAGAACGTTGCGTCGCATTAGTACCGCTTTTGGCGCTCGGGTGTAAAATCAAAATAAATTCATTTTTTTTTTTTTGGTCAGCACGGGGTGGCCGCAGGTGTGGCCAGGGACGTGTCTACGGGGGCACGGGCCACCCCAGGCCTCTGTGTAGAACCGCCACTGCCGCTAACACTGTCACTACATGTTGTATTACCTGTGAGGTCTGCTAGCTCCGCTAACACTGTCACTACATGTAGTATCACCTGTGAGGTCTGCTAGCTCCGCTAACACTGTCACTACATGTAGTATCACCTGTGAGGTCTGCTAGCTCCGCTAACACTGTCACTACATGTAGTATCACCTGTGAGGTCTGCTAGCTCAGCTTACACTGTAACTACATGCAGTATCACCTGTGAGGTTGTCATGTCCCTTGTCCCAGGCAGCGGCCTCCTCTTCTTACCCCTGCACTTCACTGAGATCAGCCTGCATCCAGACTATTTCCATTTGTATTTTTGATTGCTATCTTCATAATAGCTTCTTTCTGTCTTGATTTGATTATTTAATGCATAGGTCTTCAACAGGAGGTCTGCAAAATCTTTGGTTGATAAGATTTTTTTTATATACTATATTTCTTAAAAAAAAATAAAAAAATTCAACCAATTTTTTCCCCCACAAATTTAAATGTCTTCCGATCAGAATTGTATTTATTCCCTTTAAATTTACATTAACATAAATCCAACGTATTGTAGCGAACGCATAAATCGATCGAAAGGACGTTATCTTTCAGGCACACATTCAGCTACCCACAGAAGCTCTCTCAAGCTGGGCACCGGTTCACTCACAGCACCTTTCATGCAAATACGACAGCAGATCGCGTTTATGCTCAAGTCTAAAGAGCGCGAAGATAAAAAATAAAAGATGGCGGACCAAACTCCGTAGCTGGTCTTGTTTGTACCTATAAGTTGTTAGTTTGACATTTTTTTGCTTAGATTTTAAAAAATACAGAGAAAAAGACACTGTACAAAGTCAAAAAACCGTGCTTCCTATCTAATGTTAACAACTTGCTAGCGGTGTGATTGGTTTGTTGACCTGTCAATCTCACTATAACGTCTCTGTTGTCAACACAACCCCATGCACCAGACTCCTCCCCCTTCATCCGTTGGATTGTGTCAGTCAGGAGTTATTGAAAAGAAGATACATCTCACTAATGTGGGAGGATGTGTGCCATCGACAGATGCTTGAGGATTCACTGTCCCTTCTTTATGTATGATGAAATAAAAACATACAGTGGGGAAAATAAGTATTTGAACCCCTGGCGATTTCACAAGTTTGGCCACTTGCAAAGAAATGTGTGATCTATAATTGTAATGGTAGGTGTATATTAACAGTGAGAAACAGAATATCAACAAAGAAAATCCTGAAAAATGCATTTTATAACATTTATGACTTTATTTACATTTGATGCAAACAATAAGTATTTGAACCCCTAGCAAAACTGAATGACAAAAATGACAGTACTTGGTGGAATAACCCTTGTTGGCATGCACAGACGTCAGACGTTTCTTGTAGTTGGTCACCAGGTTTACACACATCTCAGGAGGGATTTTGGTCCACTCCTCTTTGCAGATCCTCTCCAAATCTTTAAGGTTGCGTTTTCAATGGGAGGGAATGAGGGAATGAGGTTCAAGCCCAATATTCCACATTACATAGCCCCATCCATAGTCCCCTTGATGCGGTGGAGTCGTCCTGTACCCTTGGCAGAGAAACAGCCCCAAAGCATAATTTTTCCACCTCCATGCTTGATGGTGGGTATGATGTACTCTTGGGGTCATATTCAGCATTCCCCCCAAAACACGGCAAGTCCAGATGATGCCAAAGAGCTTGATTTTGGTATCATCTGACCACATTCTGTCTCCCAATCCTCCTTAGAATAATTCAAGTGTGCAATGGCAAACTTCAGATGGCCCTGTACATGCGCTTCCTTGAGCAGGGGGACCTTGCGAGTGCTGCAGTACTTCAAAAAATTACGGCGTGGTGCGTTGCCAATGGTTTTCTTGGTGACTGTGGTCCCAGCTGCCTTGAGATCATTCACAAGCTCCCCCTGTAGAGTTCTTGGGTTATTCTGCACCTTTGGAATGATCACTGCACGATACACGATACCGCACGAGGGAATATCTTGCATGGAGCCCCAGACCTAGAGCGATTAACGTTTGTTTGGTGTTGCTTCCATTTACGAATAATCGCACCAATAGTTGTCTGCTTCTCACCAAGCTGCTTGCCAATGGTTTTGTAGCCCATTCCAGCCTTGTGCAGATCTACAATCTTATCTCTGACATCCTTGGACAACTCTTTGGTCTTGCCCATGGTGGTGAGGTTGAAGGTGTGAAGTATGATTCTTTGGACAGGTTTCTTTTATAAATGTCACCAGTTGAGATCAGGTGTACCTTGTTAGACCTAATGAGGACTAATCTGTGTGCTTCTTGGGCACATAACTGGTCATTGTGAGCCAGAATTCTTGCTGTTTGCTTGGGGGTTCAAATACTATTTTTTGCATCAAATGCAAATAAAGTCATAAATGTTATAAAATGCAGTTTTGAGAATCTTTTTGTTGATATTCTGTTTCTCACTGTTAAAATACACCTACCAATACAATTCTAGATCACACATTTCTTTGGAAGTGGCCAAACTTCAAATACTTATTTTCCCCACTGTATATCTGTGAATTATTTAAATAAGTTGTTATTAATTGTTAGCTCAGAGTTGTATGCAAGCTGTACGTTTATAAATGGCAGTGGCACGGCCACCCTGTACCTTTCATGTTGTTAAATGTTAAATAAAATTCAATGTTAAAAAATGTTAAGTTAAATTCATTGTTCAAAAATGTTAGTTCAATGTTGAAAAATAAAAATGTTAATGAATATATTAACCTTTGTATTATTTGAATAGCTTAGTATTGAATGCACAATAACAGGGTAGCTAAGTTTATATGGCACTAGGCCCAGTATATTATAAACAAAATTGTATGCAATTTATATAGTAGGGGGTCCCTGCTCATCTCACCATCAGTTTAGGGGTCCCTGGCCTGAGAAACGTTGAAGACCCCTGATGTAATGGATAAACAGATCAACTTGAAGGGAACTTAGGTAGATAGTAGTAGTAGTAGTAGTAGTAGGTAGCCTATTTGGGACCGTGGAGCCCCTAGTCAGATGAACTGCTCCAACATCAAGTGGGTCGCAAATGGCAGATCGCAAATTGCAAATTGCACTTGCACTAGGTTGGCTGGCCAAACAAGAGAGTGTGTGAAGGAGATACATAGGGGAAGAGTCCACTTGTGTGTGTGTGATTTGTTGAAAGCATGCAGAAATAAGAGCCTAAGAGCTCAGATATTGTAGACTGAGTATTTCTACCCTCCTGAAAAGACGCTCAATGTGTCTGGGGAGTAGACAGTTAACCTCAAATTCCATTGTTTGACGGCTTTTGTTTTCAAATGAAATGAAAAATGAGACAAAGAAGCTCAACCAAACTGTCATACCTATGTGAAACATCATACGCCATTCTTTTCTCCTTTGCATGTTTTCACTGAGTTGAATGGGCGTAGTCAGGCTTGGCCCAGTTGCGTCAACACTAAAATGGCCTTGTCTCATGCTAATGAAAAAGATCAATCTTCATATGCCGTAAATATGATCGAAACAGGTCAGTCGTAAAAAGTTTGATTTCCGAGCGTGAAGGCATTTTTTAAAAGGTTATCACCGGAGTCCTGTGAAATTGCTGAAGGATGGTTCGCAGCCGAGAACTAAACAAGGGAGATAACAACAGATCAATTAATTATAATAATAATCAACAGCTCCACTACGCCGCCCCCTATCCTCCATCAGCCAAGCATTGAATCTCTAAATAATGTTGACATTCTGCTGCCTGGGGTGACTGGCTTTAAGACCACGGCCTCAGTGTGGCTTGTTAAAGTTTTTTTAACGTTTTTTTATGATGAACAAACTGAAATGATTGTTCAGTGAAGGCCACTGATAAATATAACGGATAGCTAACCACTAAATGAGACCACAATGTGCAGGTGTGCATTAAGCGTGTGTCGCTAAGCTAACGATCAATCAAAAAAGACAATGGCTTGTTTGAAGTCTGCTGCAGTATGAGTAGTTAAACTTACTCAAAGTCTTACTATTCTGTTCCTTATTGGTCTAAATCTTATGATAAGTTTTGCAGTTTCCACAGAAAAAGAGCATAAAAAGGTCCACTGGTACATTCTGTTTTTTAGCACCTTAATTAAGATTGAGTAGAGGGCCTGAAGCTTGTTTACAAAAATATAGGGTAGAGTGGGGGTGGGTGGGGTTGGGCAGTTTAGCCACTGCGGACGTCGCCAAGTGAAGTCATGGCCGGTTTTGAGGTCAGCATTACAAGAGCAGTCATTTCACACTGGTCTCCTGATATGTAATCAATAAATAATCTCTGCCAGGCTCCGCTCTACCAATATCTCATCCATCACTCTTTATGTTTACTTCATCAGTCTGGCCTCGGAATAGGAATGGGCAGAAACCTTTTATTTATTTATTTATTTTTATTTTTTTTCTCTCTGAAATGAACCATTTCTTTTTTTGCCTGTTCCCACTGTGTTTCCAGGCTCTTTTTCTGTGGTGTTCCTCCTAACCCACTCTTTTGCTTTCACTGCATGTCAATGCAGAGGTGCTAAATTGACCGTATTAAATAATTAGGCTGCACCAGAGGTGCCAGTGCTTCGCTAATTGTGTCCTTCCTTTTATGTGATGAGAGGATGCTGATGTGACGACTACCTGAAACCTAATGGAGCCATGAATGCCTCTTAATGTTTCAGTCACTAACTGTCCCCACTCTCTCTCTCTCTCTTTCTCTCTCTCTCTCTCTCTCATATGAGAGAGAGAGAGAGAGAGAGATATCTCACACACCTTCTTTTCTCTCCTCTGTCCTACTATCTCCTTCTTTTCTTCCCATTGTCACTCTCCCCCCGGTCTACTCCAACTGGGAGGTAAGGAGACTTATCCTCTGACTGGCAATGCATGATGCACATTCTATATTTGATTTGCAGTTAGAGCTGTATCACAAACTAATTTATCTATCTATCTATCTATCGATCTATCTATCGATCTACCTACCTACCTACTCCCCTCTCTCACTCTCTCCCCTCCTCAATGTTTTCCCCTCTCTGTTACCCCCTCTCTCTTTTTCTCTCTCTCCTCTTTCTTCTTTCTTCTTGTATCATTCCCCCTCCCACTCTGCAGGTATGAAGTGGAGGTGGGCGGTAGGTGGCTCTAAACTGATGTGGGGTACCACAGGTCATTAACAAGTAGGAGAATGAATTACACACACACACACACACACACAAACACAGAGACTCTGCTTTTTGCTTAAGCATGTTAACAACAATCCACTTGTGTCTCTCCATGACCCTACAACACCTCCCAGAGCTGCATTGGTTTGTGTCTGAAGTGTTTGCATTGCACTGCAGATTCAGGTATAATGGCTTGAAGGCACTCAAATGTACGGTACATGAGACAACTGAAATTAACCATCCTCATGAACTCCCAATTTCACAACAGATTAACTGCAAACATGCTCAGTGTAAAGATGTGGCTAACAATCAATCACTAGTAATCTTTCTTAATTAATCAATATTATCCACACTAGTAAAGAGAGAGACATGAGCACAAGTAAGAGTAGAAGTTCAAATGTCACTTGACATAAACTGCTTCAGAAGGAAGATGGTAGTATTACTTCTTTCAGCAATTCATACTGTACATACTTTCTAAAGAAATCATGGCTGTTCTGTAGCACATCAGAAATGCTTTGCATCTGACTAATAAGCATTCTGACAGGAGCAAGCTTTTAAATCTTTAGTATTACTAAATGCACTTAAACTGCACTTGGTTTTCTTCTGTGCATGTTTCTGTGCAGGCACTTCTGTCTGTGGATACAAGCCCTGAACCTTCTACTAGATGTGCTAGTAAAGGTCTAGCAAGAGTCTGATAACCTAAACACCATTATTTTACACAATTGTCACTGATAACTGTGACTTAGCTGTCAATATTTGACTGTACTTAAGGGAATGTGATAAGAATGACAGATGACTAAGGTATGCTGGGTCTTTTAAAAGTGTCTTCCTTTTCACAGATAGTATTTGAGGGCTGGATTTTTTATGCATTTCACATGTTGGAAATCACTGATGATGTTTAAGTCACCACACTGCGCTCTCTGCAGATATGCCATCCCAAAATAGCAAATCACAAATTTGTGCATGGGGCCTCGTCTCCTTCTCCATGTCGGGGGGGGAGAAATTTGAATAAGATGTAGTGTATCGTATCACAGTATCTCCCGGAGGGTGGTTATGCTGTGGCTGAGGTGTGTGCTGGTTGGTCCAGCTTTTTGTTCAAAAGCCAATGTCATGCCTGCCAGCATGAATCAGCCCCGGGGATGTCATGGACAGGAATGCTATCAGGTCGGGCCAATCTCAGTAACAGCAGTGCCACCAATGCAGCGAAATGAAGCGGTGCTGGAATAGCAGGCTGTGTGTATCAGAGGGGAGAAGCAAGGGGAGGGGAGACGAAGGACCACAGGAAAGAAGGATGGGATGTAAACAGTGTGACAGCCAGGGCTTGGGCTTCTTGTGTGCAGTTCTTTTATTTTGTATTTTTTGATGGTTGGTACAGTACATTGCCCTTTAGCATAACCTTGCCCATCTCATCATCTTATCTTAAATGCCTCAGTGCTCGTTAATGACGGGAAGCCATTTGAAACAGAGATAAAAGATAACGCCGCATTTAAATATGAATAAACAGTAATTGAAAGAAGGGAAGACGGACAGTCAGCAGGACCACCTATGGCAGCGAGAGGGAGGGAGGGAGGGAGGGAGGGAGGGAGAGGTGACAGGACTTTGCAGCCCCAGCAGGTGCATTGATTGCTGTTTACCCCATTACACGCTGCTTGTTTTTGGAGACCGAGAGTACATCTTTAATAGCCTAAAGAAATAAAGACACCTTATTGTTATTCTAAGGGAACTGCTCCCCCCACTCCCACCACCACCTTTGGCCGTCACATCGCCGCCCACCTGTCTCTAGCCCATAGGCCCCATTTCATTAGTCCCATTAGTGAGGTAATTCAGGATAAAGGCACAGGCCGAAATTGCGGGGCGTGAGATGCCTCGCAATGTAATCGCGTTACCGACAAAAGCAAAAGGATCCGCAAACTGTGATAATGAAAAAATAAAGGAGTCCAAATGAGACAGGTGCCGCTATGCTGCTGCTTAATTCCCTCTCTATTGATTTATGTGTCTCCATACAGTCATGCCCAGAAGCCAGAGCAGAGCAGCGCATGTTTTAATGTAGTTTGGCTCATAAGCCAAAGTCAATTGGCCACACTGTGCTCCTTCCGGTTTACATAGATGACGTGTGTCGCTGGAGTTTTTTTTTTAGAATGTCTGTGTGCTTCTGAAGGAGAAGAAAAAAACTCTGGTTGGTTGAGACAAGGCTGTCTGCTCGCATTCTTGAAGCCGAGACAACTGTGTGAAATGGAAAAGGACGTTTTTCAGTGCAGTTTAGTTTCAACACAGCTGTGAGGTGGGCAGCACTTTAAAAGCTCAGGCATTTTCAGAAAAAAAATATATAGATGAGAGAGACATATGAATTGTATATACTTATTCATGGGTGACACATTCTATGTTGGTAAAGGTCATGATTTTATCCGACTGCATTTGGAGATTTACTCATTCCGGCAATTAAATTAAATCTGCAAAGTAAAGCTCCCAAACAGACTGTGAGCCATATTTACAGCACCACTGGGGCTCTATCAGTCTAGCATTCGGATGTAATCACATTGGCTGAATGCATCTGCACCTGGCTGCCATTTTGAATTCTGAACCTTGCTACGTGTGGGAAAGCTCATAATATCTGAACAAATGGCAAGTTCTCCTGTGTGAGCTACCTTCATCAAGCCTTTTTCCTTAGTACTGCCGAGGGAGCTGTAAGTTGTCCTAGATGTTCTAGATGCAACAGACCATTATGTAATGGTTATCCATATCCATACGTTTCTGGTCAGAGAGTTTTCTGTTTTGACCAAGTGGTGGTAATGCAACAAATGTCTAGTTATTAACTAAGCATATTTTACTGGCTGCATTATCACAGTATATTGACTTGTTGGATTCAGAAAAGGGAGGGAGAAGCTGTTTTACAAATATTTCTATCTGCTTTCACTTTTGAAAAAGTGAACAATAAGCTTAATTTTCTTCCTTCGTAGACATAGTACTGCAACCTCAATTTGAGGGGACAGAACAGCGATGAATTCTCCAGAGAGAGGAAGACACAAGCCTGAAACTTCCAGAGATGAGAGCTCTGACCACTGGTCCATCGTAGTCAAATCGTACAGATTTCCTATTGCCTGCTGCCATAGATGAGCTCATGTACACATTATATGTATTTATTATTCAGCGTAAGGTTTGGTGGAGCCTTTGCTGTTTTGCTAGGATCTGGCTCAATAGTCATATCATACTGAATTGTTCTTTCACAATGCTGCGTATTGCCTTGGTGTAAAAAAGTGCACAATGTGAATTCTATCTATAATTTGTGTTATAATTGTTGTTGTGGGAATTCAGAGTTTACCTCAGGCTACAATGAAATAAGTAATGAATAAAATATGTAAATGTACCTCTGAATTAGATTAGCAGACCCATCTCAGTGAAATTAGTAAATTGCTGTTATAATAGACGCAAGAGTGGCAGTTACAGGTAAACAGTGAGTATGACGCATACTTAACCCAAAAACATATAGCATACACAATTTTACTAACTACAAAAAAGACTTTTGAATTTATATTTCACCCAAGCATTGTAACATATTTTGAGACAAATGGTAAACAGTGTACTTCATAGCTCTCTCAGGTCTTATGTTTATGAGAAACGCTGAGAAAGAAGGAATGAAAGTTAGTGCTGTGCGCCCAGCCACATGGGGTGAAGTGTTTGGAAGGAAATGCCACCTAATAACTCTGATGTCTCGCTTTGAGCACAGTTACTGTGTACCTAAGGGAGAACCAGATCCCAGCACTTAACTCTTTGACGGAAACACGGCCTGTGACATCCACAGCAATGGACTCTCGCCAGCAAAAGCGATACTGGCACAGGTTTCCAGTCCCATCGCTGGGGAAGTGCACTTGGCGCCAGCGTTTAAAGAACATCAGGAGTTTAGGAAGTGAGGAGTTCAGGGATGTCCTGGTTTGATGGTTCCTCTTAGTGAGCCAGCCAGTAAACAGCCTTGAGAGAATACCCGGTCTCACTAATATGCAGTTAAGACATGATGGATAAAGGCAGCAGCCCAAAAATGTCAACTCTGGTAAAGACTAAGGATGCATAATGGGTTTTTTGCTAAACAGTCATAGGTGCAGAATTGTGGAAAAACACAGGAGGGTGGAAGAAGCAATGAGAGGGCTGGATTACAGTAACAGCCACTTCTTTTAGGAAAAAAACGTTTATGAAATCTCTCTTTTAGTCAAAGGAAGACATGAATGCACCTATGTGCTTGAAGTTTCTTATTACATGCCAAACTTAGGTTTCAGAATTTCTTTGTACTGAATTTGTTCTCACTCGTCACTGCCTTAATGACATTTCGCTCTTGAATGCATATGAATTTGGCAGGACATTTGTGTCCATTCATATGCTGACTAAAAGGCTTTCTGATTAAATAAATGTATCCCATTCTGTCTCCGTTTCATGTCTCATACACCATTATTCTTTTTTCATAGTTATAGCCTTTAACTAATGCCACTATTCAAAAAAACTGGGATTAGACTACCACATTACAATAAACTGATTTTTATTTCAGGGAGGACAGCGGCTCATCCCCACAGCTTTCAATTTTTAAATGTGTTAAAAACTGAGAGTGTTGACAGAAAGAGAGAGAGATGAGGTAAGCAGATGTCTGCGGCTGCCCTTGGGAACATAGATCCTGAATATTTCACACAGTAAAAAGGGCAGACGCTTTTCTACAGGATGTGAGTGGGCATAATGATGAAAATGATTTCGTATAATTAAGAGAGAGAGGATCTGCCCATCACGTACACGGCCGAATATGATTACCCATAGCTGGACAGTGGTGGAGAATTTACAGGTAGCCTACTCCAGGTTAAAGATGTAGTCTGTGATTCTGAATGCTTCTGAAGCAATGTGATGATTGGCTGGATAAAACTGGCAATGCTAGATGATCAAAACACACAGCATCTTGTGTATAAATTGTAATTGTTGTAATCATGCATCAAATAAAGGAATCTTCTTATGTGTGATTACTGTGAGTTGTGAAACTCAAGCTGACCTGGTTGCGCAACGGGACGACAGTTCCACAGGTCGTCTGAATATGAAGTAAGTTTAGTCACTTAACCTTTTTGGTCCTGACCTTCAAAATCGTGATAGGTTGCGGCAGTGGCATCCTCATACATCCATTTCGTTTGTCCAGCGTCTGCCGTGGCACAAATTAGATTACGGAGAGGGAGAGAAACCGAGAGAGAGATAGAGAGAGAGAGAGAGAGAGAGAGAGAGAGATATGCGCAGTGTCGCTCTGCAGTTAGGAGCGGAAGCATCGAGGGCAACCGCGAGCTCTGCTAATAGAAAATGAAGGTCTTTGATATTGGTCTCAGCGGAACCCATCATCTGGAAATGTAACAGGAGGCTGTGTGAATCGCTAATGAAGGTGTAGCGCAGGGTCAAAGCTACAGCAAGCAGTGGCAAATGCCAATGCATTTTAAATATGGCTCTCTTTTGATATTCAGATCTGCTTCTATATCAGAGTGGTGGTTGCCAACAGCATGTACTTCTCTCTAAGCCATAAAGATAGGACTGTATAAACAATTCGAACTTCATCATTCTTTATAGCCCATGTCATGTGTTAAGCCATCCTCTATAGACATAAGTATAAGCAGATATTAACAATAATTGTATAATCAGTTTCAGTTATCTATAAAAGTTAGATCAATGTAAAATGTGGAGGTATAGGAAAGTGTGATAGGCTGCTGGAGAATGTCCAAGGAGTGAGTAGGCTATATTAATTAATTGCGCTATTTGGTACAAGTTTTATGCTTTCTTTTCAAACATTTCTACCAATGCTCATTATTGCTGTGCCAGTTAACGCATGCTAGTTAACGAAACACGCTTTCTGAGTTCACAACATACTATCATAGTGGTAGCTTGGATATATTTTAATGTTTGCATGGTGAATTTTAGGATTACCTTTGCATAGATGTAACAGTAATGTAAATACACTTGCTGTGTGATGTTGTATGAATGGCAATTATATTGCATACTAATAGAATCCAGAACGAGATGGAAACTGTAACATTTAATCTGTAACTGAAACATGTAAACTGTAACTGAAACATTTAAACTATAATTACTCAGGGTGGCCATTTCAATCTGGCTGACCTGACAGAGAAGTTAATGAGGTAGGAGTCTGTGCTTGTACTGTACCTGCACATACAAACACACAGGCGGCCTGGCACTGATTATGCACTGAATGAAGTGGGTCTGTATCTTAATCAGCTACCTTCCTCACCTGGCAATTAACATTGGTTGACTCATCA
Source organism: Sprattus sprattus (assembly GCF_963457725.1). NCBI lineage: Eukaryota > Metazoa > Chordata > Actinopteri > Clupeiformes > Clupeidae > Sprattus > Sprattus sprattus. Next base: position 18,076,927 of record NC_137923.1, read on the forward strand.
GATGCAGAAAGCAGTGTTAGACCAGAGAGGCCAAATATAAGAGTAATTTGCTTATGTACAACTGTGAAATAAAAAAAGCTTGACGACAATACTTCTCTCAGATTATATCAGATAGTTCAAATAACCATTGACAGACTAATTAATCTGCCGTGTTTGATACCCTATGAGCTCCACACTGAAGAGAAGTGCAAAAAATTTTAATTATCAGGAGCAGTATCACATTATCTTTCACTAATGGCTAAAATCCTCAATCTCGTACCCCACCTCTGCCCGATAATATAGTTACTTTCCACAATTTAACGATCCATCTGAGTGAGTTGGAAGAAGTTGTCCAAAAATTAGGTTCAGCTACTTGCCCCCTGGACCCTGTACCTGCTAAACTGTTCAAACAAGTCTTAAGCTGCATCGCAGCTGACATACTCCATATTGTCAATACCTCCCTGCTATCTGGAACATTCCCTGGTTGCCTCAAACATGTTACACCACTACTAAAAAAAACTACGCTCGACCCCTTGGCTTTTGAGAGTTATAGGCCTATCTCTAACTTGCCTTTCTTAGGCAAAATTCTAGAGAAGGTTGTTTATAGGCAACTTTGCACCTTTCTGTCTCAAAATTCCATATTTGATGCCTTTCAATCTGGGTTTAGGGTAAAACATAGCACAGAGACTGCTCTAGTCAGAGTCGTAAATGACCTTCGAATTGCGTCTGACAATCAAAAAATATCGATTCTCGCTCTCCTTGATTTAAGCGCTGCATTTGATACAATTGATCATGCTATTCTTCTTCAACGTCTTCAGCACTCAGTTGGCCTCCAGGGTACAGCTCTTGATTGGATCTCATCCTATTTGAACGGGAGATCCTTTTCTGTTTCTATCAATAGCCTCTCTTCTGATGTAAGGCCCATCTTATATGGGGTTCCTCAGGGGTCAATTCTTGGTCCTTTGCTTTTTAATTTGTACATGTTACCACTTGGATCTATCATTCGGCAACACAACATCTCCTACCATTCATATGCTAATGATACCTAACTTTACCTATCCATTTCCTCTGATGACCCCAGTTCGGTATATGACCTTACTCGTTGTATCTCCAACATTAAAAATTGGATGGCCCAAAATGTTCTAAGGCTAAATGATGCCAAGACAGAGATTCTGGTTGTAGGCCCCAAGGCCCTGAGAAATCACTTTCAACCAATTCTAACCTCCCTCTGGGCAAAACCATGTGAGAATGTACAAAATTTAGGAGTGACTCTTGATGCAGATCTTAATTTCCAAAAGCATATATCTAACATTACTATGACAGTCTTTTACCAGCTCAGAAATATTTCTAAAGTCCGTGACTTCCTGTCTTTACAGGATTTTGAAAGATTAGTTCATGCATTTATCTCAAATCGGTTAGATTACTGCAACGCACTCTATGCTGGTCTAAAAAAAGATGTTAAACAAACTTCAACTTATCCAAAATGCAGCTGCTAGAATAGTCACTAGAACTTCAAAATGCAATCATATCACCCCTGTTCTTAAATCACTTCACTGGCTCCCTGTACAACAAAGAATTGAGTTTAAAATACTCCTTCTTGTCTATAAATCACTAAACGGCCTTGCCCCACCCTATATTTCCGATTTGATGTATTTTTATGATCCATTGCGTTGCCTAAAGTCCTCCAATAAATGTCTTCTCACGACCCCAAGAATAAACACCAATGCTGCACACGGTGCCTTTAGCTACTGTGCCCCAACCCTCTGGAATAGCCTACCTCTGGAGTTAAGGTCATCACACTCAGTGCTCTCTTTTAAACAGGGAATTAAAACTTTTTTATTTTCTTCAGCCTATTCATGACTAAAGATTTTTTTGTTTTTAACACTTCATCTTATTGTTTTTATTTCATGTATATACATATATATATATATATGTTTATTTTGCTTAGTGTGTTTGTTTGTTTGTTTGTTTACTTTAGATAATTGAATGTCTTCTCTGCACAAAGCACATTGTGTCTATGTATATCATATGAAATGTGCTATATAAATAAACTTGAACTTGAAATTGAACTTGAAATACACAGTAAGTCATATTGTAATATATTCGAAATCAGTCTGGTTGGGTATCCTATTAACATGGTGAGAAAAAAAAGTTGTCTTGGGTTCACCAAATTAATTTACTACTGCAAACAGAACAAACTATGTAAGCTAAATTTCTAAAAGATGCAATATGTCATTAATATTCGAAGTCTCAGTGTTTCTACAAAAGTGTTTCTATAAAATCTGATCTATAAAATCTATAAAATCTGAAAAATAATAGTCATGAAAATTCCTTCATTCCAACTTTCAAAAACAAGATCCTCTCTTCTGTTTTGACAGTCAAGGCAACAATTGATACATGCTGAGACATTTTCTCTGTTGTTTGTCTTAGAAGAGGATGTGTGTTTGCCTACTGCCATTCTATGTCAGTTACCTCACATGGTCCCTGTTTGAAAATGACTCCATTTCTTCCTCGTAATAATGCCCCCCTCAGAGAGAACGACTTCTAAGAGCCAAAACCACATCATTATCGCTCTCGGAACACTCAGCTGTTGTCAGAAATCCTCAGATTCCCCCTCCCTCTCCTCCTCTCCTACTTTCTCCCAATAGCTCTATGCCTATTCCTCTCTAGTTCACCTTCTCTCTCACTCTATGCCTCTCTCTCTCTCTCTCTCTCTCTTACTCTCTTACTCTAGCCCAGTTTCTCTCTTTAGCACTTCTCTTTCTCTCTCCCTCTCTCCCTCTCTCTCTTCCCACTGCTCTCTCTTCCTTCCCTTTTCATCACAATCTTTTGCAGTAGTTCAATCATCTGATCCTGGACAGTGACGGGGCCAGGCTCATATCGATGCAGCCCACTGATATGACTGACACCCGCGTTGCCTCTTAAATTTACACAAGGCAGACCATGCCCCCCCCACACCCCCACCCCCATCTTCTCCTTCACTTCTCTCCCCTCTTCCCTCCTCCACCTCTCCATGAGCCTCATGAGCTTGTCTTCACAGGGCCCAAGCAGACCACTCAGTCTCATCAGGGCTGGAGTATCACGCCACGCCATCACGCAAAGCTCGGCCTCTGCTGCTGCCGTCTCTGCCACTGCGGAATGCTCTCTCCCTGTTTAGTGATAGCTCTGACAGCTCCATTAAAGGAAGCAAAGGTGATTGCATTGCGCCGCGGTCCCATGCCACGCATGGCTAAACAGGCATCTCTCTCTCTCTCCTTCTCTCCCTTTCTTTCTTTCTTTTTTTCTCTCTCTCAGCCTATGCTTTCGCAAACACTACCCACCCTCTTGCTCTCTCCTTGCTGCCAGTGCTAATGTCAGTTTTGACACAAAGCTGTCATGTAAGCAGGGGCAACCTAACATGTAGCACTCTCAAGTGTCCAATGAAGTAAGGCTCAGAGCAAACAACAGGAAAAGAAGACGAGGCAGACGTGCCACTCCTTGAACCTTGAACACGAAACTATGCCACTGCTGCTGCTGCGGGCTGGTGTCAGATTCTCAGATGTCCGCTCTTGTTACGGGCTGGGTTTGGTGATTACACATGTAGGATTGTGTCAAAGACGGCAGGGAAGGCGGTGGCAAACGCCTCCAGTTTTAGGGGATTAGTGTTGTGTAAACTTCATGTGCTGCCACACTGCTGCTGCAAGATCAAAGGCAGATCGGAGGGTTCAAAGATTATGCTTTTTGGAAGTTTCAGATTTGATTAGGATTTAATTAGATGTGTTGCCACTCTGGGATTTCAGTATGCAAAGTGCGTAGGTCTTCCAAATCCCTCAACCGGTGATCTAAAACAAATGACAAAGTCAACAGCTGAGCCTCCGCAAGATTGCCTGCTCCAAGAAAGGCTGCATCATAAGTGGTTCAAATTACCAATGGAAAAGTGGTTCTGGTTTGCCTAATATGCGCTGTTACACAGAGAATACGAAGAAAGAGAGTTAAATACGAGTGCGACAAATGCTAAAATGAGTCAATTTATGAAGCAGGCCAGCATTGTATTTGAGGTAAATCGATCTGGAAAGATGTTTATTCCAATCTAAACTCCTATTTCGTACCCCAATGCCTGATTTCACCAAACATGATTAAAGAGGAGATCTGTTCGACTCAACACATGGTAATGATGTTAAGAATGTCAGTTCTATGACAGTTGATAACAAAAAGCTTGAGGTGTAAGGTTGATGTCCTGAGATGAATAAGGACTAATATTCCAAATCTCCATGGAAATAATAAGTTTGGAATTTTCTAAAAGCGAACACTGCAGGCTTATAAGTGTTACTGCAGAGTATTTCTCTCTTTTTTCTGTGGAGTGGTGTGTTAGATGCTGCGAAGCGGCAAAGCTAGGTGCAAACAGGGATTTGTGCAAAACAAATGATTTCTGACTAGGCCTGATTAATCTCAGTGAAGAGGTGCACTTTAAAGGGATACATAGCACAAATACACACACACACACACACAAACACACACACGAACACATAATAGAACAGTAAAAAACCATTAGCTATTCTGTCTGACGGCACTCAAGCCAGATTCTAGCCAATTTTCTAATGCCGCTGTTTGGTTGCCAGATCAGGACTAAGGCCGGGTTTCCTAATAACGATAATAATCTTAGCATTATTATTATTATGTTCTGTACAAGTCATTCCAGGAATGGGACTTGTATTTCCACGTAAAATGAATACACACGTCCTGCTCTTAAGCAGGACTTAACGGATGCTGTCCATGTAAACAGTGCTGAAATTTCACCTATCAAGTGATGTCACAGCTGCCTTTTAAGCTCCATAGGACCTACATGCTAAGGGACTTATAGACTAATAAACATCTGCATGTCTAACTTGAGGGTGAACCATCTCCGACTAGACCTATGACTCACACACACACACACACAAAAATAACACTAATGATAAAAAAATGATAATATTACACCATTCAGATTGGTTTGTTGCATGACGTGTCAGTGTATTAGGCCCACTCAAGACATCCAACATAAGCCTGCTCTTTGTCACTTGCAAGTGGCCTACAGTGTGTGGCATGCTGCCCAACAGCACTTTTGGGTTTCCTTGAAGAAGGAATTAGATTATGAGGAAGAGGTTGAGGAATATAGTAAGTGAGTAAATAAATACAACCTACAAAAGAAAGAGGGAAAAATGATACGCTGGATAAATGGAATCGACTCTGCCAATGTCATAACTTTGCCAGTTATGTGTCCATAGTTTAATCATATTTCTAAAAGCTTAAAATGAAAAAGCTAAAAGCTGATTGACTACAAAAACATATAATAAAGTATGGGAACATACCGCTGGAATAGTATGATATTTCACTGTACGTCCTGTTCCGGACCTCAGTGAGAAGTTCCTGTTAAGAAGCTCTGAGTCCTCTATGACTACACCGGAGCACATGAAATCTACGAGTGTTTTACAGTACTACTTAAGTTACGGTGCTTTTGGGAACTTGGCCCAGGTCCTCCCCAGACTGTGCTGTTGTCTGGGAGATCTCCTGACTCCTGATCAGACGCGACCTTCTGCGTCCAGGAAGGTCACATCCACTCCCTGGCCTTGTCTAAAAAGTAGACATACGCAAGCACACACACACACACACACACACACACACACACACACACACACACACACACACACACACACACACACACACACACACACACACACACACACACACACACAGCCTTTCTTCTCTGTTCCCTCTCATTAGAATAAATCCATTCCCATTCTCCCCTTTTCTCTAGCCAATTAGTCAGCTTTCCAAACCTCATCAGTCAGGAAGCCAACCAACAGGAACTCACAAGGTACCATTCTTTTTTATCTTTCATGCTCTCCCTTTTCTCTCTCTCTGTCTTTCCCTCTTTCTCTCATTGTCTCTCTCCGTCTCTGTCTCTCCATCTCTCTTGCTTGCTCTCTTTCACTCCTCCCTGTCTTTTAAAGCCAGACCAATTTATCTTACTCAGACAGAGCTGCTGACACCATTGTTGACAGCCAGGGCCTTGGCCAGGGGGTGTGGAGACCTTCTCTCCCAACAGGGCCTTGCTCCTCTGGCCTCGCCCTCTCAAAGCTAGCCAGAGCTACGGTTCATCCACAAAACAGCACACATAGGAGATAACCACATGCCTTGGATTGAGCTGGCATGCCTACAAGGTCTTGGTATACAGGTTTTTTTAGTAGTATTATGTTTGCAAGCACGACTTGTTGTTGTTAATGTGTTCTCTTTTGCACTTGAATTATTGGGATTAAATGGTTGATCATCCCCTGAACCGAGGCCTGGGTCAATTTGAAAATACTATGTCCAAAAAATGTGGTATGTCATTAAAAGAAGGTATAATATAATGTATAATGAACATTTAAATGAGACAAGACGTCTTTCCTCCTTCTTAATAGGACCATTAATATGAACTGTTTCAAGAGAAACAAAGATTTACTGTTTCTGACTTTAAGATTTAAATATTTCAGATTGGAGATTTCCTTTAAATTCCGATGGGGCAAGGTGCCAGAAAGTCCTTTGGAAGACATTAACTTAAGTCAATAATGTCAGCAGTGTCCAGGTTCTCTTCAAATATTCAATAGCAGGACTCACAGCAAGGCTGCCAAATACCAAATTTCCATTGCATATGCCAGGAGCTTGATAGTTTTCAATTGCCGATACTTAAGTTTAGGGTTATAAGAGTTAGGCATGTAGTGCAGAGTGTCATTGTGCTGCCACATGCTATTTATGAGTGTGTTACACTGTAGTTAATGGTATTTATTATTACAAATATTACAATGTAGCATGGTAAGTGTGATATATAGTGTTACTGCCTCAATTTGGAAAATAAATGAAGTGTTCCACAATAGATGGTCAAAAGTTTAGTTGTGAAGTTTATCAGAAGTGACAGAGACTTCCCCACACATATGTCCCTTGTACAAGAATATGAATATGAATAGAAATGCTAAGGGAATGAATTTACTTTGTGAAAAAATTGTGCTATGGGTCAGTGCTTGTAGTCTCATACACCACATGCATTTGAGTAGCCCTATGTAGAAAAGGAATAGAAGACCATCATCACTCCTGTCTGTCAGTCTCTGTGGCCACATGCCGCGGGCAATTTGGAGTCTGTAATGGCCCTGTTGCAGGCTTTTGAAAAGAACATTCAGATTTGACCAATAATGGCACCATTATAGATATACACTTAGCAACATTTGGTGGATGAATGTTTAATAAATGTCATAAATGTTATCATACTTGCTAGAGCTGATACATTTCCTCTACTTTCCCTATCCTTTCTATGATGAGGTTCCATTCATTATTCATTTCATAGTCATTAGGGTTGTGTTTCTGAATGAATCTGGCGCACCCCAACTGTGTCCTGTTTTTGGCTCTTGAAATGGAATATTTGTATTCAGCACTAAACACAAAATATTATTGACTATCGTCAATAACACATCTCTAATGTGTCTTTTTGGGAAGCCACAGGTAGGTCTACACTGTAGAGATCACCAGGCTGAACATTCATAGACATTTCCAACCAAAGTCACAACACAATGTTCTGTGAAATAGTCCCTGTATAATTCAGTTGAAATTAAATTGTATTCATATAGCACCAATAACAACTGAAATTGTCTCTAGGCACTTCACAGAGCCCAGAGTCTGAACCCCCGTGAACAAGCGCCAAGGCTGCTGGGGCAAGGAAAACGTCCCTTTTAACAGGAAGAAACTTTGAACAGAGTTTTAGCTTAAATGGGGGACCTTTCTGCTTGGGACCAGACGGGTAGTGAAACAGAGCTAGAAAAGGGAGGATGTTTCAGGGATATGAAAAAACGAAGTTTTCCTCTCCTCCTCTCTTTCTGTAGTGAAAACTTAATATTTATATGCTTGTTGTCAAACTGCCTCCTCTGAATGTGTGCTAAACATTTTTCCAGCATTTTTCATTTTCTGAGAAATGACTAAACTGACTAAAACTGACTCAAGCAGAACCTGCCTAAACAACTAATATTTAATCACCCAATTCCAACAGAAATTAACCTCATTATTATTTCTGCTGACTCCTCCACTGCTTAATTTATTTGCCTCTTAATCTGATGCAAACACATGCAGAAGCCAGAGCTGTTGATGGGGATCAGGGGCTCTGAGATCGGGCGGATGAGCCTGGCTTGGGCGTTGCCATGCCAACTCGGGACCTCTGTTACTGACTGATGTTTCTCCAGGCAGGGGGGAGAATTTCACACCCAACCGGCAACATGCTTCCACCAGCACCATCTTTGTCTACCCCCCTTTCCACACACACACACACACACACACACACACACACACACACACACACACACACACACACACACACATACACACACACACACACACACACCCCAGCAACAGGCCTCCACCACCACCATCACCATCCCTGTCTACCCCTCCCACCTCCACACACCACACACACATACACACACTTCCTCCCTTACCCCTCCCTGACTACCTTTTCCCCTAGCAGCAGATCACCATAAGTGTTAAACCATGCTTTGCTCATGTGATTTACTTTCTATTAGGGGATTAAAAATCAATTATGCAGGAAGCCGAGCGTAGGCGTGATTATAGCCGAGCCGGACGGGGGCCATTCATCACAGGGCCTCTCATTTCTGCCACTGCCGTGGTAACCGAGCCCACGTGGCCATCTTAGACAGCCATCCTCCCCATCACTCTCTGTTCCCCTTCACAGACAGGAAAAAAAGTAGAAATATATGATGAAAAACAAATAAATAAAAAGAAGAAGGAATCTCTCTCTCTCTCTCTATCTCCTTTCCCCTAAGTACTGTGTATGTTTTGTGCCATACTGTGGTTTGTATGTGTTTAAAGAGAAGGGATGTTAAATCCCACTTCTATCTGTTGTCATCTGAACACAGGCTGTAGAATAAATGCTTAGGCATTAGTCTTGTGTTGTCTTTTTCTTCATATTTAATCCCTTTTCCCCCATTTTCTCTCCATGTCTGCTGCCATCAAGCTTGTCTTTTCAGCTTTGCTTGTTCCTTACCTTGATAGCTAGAGCAGGGGAGGGGAGAGAGAGCGAGAGGGAGGATTATCACCGGAGTTTTATAGATAAGACTGAAATACATTTGAGGGTTTTATTGGGCGACACACATGTGACATGTGCCACAGTGCTTCAGGTAGAGCCAAGTGAAGGTCGCAGCAGGAAGGACGGCAGTGAGACTCACACAATAAAGCACAGTTTAACACTCATCAAACAGTGAGCACCTGTCAGGGAGAGCCTTCGGCACTTCTGGTACTCCCATGTGCACCCACAGACCACACTGCAGGCAAAGCCTTTGCCAGCTTTCCATTCCCCACCTATAGTCACCTTTCCAATTCATGAACTTCATAAAGCCACACTCTCCGTTTGTGATGCACCATATAGTTATGCCCCACTGAGATTTACATTTTTCAGCTTTGGCACGTCATTGAACTGCTGACTATTACTGGATCATTTACACGTTTGAAGTTCGTAGCTGCGCTACATTTAAAACTGGGTATAGTCCGATGACATTAGTGGGTCAGAGAGAGTGCCATCAACAATTCAGCAGCATCTCCAGCCCATGCCGAGGTCTCATTAGTGCTGCATCTACACTAGGTGTGTCACCGCCATAGTGTGGAATATGCCTGGGGTGCCGGCATTGATTTTTAAAGAGCTGCAGCTGCCTCTTGTGTGAGGAGAGGAAAATGCTGAAGCACTGCAGAAACTCTCTCTCTCTCTCTCTCTCTCTCTCTCTTCCTCTCCATCTCGCTCCCTAGCTCTCACCTTCTCCCTCCCTCCCTTCCTGCTCTGCGTTTTTTCTTTCTTTCAGGCATCCTCTCTTCCCCCTCTTCCCTCCCCCTCCCACCCACTTCTCTCCTTTGCTCAATTGTCTGCCTGTCTTTTACCATCTTTTCCATTTCCTTTTACTTTCCCTCTATCTCTCACTCACCCTCACTTCCCTCTCTCCACATGCCTCTCACTCTCTCTCTCTCTCTCTCTCTCTCTCTCTCTCTCTCTCGCTCGCTGTCTTTCACGCACCCTCTCCCACTCTCTTCCTCCCTTTTCTCCTTCTCTCCCATTCTTTTTAACCCATCCTCTCTCTAAACCCTCTCCAGGGGTGGACTGGCCATCTGGTGTCCCAGTGGGCCAGGGCGCCTTTTAGGCCAACAGAATCAGACTTTAATTTGATTTTTAAAATGTATTTTATTTCTAACTGGCCCATGAAGTTGATAGAGCGTCTCACTCGTTGTTTCTTGACTGACACTGGCTGGACCAATCACATCTTACAAGGCCACCCCCCTTTGTGTCTAAGTTTCAATCATCAGACATTTTTGCCTCAGTGTCGAAAAAATAGTGGGACAAAATGGATAAGTGAAGTGCAAGCAAGGTGCTAAGAAATTGCAGACAAAACAGACAGATTTGTGACAGGACCTTCTGAAGCAGCACTCCCTTCACTGAGAGGTAGCAGGAAGAAGACGTGTGAGCTAAGATGAGGACAGGGCGATTAAGTCCAGAGAGCACAAAGGAAGAAGGTGATGCACAATGGGTACGCAGAAGCTAGCTCAGATGGCTTAAAAGGTGTCATGAGTAAGGTGATGAAAACAGAATCATAGAGCCAAAGTGCTTTGAGATTAGACTACTTATAGGTTCAGCATCCCATAAAGCCTCCTTGGACAAAGCTGAGCCATATTGTGCTAGTGTGCTATAGCTTTCACATCAGAATAAAGGTTGACAGTTTATTGTAACACGTAGCAAGTCAGCCAGCTATGGGTTGGCACTCATTGTTTCAGTGGACTAAATATCTTCTTTAATACATTGTCATATGAAGAAGAACGTTATAGGCCCACCATTATATTGCTAACCATTAACATTAAAAATAGGGAGAGCATAGGTTGATGCTTTGTTCATTTATTCCTTTGGATATTAAGTGGCAGTGCAATTTTTTCCTCTTCTTTTGGGACCTAAAACTGTGTTTTGGAAAATTGGGTCACGACCACATGACAGTCATTAAACATTATTTAACCTCAAGAGTTCAAGATCTCAAAGAAACAAACAACATTGCCCCATGCTAATCTTTCATCCCATTCTAAGCTTTAATTAGTTTGACTGACACTGGAGAACATTTAAAAAATGGTACCTCCAATAACTACTTTTCCATAACCATGGTAATATTATTTAAATAATGCAGCTTTTTGATAAAGATGCTACTTGAACAACTTTATGAGGGAATCCAGTCTTTCTGGACCTGATATGTTAACACTCAATTATCTGTCACCTCATGTCTTCAAAACATTTCCTCGTGGGACTAAAATGTTAGAGCTTACACTTGTATGTCCTCTTACGTAATTACTGCAAAGCTGTGTGTTTTGTGTATATGGTACAGTGGGTAGCGCTCACTGTAACTTATTTAAGGGAAGCACAAATGGGTGTGCTGTGATCAACTGTGGTGGGGGCGGTCTTATCCAAAATCCCAAGCCAATTTTCTTGTCCCAGTCCAGCTCTTTATCTTGTTCACCTTCCCCTTTTTTCCTCTCTATCCTTCTCTCTTTCACCTGCTCTATCTTCATCTCACTTTCACCTCCCCAAATAACCTTTCCTTGAACGTTATCCCCCGTGAGAGGTTGAGTTTTGGGGTGAGGAGCCAGCTCAGCACTCATTCTCGGCACGGATGTGGGTGTTTATTGAAGAGACACCCTCATTACTGCCGACTGACACATCATGCACGCCACGTCTGCAGGCCACACAGGCCAGGGTGGGGGTGGGTTGGGGGGGGGGTCTTCAGTGGAGGCCAGCAGCCAGGACTAATGAGCCTGAGTTACAGTCACAAAGGCTGCCAGAGACGGGCAACCACAGCAAAGCCAGCTCTCAGCTGAAGGCCTGCATGCTTACTGCTGCTTTTGAGTGTGATTGGGACCTGGCCCACACAGTCTGCTTGGTAGTGAGGGGGAAAATAAATGTTTCACTGTGCCTCGGCTGATTTTGCTTTAATTTGCGGAGGTGTGTGTGAGTGGTGTGGTGTGTGTGGTGTGTGATTGTGCGTGGTGTTTGTGTGTATGCCTGTGTTTATGTGTGAATATACAGTATGTGGGTGTGAGTGTGTGTGTGTGAGAGAGAGAGAGCAAGAGAGGGAGGGAAAGAGCGATGGGTCAAAATGGGCTGAATTTATTTCCCCTTACGCAACACAAAGTAAAATGATCTGGATGGATATGGAATCAGATCAATGCCATAAATATTTTGTAATCTGTAATATAGATTTTGTATCTGTAATATAGATGTTGTATCTGTGAAACCATCTACACTTTCAAAACCTATCTACAGATACGGATTTCAAATACGAAATGTATAGATACATTTCTACACTTTCAAAAACTATCTTCACTTTCAAAATCCATTTACAGTTACGGATTTCAAAATACAAAATGTATCTACACTTTCAAAAACTATCTTCACTTTCAAAATCTATCTGCAGATACGGATTTCAGTTACGGATTCCAGTTACGTATTATGGATACGGATTTCAAATACGAGTTACGGATTTCAGTTACGAATTACAAAATCTTTTTGGCAGTGTTTTAACCAGCTTTCTAAAGAGCCAATCAGCGCTTATGGCAGATTTTCTAACGCGCCAATCAACACATTGTATCCTGTACTGACTAGCCAATCAGCGCTAGCTTGCTGCAACTGCTGGGAGAGTTGAGTGAAACGGTTATGCAGGCAGCAGCAGTTCACTGGAAACAGACACCAAGACACCGAGAGATGGCACAGGTAAGAAGGCCTATATTTCAAGTTGTTAATAAAGTAATTGTAAAACGCACAATCATAGTCAATGGTTTTCACTCCACACTTCGTTCCACCTGTTACTCAGATCCTTGTCGTTGTATGGAAGATAGTATGAACTGCTTTGGTAGCTAACGAAAGCTAACGTTAGCATGCTTGTGACCGATTCACATTTAATTAAGATAACCATGAACAGTATTCATATGACCCATTATCACGATGAGAACATTTAGCAAACAAACTGCTATTGTCTTGTTCTCCAGACACATGCAGAGGTGGTGGTGGGGGTATAACGTTAGGTGCATCCTCAACTGGATAATGACCAGCCTGATTTCAAAACCACCTTGCAATGACATGTCATTTTCGTTTCTTTTCATGACACTTTGGGGTAGCCTTCTTGTAACCATTTTCTGAAGTCCTTGAAAACGCTTTATTGTGTATTTTTTGTGGAAGCGAGTTTTACGCAAATACACTAGTTAGATCCATGGAAGTTGATGGAACAGTTGATCTAGGCCAGGGGTGGCCAAACTAAGTAATTGTTTGAAAATTGATGCACTTAACATTAACTTTCTGCATGGACCATAAGCAAAAAAAACACAATAACCTAGAGTCTAGTCACTTAAGCATAACACGTACAGACTCATAGACAGCAGCATAAAAAGGTCATAATGGAACTGGGGTAGGACCTCTCTGCAAGGGTCAGATCAGATCCCTAAAAAACAAACTTCTTCAGTGAAGTCAAGTGTTGGATCTGGAATTGTTCCCTTCTGTCCATCCAACACCATGTTAATTAATCAACTTGTTGTGTATCTCGATCTCCCACTTTACATTTATTTTGCATCTTATTTTATTTGGGTTTTTCTGAAACATGTTACATGGTCTCGATAGTTTGCATTTACTTGTCCCTTTTGGAAGGGATTTGATACAGTATAAATAAAACAAATGTTTTGAATGTATATGTTGCGTCTGTCTGTAATTATCTATACATTTGATTAGAAGTTCCTGGTTATAAATTATAAAGTTGAGGTACATTATAAACTATTGCAGTGTGCGATTTCAAATTCCTCTTAAATTATTCTGCTATACTAACTTAACCCAATTAAAGTGAATTCTGTATAAGAACTCATTACAATGTAAAATTATAAATTACTACAATTTACAGGACAGTTAGCTGAAGTGAGGATTAAAAGTTATTACAACGTTAAATAATAAGCTAGCACTGTCCTTGACTGTAAGTGAAAATCAGGTGGATGTGTGTATGCACAAATGGCTACACTATAACTGCGTATGGTTGGAACAGTGATCTAAACATTATTTTCCCTTTGATGTTTGCTTTCAGAAAAGAAAGTTCATCTGGAAGTGTCCCTGTACAAGAGATTTTATCTACTCTTGCTGAAAAGATCAACCAGAACCAAGTCAACCGGTTCAACATAAACCGTGCTGCTGTGCTTGATGGTGCCATTCGGGGCTTTAAAAGAATCTCGTTTGACCCAACACACAGGATAAGTGTGAGATTTTCGGACGACAAAGGAACAAGTGAAGAAGCTGTGGATCTTGGTGGTCCAAGAAGAGAATTTCTTCGACTGCTTACAGAAGCTCTTGCACAGTCTTCAGTGTTTGAGGGAACAGAAGGGAACCTCAACTTGGCTCTTGATTCATCAGGTATATGGCTCCCATACCATTTTGAACCTCATAGTGATTTTAATCCTTTGAAATAATAGACTAACACTGTAAAAAGCCAGTGTGGCTACCCTGGTACCAAAGAGGGTGCTGAACTCAGATTACGAACTGTGATTTTAAGGCATTTCCATGGCAACAGTTAAAAGGTTATGCTAACACTACCTAAATTCTACCTCTCTTTTTTTTCAGCTGTCAGAGAGGACAGATACTTTGTTACAGGAAGGGCTATTGCATTAAGTCTGGTACATGGAGGGCCTTCACCAAATTTCTTCTCTCAAACACTGTTTGACTGCATTGTTCAAGGGCCAGAGAAATCAAGACCAAACCTTGGGGACATCGCCGACTCCGACATCCGTGAGAAAATACAAAAGGTTTGATGCATTTTCATTTCATCATATTCAGCATTCTCTATCTATCTGTCTTATCATTTGTGCCCCCAATTCAGTTAAATGGATCAGCTTATATCCGTTTTACACTGTGGTATTATGCATCTGCCACAAGATATCATTTTGGATGTGACGAAGTGCCCAGGTTGCGTTCATTGGACTGAAGTAGTCTTACCCAATTAAAAGTAAAATCATATCACTGGCACGTCATCAGCCACTAACGTCAAAGTTACGATCACTTCTAGCAAAGCAGTGTTGAAATATGAGAACATTTGAGTTTTGAGCTAAAAGTAGTCACTGGAATAATGTTTAACTGGAATTTGGATGAGAATTTTATCTGATTTTTAAAAAATAAACTGTTAATCATTTTTAGGTTTCAGAATCAACAACTCTGGAGGAACTCACCCAGTCAACTCAACCTCTCCAAGACTATCTTGCCAATGCAGGCTGTCTGAAGCCACTGAAAAGTGTTGACGACAGGGATAGACTTGTGGAAGATGTCTTGATGTTTCAAGTCATTAATCGAGTCCGTGGACCATTTGAAAGGTAGTTTACAGTTTTTCACTGTTGCTAAAACCCGTTTTTCAAAACAGTAACGTCTTTCTCAAAACTGCACACAGAAAATTGAAAACCTCACACACAAAATGCTAAACCTGACACTCCCTTTGCAAGATGACTCTTTGCTATCAAATCTCTTAACAGTTCACAAAATGGAACTCGTGTTTTCATTTGGTACACACAGCCATATTTTCAAAACACACACACATACATTAATTTAGTACACACAACTAAGCATTAGCTGCACACTACCAAGCATTTACAGCACACAGAAGTGCAAAATTGGAAACACAATCATCGAAACACACCATATGAATGACAATGACTCATTGAGCCCTTTCTCCTTTTGTAAAATGTATCAGTGTAGGCCTACATTTTTCATAGTCAAACATAAAACAGCAATACCGTTGTTCTCACAAACCATATTTACAATTTTAGTCTCCTGTTCCACCAGATTGTATTGACATAAAATTGTATACAAAATGCTTATAGTTTTTCTCAATTGCTTACACACATTTTTTGAAAGCATGCCTCGTTCTCAAAACTCTAAACACAAATTCCAAAGCAACTAACTGAAAATGCAAAACCCTTTATATCTCCTGGAAAATGCTACTTTGCTTTCAAAAAATATTGAAAGTGTGTTTTCTTCCTCCACAGTGTGGTTCTCTTTCAGTCCTGCAAAATACAAATACTGTGAGCACACTACGTATATTATATTGATATGCAGTATTACAGTACACAAGGCAAACAGATTTCGTACTTGTTCTCCATCCTGAAGGTTCTAATGAAAAACCATGAAAACATGGTCTACCACAGCGGCCCAAATCTCATTAGAGATGACCATTCTTCTTCTTCTTTCTCCTGATCCTCCTCCTTCTTCACCTTGTCCTCATTCTGTTCCTCCTCCTTGTCCTCCTCTTCCTTCTCTCTGTCCTCCTACTCTTCAACCTCCTACTCCTCCTCCTTCTTGTCCTCCTCTTCTTCCTCCTCTCACTCTTACCCCTCTCCTTCTCTGGTTGTGGATCTTTTCAAAGTTTTCAATAGTTTATCCAACAAAACAGAGGCTCAAGACACTTTAATGGTGCAGTCCTCACTGCAAATTGGTCAAAAGACCTGAAAGTTTAGAGATTTGACTATTTGTGGTTTGCAGGTTGATGCTTTGAGATTTTACTTGAAAATTGTGTGCAACAACAGAACTTTGTGTACACTGTTTTGACAACAACGTGATGTGTAATTGACATCAGTGTGTTCACAAGGAAAATCGGACTCTAATGTAGATAAGGGAATCTTAAGTATTTCCCACTTGGGGCGAGCGATTGATACATGACGTGAAGGTTGTGCAGATTGTGCCGAATTTTCGCTTCATACTTTTTAACAATAGTGAAAAACTGTAAATTTAGTTAAATTGAAAATCCTGTTGTTTGATGCCTGACACATGCAAAAAAGTGAACTCTTCATTGAATCACCATTCCTCCCATACTGTCATAGGTTCAGAGATGGCTTAAAAACGCTTGGAGTCCTGGAGCAGATCCAGAATCATCCAGAATCGTTCAGTCCAGTGATGTGCTACAATCCAAGGCCGCTCACCGCTGACCAGGTTGATGGGCTGTTCCACATCCGGTGGTCAGAGGAGGGGAGCAACCAGAAAAGAGGGGAGAGAACAGTAGTTGCTTTCTGGAGGGACTATTTGCAAGATGTTGAAGGTATGTGTGAGAGATAGAGAGAACAACTCAGGAAACTCATATGTGCACTTTTCTAGGAAAAGGGAAACAAGCTTCTGGTGTTAACATGACAAAGTTTATGATTTAAAGTATTTGGTCTGTCTCTCATTCATATTTATCTTCCACCCCAACAAAGTCCTGAAATGTAGTTTGTGTTCTGTGCTTAATTCTATGCTGTCCTGCTTGCTCCACAGAGGAAGATGGATCAAAGAAGTTGGGGGACATCCTAGCATTTGCAACTGGATCTGATGCAGTACCACCAATCGGCTTTTCTCCTCAACCATCTCTTGAATTTCTTCACCCTAGTGGTGAAGCAGCAAAGTTCCCTGTTGCCAACACCTGCATCAGCTGTCTTCGACTGCCGATCTACAGCACGTACGATTGTTTTAAGACCAACATGGACTTTGCAATAAGAAACACAGGGGTTTGGCATGCCATAGATGATGAATTTAAAGTTGAAAAGTATAAAATGTAACAGTATGAAAAAAAAAAAAAAAAATGTCGGTATCCACTCCAAAAATGTTGGAAATTCAAATTACTGAATTCACACTAGACACAAGTTTGCTTGCTTTGTTAACTTCAGTGGATACATTTCCTAGTAAGGGCTTACATTTGTCCTGTTTATTGTCAAGTTTAATTAAAATGTACTTTACTTGTTGAATGAGCTTGGGGGTTCTGTTGCAGAATGTAGATGTGTCCAATCTACTTTTTTTTTTATACAGGTACATTTACATCAATAAATCTTTTATGTAATAATAGCCCAATCTCTTCATTCAAGTTCAAGTTTATTGACATACTAGACATCAACATCAATATCAATGTAGTGAAATTATTAGGCTAAGAGCCAACTCAACTTTGCACACTAGTAAGAGAATCATTCACTTAGTCCTCTGGGATGTCTTGCTTGCAAAAAATTTAAAAGAGACAGAAATAATTGTATTCCATGATTTCCATCATTCATTAATGGGTCAATTCATTCTTGAATTTCTTGCATGGTACTGTTGCTTACATGAACACTGTTTTCAGGAACCTCAATATTATTCCTGCTCTCTACTGTAGGTAGCGGTTCGCCATTATCAGTGCCTAAATGTTGATCAGTCTGAAACACACCACGTATAGCTGTGTTGTTGCTTCCAATATGACTGACAACACCTCTATGCCACAATTGCAATGGGGTTTGGCTTCCTTGGGTAGAGAGTCCATGGTTATTCCATTGACTCCTGAATTCTCTTACTCCCCTTCGAACCCGAGGTAAGTAAATGTAATGCAAACAAAATAAATGAAGATCACAAAGAGAGTCAAGTATGCCTTAATTTTCCATAAACGTAAATAAGTCAGAGAAGTAATAAGAAACGACTCTGTTTAGTTCTGCCCATAGCCTCTCTATTCTTTGGTTGTGTACGCTGCGCCCCATGATCATACTCCCTCTATTCACCCCTCTATTGTTCAGCATGTATCGGGCAACCTCTATGTTTTCCCTTCCATGGTCGCTCCGTACTCTCGAAGGCAGACCAAAGTCAGATACACCTTGCTGAAACAGGTTCAAAACACTTGATGCCCTGTTATTATTGAGGCACTCAAGGTATATGATGGAGCGACTGTACCCATCCACACAGCCATGGAACACCATTCTCCACCTCACCAATTTATGGTTCCCGTCAATATGCCTGTATAAAAGAAAGAAGTGACAGCTGTAACAATCCTGGAAAAACACTCAGAATTATTTAGGGTCACATCATACAAGTTGTCCATCTCTATGGGCCAGAAATATTGTTGCGAGACCTTAATGAACCCTTAGAGTAAAAAAAAGGTTGTATGTTTGTGTTATTTGTCCATTAGTATCAGTTATAATGTAGCTGGCTTCCCCAACTGATAGCCGGGCAAGATCACCATTGAGCAATAAAACAATGAACTCATGGTGAACAGCCAAATATCAACAATATTCAAAATATTTGTTAATCTTGTCAACCATAATGTGGCTAATCTCCCGAGTGTGTGTGATCTGTGATCACGATCACTTTTATGTAAAATATGGTGATCAAAATGATCGTGTTGATCACACACACTCAGGGATACATTGTATTTTTTTTTTTTACTCAATGGAGCTAAACCAGTCCTCGGTTGGGGGAAGTCAGCTAGTTCTAATCTAGGGAAGCCTATGAGCGAAACTTTTGTACAGATAATATAAATACAGGGATCACAAACAGTAACGTTAGGCAAGCCATAACTTGTAAGAATAGACCTGTCAATGGCCCAAAGCAAAGAAAAAATACAACTTGAACCTACCTCCACTGGGAAATGGATGCTGGCAGATAACAGTTGTATGAGAGACATCTGATTCCTGCAGGTGAACTCCAGATAGTCAAGGTCTTAGGGCTGCCGATCTAAGGCCCCCTCCAACCTAGACCTCAGTCTGTGGAGAACATCATTTCCCACTGCCACCTGACAAAAATGCATACATGAACATCCAATACACAATCAGCACATAACACTCAAAGTAGACATTCATGTTAACATATTACCAAAATTATGATAATGGTTCTTTGTCATGGATATGGATTGGTCATGTGTATGACTGTAAATGTTAAAGTTACAAGAAATTACAAATGTGGGGTTTCTGGTTAAAGCAAAAATCAACAGTTAACAGTTATTTTTCAACATGCTGCTGTCTATGAGTCTGTACGTGTTATGCTTAAGTGACTAGACTCTAGGTTATTGTGTTTTTTTGCTTATGGTCCATGCAGAAAAATGTTAAGTGCATCAATGTTCAAACAATTACTTAGTTTGGCCACCCCTGGCCTAGATCAACTGTTCCATCAACTTCCATGGATCTAACTAGTGTATTTGCGTAAAACTTGCTTCCACAAAAAATACACAATAAAGCGTTTTCAAGGACTTCAGAAAATGGTTACAAGAAGGCTACCCCAAAGTGTCATGAAAAGAAACGAAAATGACATGTCATTGCAAGGTGGTTTTGAGATCAGGCTGGTCATTATCCAGTTGAGGATGCACCTAACGTTATACCCCCACCACCACCTCTGCATGTGTCTGGAGAACAAGACAATAGCAGTTTGTTTGCTAAATGTTCTCATCGTGATAATGGGTCATATGAATACTGTTCATGGTTATCTTAATTAAATGTGAATCGGTCACAAGCATGCTAACGTTAGCTTTCGTTAGCTACCAAAGCAGTTCATACTATCTTCCATACAACGACAAGGATCTGAGTAACAGGTGGAACGAAGTGTGGAGTGAAAACCATTGACTATGATTGTGCGTTTTACAATTACTTTATTAACAACTTGAAATATAGGCCTTCTTACCTGTGCCATCTCTCGGTGTCTTGGTGTCTGTTTCCAGTGAACTGCTGCTGCCTGCATAACCGTTTCACTCAACTCTCCCAGCAGTTGCAGCAAGCTAGCGCTGATTGGCTAGTCAGTACAGGATACAATGTGTTGATTGGCGCGTTAGAAAATCTGCAATAAGCGCTGATTGGCTCTTTAGAAAGCTGGATAAAACACTGCCAAAAAGATTTTGTAATTCGTAACTGAAATCCGTAACTCGTATTTGAAATCCGTATCCATAATACGTAACTGGAATCCGTAACTGAAATCCGTATCTGCAGATAGATTTTGAAAGAGAAGATAGTTTTTGAAAGTGTAGATAGTTTTTGAAAGTGTAGATACATTTTGTATTTTGAAATCCGTAACTGTAAATGGATTTTGAAAGTGAAGATAGTTTTTGAAAGTGTAGAAATGTATCTATACATTTCGTATTTGAAATCTGTATCTGTAGATAGGTTTTGAAAGTGTAGATGGTTTCACAGATACAACATCTATATTACAGATACAAAATCTATATTACAGATTACAAAATATTTATGGCATTGATCTGATTCCATAGTAAGATGGATCATTGATCTGTTCTGGAATGTAATTGAGTTTACAGTAAACAGCCGTCCCAGATATCTCAGAGAATCCAGAGCACACATGCATGCATACACACACACAGAGAGAGACAGAGAGACAGAGAGACAGAGAGAGAATCATATTTGGACAACAGTCAATAGAACAATACTTAACTGTTTGGAAATTCTCACAGATGAAGGAGATAAGACTGTGAATCTATCTTGCCTCCATCCAAGTTTGGCAAAAAATACTTAAATACATGTGGGTCGACCTCATCAAATCATTATAATTTAGCAACGTTTAGGTTGGAACAAAACTAGGTTGGAACATTTGAAAATGATTAAAATGTTGGTCCACCACTAGATGGGACTGTTTCCTCTTTACATTAAAAAAGACATTCCAGAGTGATTGATGTATGTAGAAACAAAGATATCTACTCTATGTTTAAAAACAGTATGGACTG